>NC_040904.2:59679263-59983015 GCF_004126475.2 Phyllostomus discolor
ATATACACACAAAGAAAGAGAGATAAGAAATGTGGCAAATCATAAACAATTAACAAAGACAAATTTGGGCAAAGGGTACATGGGAATTCCTTGTAATGCACTTGAAACTCCTTTCTAAGTTTAAGATTATTTCAATATAAAAAGTAACATGTTAAAAAACAACAACAAAAAAAGAAAGAAAAAACTTCCCTATATACATCTTAAACTCCCTGGCAATGGAAAATTCTCTAGCTGGCAGGATCCAGAGAAACTGCATTGTACAAGGGCCACTGTCCTGTGGCGTTCTCTCTCTTTGAGGAAACCCCTCCTAAACAATGGTTTTGAGAAGTGACTGGGGCTTGTAGGGGCGAGAACCCTGGTTGTAATACGTGCTAAATTATTCTGATACCTCTTACTCACTGCTCCTTCCAGCCTCCCCGTCCCACCCCCACCCCTCACAGCTAATGTAAAAAACACTTCTGGATGAAGGTGGTCAAAAGACACAAACTTCTGATTATAAAAATAAATCCTGAGGATGTAATGTACAGCATGGTGACTGTAGGTATGGGCTGGGGGAAGGGACAAAGGGAGCAGTGCCATTGAGAGCTGTTTCCCATAGCAACAGCCTTGCAGCTACCCTCTGGTATGGTCATTTAGCATATCTATGGCCTTTGGCTGGTTACACAGATAAGTTAAATAGCTGTGGCCATGCTCTGAGCCAGGGGAATGGAAGTAACTTCCCCACCAAGACGTAACTGGGGGCAGGTCCCGAATTACAGCGCCTGCGTGGGATCTCGGAGAAGATTGGCTCGATGACATGAGGCCACACCTGTCCAGATTCATGATGGAAGCCCAGTAAAGCTGGAAGGATATGAGCGATGGCAAGTGTAGCCAATTGTGGGAAGAGTCGGAAATGGGGCTGCAGAGGAAGATTGGTGCAGGGATTTAAACCCAGACGCAGCAACCCTGGGAGGGAGAACCACGCAGTTTTGCCAGAGTGGGGACCCCCGCAGCTTTAGGAGAACCACCACCCGGCTTTAGCAGAGATCCTGGCGACACAGCCGAGACGGATTACTTAGAAGAACTGGGGGCTGCCTGAGCCACAGACTTCTATTTCTTTTCCTGAGATACAGTACCCCAGGCTGGGCAAAGGGGGATAGAAGGACTGCGTGTTTGTGGGTGTTTTAAGGGACTTTGGGATTTTGATGAAGACATTAGGTCACTACTTTAAGTCTGTACAGCATTAAATAAACATTTCCTTCCCTTTTCACGAATCTCTGGCATTGAGAGACGTCTTTCCTCTGGCAGCAGACATAACGAACCTGGGGGTTCCTTTTGGTAATAGTATATTGTCCCAGCCGCCCCCCCTCCTTGTTGTTCTGTAACACTCTGACTGGAAATTGAGCCCACAACCTTTTGGTTTATAGGAAGACACTCCAACCAACTGAGTCACATTGGCCAGAGCCATGTTGGCATTCTTAATGAAGGAAAAGCGGGACAAGCTAAGGAGGGTAGCGCTGCACGTGGAGAAGGAACTAGCAAATGCAAACATATGGCAGCATGTTCCAGATAGGAATGTCTCAGGCCAAAGCCATCCTATTTTAATACAGTTTGGATTCTGGGATTCCTTCGAGCTGCAGGGGGAAAAATTGTGCTTGGAACTGGAGTAGAGACAGAGGAAAAGACATACACAAGCAATTGAGACAAGCGGGGCTCAGAGGAGCATCCCGAGTTCGCAGTGTCCCAGGCAGTAGCAACGGGAAAACGACATGAATGGTGACAGCTGGAGTCTGACACCTTCCACGTGCTGCTGCCCCAGCCTTCATTATATTAGGATGGGATGATCCAATTCCATTTGGGGAGAAATTACAGCTCCATTAAATAATTACAGCATTGTAACAGTTGATAAGGGTGGAAAAAGAATGCTTTTCTTGATAGTTAAAGTGTGAGCTTTGAAGCAGCAAAACGCAAAGTCTTGGGAGCCAGAACTAAATCAGCCACGTTAAAAATTGTTTCACTTTATTTTTTTTCCAGCTCTGAAAATAGTTAACTCTTGGCAAAATTGAAAACTCAGAACTCACTCTCCATTGGTGTCTGAGAAATATAATACTGGAAAGGAAAAGGATGAAAATAATATGGAATGAAATGCATGACATGTAATACTGGGAAGAAAAATAACTTCAAATGAAACTTCCATTTATGGCTTTAGTCAAAAACATATGGATGTGCAAACTGAAAAACAGAGCCAGTGGGAAGGCTAGGTGCCTGGTTAAAACACACTTTTTGAGGCAATCTTAAATCATTTTTTGTAAAAGAAAGTAGCACCCCAAATAAATGCCTGCCCCCAACACATGCACAGTGCATCTGCCGACAATTATTTGTTTAGTTCCATAAAAGCAAACCATGGCAAAACTGTATTTCTAAAGGAATCCTTCTACTTTACTAAAAAAAATTCCAAAGAAACTGGAAAAAATGAGGGAATTAAAGGAAGGCACAAAAGTTTATGTCCAAGAATTTTACTGTAACATCATTTATAATGGTTAAAAAAAATGCATCAGCTTATATGGTCTCTGGGTAGAAAAACTGGTTACATAACTTATGGTTGAGTCACAAAATAGGGTATTGTACAGGCATTAACATGATATAATGATTTATAAACATAAATCTTACCAAGTCCAGTCATAACATAAAAACATATCAATTAAACAATGAATCTAGTTTGTACCTATCAGAATGATAAAGACTAAAAAGTTTGATCGTGGACATTACTGGCCAGACTGGGGGAAAGAAGCACTTTGTTCCACTGTTGGTTGAGAGTGTAAAGTGGTGCAACCATTTTGGAGGGAAGCGGAACATCTCTTGTAACTTCAATGCACACCATCTTTGACCCAGGAATTTCACCACTGCAAAATTATCCTCTACATAAGCAGCATATGGCAAAGGACTATATATAAGGATTCACACTGTAGTATTTTTAATAATAGGAAATAATCAGAAAAGAACCTAAATGTCCAGCATAGGGGACTTACTTAAATAAATTATGGCACAACAATAGAGTAAAATATTATATTGGTTTGGCCAAAATGTTTATTTAGTTTTTTCCATAAAAGACACATTTTTCATTTTCACCAATAACTTTATTAATTTGGACATTTTTAGTATGTTGGCTATCTCCTACATGGTATAATGTTGACTGTTCTCAATTAATGTCTTGATTTGATCGCTATCAACTTCAAATGGTCTACCTGACTGTGGAGCATCATCCAGCAAGAAATCTCTAGCACAAAACTTCACAAACCACTTTGGACACATTCGATCAGTCACAGCACTTTCTCCATACACTGCACAAATCGTTTTTTGCGTTTCAGTTGCATTTTTACCTTCCTTGAAATAATAAAGCATAAAATACTGAAAATGTTGCTTATTTCCTTCCATCTTCAATATTAAAATGGCTACATAAAAATTCACCAATTGTGGTAAGTTTTTATAATGCACACTGTTTCAAATGCACACTAACATGACAGCTGTCACGATACAATCAAACAAAATTGTTTCGAATGAAATTAAAGACAACCAGGAGCTTCTAGGGCCATCTTATGGGAAAAACGAATGAACTTTTTAGCTAACCCAATATATTGCTGACAAGGAATGAATACATCTAGAAGTTCTAGTTTAGAAATCTAAGATGTATGAAATTTTAAAAAGATATACATCCAAGCATGCATATATGTATGTAGAATATTTCTAGAAAAACAGCTAATCAAAAAATATTGTAGAAAATGGTTATTGAAATGGATAGATGGTCATGACACATGAGTGAAAAAAAAGGGTACAAAACAATGTAGAAGATTTTCCAACCTTTTTTTATTTATGTTTGTACTGAAAAAAGACAAATATATGAGAAAAAGGTAGTATGATTTTGAATAGTCAAATTATAGTGTTTT
Organism: Phyllostomus discolor; assembly: GCF_004126475.2. NCBI lineage: Eukaryota > Metazoa > Chordata > Mammalia > Chiroptera > Phyllostomidae > Phyllostomus > Phyllostomus discolor. Next base: position 59,683,187 of record NC_040904.2, read on the forward strand.
ATATTTTCTCATTTTTTGCTGATCAGCATTTTCTAAAATCACCAAATATTAATTACATACTGTGTGTCGGGGGTAAGATTTTCAAATCTTGCTGCCTCAAATACATTTAGGATTGTATTTTTTCCTTTTATCCCTCCCCCCCCCCCCCCCGCAAAACCAGCACTTAATGAGAAAAGACTATGAAGGCTTTTGTTTTGCTGGCTTCTATTATGGTATTATTTTGCTGACTGCATCACAGAGAATTATTCAGAGTCAAGCATGGCGGAGCAGCTGTCCCTGACCACCAGCAACTGCAGAACACTCAGGGCATAAATTTAGACTTCCAGAAAGGAAGAAGAAATCAATCTTCCAGTTGATATGGGGTGGGGGAGGTGATGATCACATTGAGGCAGGACAACATTTCTAGAGGCCCCAAAGAGGAGACCAAAGAAAAGTATCCAAATGTCACTTGGCACTTATCAATCTTGGAACAAGTGACTGAACAACAAACCATCCCAGAATCCCTTTGCCTCAAACTTTAGGCAAAATGGTCCACAGCAAGAACATTCCCAAGGGCAAACTATGGGAAGTCAGCCAGCAGATAGTACTAAAACTGTCAAAATTATTTTTAAAACTCTCAACAGAGGCCCATAGCTTGGTGAGAAGACTAGATTCTGTTATAAATAAATAAATAAATAAATAAATAAATAAATAAAGTGCTCACGAAGAAATGACTAAGGAAAAACTTGAAGGAGGCGAAGACCTAGCCTCTGCTCTTCTTTGGGGTATGGGGTGCCCCTCTGAAATCTTAGGCCTGCAGACCCTGACTGTCTAGCCAATTCTCAGGAAGCAACGTTAAGACAGGCTGACATGCTTACCTTATGAATTTGGACAATTACAGTAATCTGAATCCCAAACTGAAACATTTCCCTGAGTTTTTGAAGTTTACTTGGTATGACTGGGGTTATAAGTTTCTGGAAAGTGGCTTCAGCATTCACTCACAGACTTGGGTACTTGTTGAAGATTCATTCACTCACCCACTTGGTGACAAACGCCAATGCCATAATGTGTATTTCAGGCAAAGAAGACAGTCTTTGTCCAAAAAAGTAGGTGAGCATTCTGGAGTTCTTTTTAGGTAACTCAGCTGAAAGATTTAATATCTGAGTGGGTTTTTGCCACTTATTATAATGGCATTCTCCAATCATGGCACTCAAACACACAATTCGTTTGTGGTTCCTATGTCTGGCTGATGACCAGAGTCATCTGGGCACATGAAACAGCACCCATTCCCAGACCCACCCTACATTGTCTGAAACAGGATATCACAGGGTTGGGGCCCTGGCAGTATTCCTCCTAGAAGCAGCCCATGACTGTTCTTTGGGGAGCAATCAGACTGCTGGATTCTGAACATGTGTGTTGGACAAATGTCCCATGGGATACAAATAGTGCTAGACCTGGGCCCCGACTTGGAAAACACTGAACTTAGAGAACAGAAAATGACTTGTTGGTCACAGGCAGACTAGGTCAGCTGCCTAAGCTTGACCATTCAAGGTTCTGTCCATATTACTCACGAGGGGTAGGAGTGGGGAGTTACAGCCTTCTTCCTGATGCTGAACCCGCCTTTCCCACCAAGCAATTCTTCTTTTTTCCTTCTAGCTACTATAAAAGTTATATAACCATATTACAGAAAAAATAAAGGGAATCACCCCCAATCTAAAAGTCTTATTATAATCACTATTAACATTTAAAAATACGTAACCGATTTATTCTACAAAATTGTGCACCTGTGCCACACAATGCACCTGGTTGGCTAGGGGCTGGAAATACACAGCTGGAGAGCAAAATCTTGTGGGAAAAAGAATCTGAGAAAAGTGTTTTAAAAATAAAATTATAATCATAGCATAAGCAATTTTGCCTGTTTTATAATATTAGACTGACAAAGTTTTCTATGTGCCACATAGTACTTATAACTATTATTTTAATGGTTAAAATAGATTTATTTTTTGTACTTAATTGAAGGTGGACTATATTATAAATAACACACCTTTTTGTACAGATTTCCAAAGTGTTCATCTAGCATACTACATAGGAATTTTGTCTTGAAGGATATTTTCTTACGAAAATTGTGGCAAACAGTTTTCATTGCTCTTGAGATTTCTTATCAAACATGAGATTTCCTACCTAAATTCATAAATTTCATATAATAAAATCTACAAAGCTTCATTACCTAATCTTAACGTATCAAGATAAACAAAAACTGATCTAAATAAAAGATTCATGCATATTAAGATAAATAAAATATGCCATGAAAACACAAAGTTCATTTCTTTATATACTATTTTGTTCTATTTTATTGCACAAGAGAAACTGAATCAGTTGAGGCCCTGGCTGGATAGCTCACTTGGTTAGAGTGTAGTCCTAATATATCAAGGTTGTGGGTTCAATCCCTGGTCAGGGCACATACAAGAATCAAGTAATGAATTCATAAATAAGTGGGATAATAAACTGATGTTTCTCTGTCTTTTGCTTTCTCTTTCTTCTCTCCCTTCCTCTCTCCAAAACTTAAAAAAAAAATCAGTTGATAATTTGTTTTCAGCACCCATTTCACATAGTCCTTAAAAACCTTAAAAGAAAGGAACTGCAATGAATCTCCTTTTGGAAAACCCAAAAAGCAGTCTTTCTTTAATAATGCTGACTAAATAGAATAAATTTGGACAACAGATGGCTTCCTCCAATCTAAGAAGAAATTATAATATTGATTTTCTACAGAGTTTAGAATACTGTTTCTTCTTTTCCTAGTCAAGGGGGAGAAATGCTTTTACACCTGAAATTAATACAAAATAATATTGAATATGAACTGTAATTAGAAAATAAAATTTAAAAAGAATGCCTTTTTACCAGAAGCCTTTCCCCATACCTACCAGTCTCCCTTTGCTCCCATAAACACCCACTTCCTACCACTCCAGCCCTATTACCTCAACCCTCCCTCACAGAGTCTGCAGGTTTTCCATTTGTCTTTGGGTTTGCGTGTGTGCGCGCATGCACTCGTGCGCTAGTGCACTTTAGGCTAATTTATCCTGCAGAAACCACAAAGTTCAAAAAGTAGTGAGAACATCAGAGCTGGAAAAAACACAGTAGCCAGATGTGTCTGCCATGAACTCACCACATAAAGTCGATTGGAGGCAGGGGGGGGAACACTGGAAAAAGAAAAAAAGTAAAAATCCTACATATAAACCTGACATTTAACAAACTTTCAGGCTACCTTTCTACATGCTTTAAGCAATGCTAGGCCATTTTATTTGCTTTTGATAAAATGGTTTGAAGTGTCTCTGTGCACTTCCTAGAGGGAAGAATGAGCCAATTTAGCAAATGAGCACAGACAAGATTTTCTTTCCATCTTGTCTTGAAAAGCAGGCCTTGCAAAAAAAAAAAAAAAAAGCCACACATATGTTTATAATTTGAAGTACAGATGAAGACAGACCTGGAGGACGTTGACTCTGGCCTGAGGGATGGCACACCTTCAAAGGGAGTAAGTGTGTGTGTGTGTGTGTGTGTGTGTGTGTGATATTTTAAAAATTCCTATAGCATTAAAAATATACTCTGGCTGCACTTAACCACAAGTCTCTAAACCGGCTAGGGCTGGCAGTCTGATGAAGTTTTTATGCAGTTTATTTTTCCTGTCCTGTCTGGGAGGATACTGGCACCCCCAGCTGGGGCCTCATTCCAGCAAAGAGGTCATTAATGTGTGACAGGGGCCCAGCACAGCATGGTTTATGATTGCTAGGGTCCTCACCAAAGAGGCAACATTGTATATCACTTTCTCTTGGCAAAAACATCTGAAAACAGTCCTGGCCAGGTAGTTCAGGTTAGAGCATTGTCCCCATGTACAAGGTTATGGGTTCCGTCCCCAGTCTGGGCACACATAAGAATCAACCAATGAATGCACAAATAAGTGCAACGGCAGGTCAATGTTTCTCTCTCTCCCTCTCCTTCCTCTCTTTCAAATCAATAAATTAAAAATTTTTTAAGTTTTTTAAAAAACATGGGGATATCTTAAGTAACCACATGATTTCAGATGTTCACAGACCCCCTGTCAAAGACGTGACAGTTGAAAAGCCAGGTCGCCAGCATGTTCCTCTTCATTCCTCACAACTGCCGTCTGGGGTTAAAAATTACTTTAGTAGTGTGTAAGCAAAGGTGCCTAAGCGATAAAAATTGCAGGCACCACGTCTGGGCTTTCGTGAGGAGGAAGTACATAGGCTCTTCCTTCAGTACACAGGGGCCAGAAACGTGAGAGAAAACCAGGCTACCAGCTAACAATGAGGTTTTCTTTTTAAAATTGAATTTACCGGGGTGACATTGAAAATTATATACGTATCATGTGCACAATTCCATAATTCATCATGTCTATATTGTATTGTGTGTTCACCACCCCAAGTCAAGTCTCTTTCCATCACCATTTGCCCTCCTTTTACCCTCTTCTACCTCCCCCTCCCCCCGCCACTCCCATTTCCCTCTGGTAACAAGACATGTTTTGGGGCCTGTCTCTAGGCCAAGTACCAAGGCACGGACAACCTCAGCACTCAAAAAAACTTTCATGAGGCAGGTACTCTCATTGCCACTGTTTTACACATAAGGAAAAGGAGTCTCAGAGAGGTTAAGTAACAAAGCAATTCATAAAAGTCGAACCCAACAGAAACTCAGTTCTGACTTCAAGTTCTTCCCATTAAGCACTAAACAAAAAGATGCCCTGCCCTCCACCCCACCCCTATCACCACCCTAACACTCTGATTTCTTTAGCGGGCTCCATTTTTCCCCAAGTCCATTATTCTATATATTATAATAGGGACTGTGTAGAGTCTATTTCACTTTTTTAACTCCTTCAAAAAATTTTAGTGGTTATTAATAGTTATCAATCATACCAAGAACCCATTCAAAAGATCCTATCCAGTTTGTTTCATGGAAAAAAAAAATCCGCTTTCAGAAGTGTACTGATTTCCCCGTCAGCCCTCGAGGGATGAGCTTTCACCTAGTGGTGATCTCTCTTTACTCTCTGAAGTCCTCCAAGGTCCCCCTTTCTTCCTCCTTCACTGAGTATCTCTGGGACACACACTTGAAGGTCACTGATCTGCTCAGACAGAATTGAATAGGATAACACCTGACAGAAAACACAATTTGGCAAACTCAAAAACAAACATTTCAGTTTAAAACCAGACAAAGCTAAAAACAGTTATTTGAAAAAAGTGCCAAAACATTTTTTAACATTTTTTCGCTTGCAGAATATTTTATTTTACAGGCATGTGAAAAGTCAGTGAATTCAGACCCATAACAACTTTGCCGTCCTGTAGAGAGATGCCTTTGCACTGCCTACTGATGCAGCCTGACAGAGGATGCTCCACTTGGACAAAGTCACCCATCCAGGATGCTCTCAAGTGATAGGTCCCCCCCACCGCCCATGAAAATAAGGTTTCATTTACAAGGCACACTGCTGGGAGGTGGGGTGCCCCGTGGTGATCAGGGGGGGTTAAGGAAGCCTGGGGGGTGGGGACTAAAATATTTCCACCAGATGGCGCTATCCTCACTTAAAGTAATAAATACAGTATTCTTGATTTAAAGCACTTTGTATTCTAACCAGTCCAAAACAAATCTTATTTTTTTCTTGAGAGCTTTTGCAACAATGGAAGTGTCTTCAAACCTAACACTCTATAATTAAAGAAAATGTAAAATGAAGTTTTTCTTTCCACAAAGAATGATGATGATAATAAGAATAAACACTTATTTTATAGCTTATTATGTGCCAGGCATGGATCTAAACACTTCATACATATAAACTTATTTAATTACTTCATACTACAAAAATAATCTTCATTTTACACATGGGGAAACTGAGGCACAATTAAGTAACTTAACAGAGACATTAAGCTGGTAATGGGCAGAGTTGGTATTGAAATTCTGACAGTCTGGTCCCCAAGTCCATGTACCTACCCTACAGAAAACATAGAATCCCAGTAAAAGGAAATTTATCGATAAATGTATTTATCTATATCACTAATTATATCAGAGCTCTAGAAATACATTAAAATTGGTTTATGAAAGTTACAAATTCTATTATGTGATAGAAATGTTATGAACTGTATTTTAACATTTTCACACACACATAAATACCTCCCAGTGAAGGGGACATATTACTTAAGTTCACTTATTTGTCAGCTATATTCCACTGAAAAGATAAAACTTCTACATTCAGGGAGAAGAAAGAGGAGAAGGATATGTTCTAGCCAAAAGGTAAGAGGAAAAAATGTAGTTGATGTAAAACAGACATAGAAACTTTGAATCATATTCAAAATATCAATTTTATATACATGTTTATATATGTTAATGTACATGACACAGGTAAACATTTATATATGATATATATAAAAGCAGTGATATATATCTATTATTTTTCAAATAATAAAAATAAAATACTACATTCTAAATCTTTAAACAATAGGAGAAGAATCTGCTCTTTATATTTTAAAGATTGGTAATAAAGAGTATAAACTACAAGTAGACCTTTAGCTTGAAATCAAATATGCTGTGTACATCATTTGCTATTAGAACCACACTGTGGCTCTGAATCACCCCCGTCTTTGGCGCTTACTTTGCATTCCCCATTACGTTCCCGCGTACGGAACACGGCTGAGATTCTCCGTCGGCCAGCAGCATGCTTTGTAATGGGTAAATGCTCAAATATTGTGGGGAAAACCCCAGAATGTGTGTCTGGAGAAATTTACTGCCCCAATTTATTAGAAACCTGGAAGGTAAAGTATTTTATTCAGCCACAGGTAAACTTACTTCAGACATTCAGATTACAATTTCTTTAGATATACTTTACAGCAATGGAGCTTTTAGTGTGTGGCGGGGGGGGGGGGGGTGTGGTGCGTGTGCAGTGGTGACATGTGCAGATTCCCATGTGCCTACAAAATCAAGTTTCAAGATTTAAAGTTCTTTTTCTTGTTAGTCTCCTTCCTACTTGCTGCACAATTTTTAAAAATTAACTCTAGTAATTTATGTATTAGCCACATACTAGTATCTAAATATCCATCAGTTGGGGGTTAGTTACTAATTATAGCATACCAACATGTTGGGCTATTAGGCAATTTTTTAAAAGAAGGAGACAGCTCTGCCTGTACAGACATAGAAGTAGAAAAAGCAAGGTGCCAACTATGGGTATAATATACTAGCATTTGTGTGCAACTGAAAATTCTGGTTGGCTCCAGGCCACATTTAAGGGACCAAGGAATGGGGGGACCTGAGGAAGACTTACTTTTAGAACATCTCTTTGAAAGAGTGTTTGATTTTTTTTTTAACCAGGCCCATAAAAGATTTTTTTCCAATTATACTGATTATAAAATTAAGGTTAATATTTTATCATCAGTTTTTAGAATTTTTAATGAAAATTAAATGGTTAGAGAAACCCTGAAACTATTCTAATGCTACCTAATGCATGGTTTCTTCACTATACTTGCATCTGCTTGCTTCCTACTTGAGCTCCTATTTTTGGGACAAATGACTCATGGGAAGTTTTGGTTTACCACTGCTGGTAGAGGAATTGAACCATTTTCCTTGCTCTGCCCTTTAGACAAGTAACACAACAGAGGTTATTCCAAGTCATTTACCTTTCAGCTAAACATTTTAAATCTGCAAGCTTTAAAATGGTACGCCCAAACTTCCTGGAAGAACAGACAACTATTTGCTTGAAGCTGACTTGGGTCTACGTCAGTTCCCACTCTGGCCACGCCACCATGTGAGGGACAGGTGTCTAGGAAAAGGGCTTCCATTCCCACAAATTTCACGGGATTCTTTTTGCTCGCTAAAGATAACAGTTCTGTGTATAAAGCAGTATCTAGACATTTGATCATAAATGGAAATGTTATCTGAAAATGGTACCATCTTTTAGAAAACTTTAAAATTTGCCATTTTATTTTTATCCTTTGGGGGAGGGAGGGAATGACTACAACAAAATCTCAGCTCTGTTGCTATAGTATATTAGTTCACATCTGATTATCTCTCCTGGGCAATTAGCAGAAAATAATCTCTTCTCAAGTCTAAAATCACATTTAAACATTCAAAATCAGATGACAAATGAGTCACACTACCCCCGGGCAGGTATGGCGAGAAGCTGCCTGCAGATTATGTGACTGTGGGATGCCTTCCCAAACCAAACCGACTTCGATTCAAACCACCCCCTCCTCGCTCTGTTAGCCTCAGGCTGTGTGACTTTGAGAAAGTTTCCCCATCTATAAATGGGAATGCTGTCACTTCTTGTAGGATTGTTGTGAGAATTTAATGAGATAAAGCAAAAAACACCTACCTTGGTATCAGCCATACATTATGCAGCAAAAAAAGAAAAATAGGAGGAAGGAAAGAAAGGGATTTCTTTCCAGAGTAGCACCCTTTGGCAGTCTTCAGGGACCAAAATTCACAGAGAGGAGCTCTGTGCCCTCCTTGCTTTTGTCTGGATGAAGACAGGAGGCCTATGTGATTTCTTCAAAGAATCTCAATAAAGGCATTTGGAGGGGATGCTGGAAATGTAGTACAAACCCCAGGTAGCCCATCATAAACTGTAGCAGAGGCCAAGAAAAGAAGGCCAAGGTGGTGGAAAGGTAAGGCAGCCAAGATGCGGCAAAAAAGGCTTTCTGGGTACACAAACAGGTGTTGGGGCAAGCAGAGCTGCTTCTGGGCCCTCGGCTGACACCTGTGTATTCAACTCCGAGTCAAAGCTTGGCTTACCGAGATTTGGCTGAGACACGGCCATGGCCCTCTGGGGCGCTGGTGTGGAAGTGGCGGCAGGGTGGAGGCTCATATGATTCAGGGGCTGATTCATCACCTTCCTAGGGTCTTGCCATGTGGTGATTTTTTCTATGTGACTAGAAGAAGGAAAACAATTACCTTTTTAATTGTCTGCATCATTATCATTATCACCATCACCAATAACAGTGCAACAGTTAAATGACTTTGGCTCTTTTTTCCTTAGGATTTGCTTACAAGCAGCTGACACATTCTACTTGTTTTCATCCAAGGTCAGGTCACTTACCTCCCATCCAAACTGTGCCACACTGAGATTTTGCAGGTGACTCTCTGAACACAAGCCCATCGCTTAGTTGTCCCAGATGTTCCTACCGGCAAAAACCCTCTCAAGTGTTTTCTGCCTTACTGGGGACAGACAAGCCCCAGCATACCTCCCCATATCAAGAAGCCTGAATTTCCAGGTCCCTGGCACTGGGACACCACGGTGTGAACTCTCCACAAGCAGGGCCAGCCTGCCCTCCCACACTGGAGGCACATATAATTGACATAATGAGGACACCTCTGCCTATCCTCAGTCAAAGACAGGGCCCTTGAAACCACCCTCGAAAACATGGCGTGACTGAGCTCTTAGTAAGGGTAAGGCACTGTGACGTACACACAGGTAACACATAAAACCCTCACCAGGCTTATGTTCTACTGTGCAAGGTAACAGCTGTGCAGCTGAAACAGGAAGTAGCTGGAAGTTAGTGCAAGAAGGCAGGCGAGAGCCAGATTATAGAGAAACCTAGACATAGAGGCTTGAAGGTTTCTGGGGGAGAAAACATGATAAGACTTTGGCTCATATACAATTTCCAGTATTTGTTATTATGACTTAATCTGAAAGAAAGTACCACAGCATAAGCTTCTGCCCAGGGTTTCTGGCTATGCCCACCTCCCTCCAAACCATATCACGAATCATCCTGGGTGCCTTATATAAACCCTATGCCACTCCATGGGCTCCATCTTTTTTTAGAGGTTATCACTTTTCTTTTTTAAAGCTGAGCAAACTTATCTGCTGCCACACCTTTGTTTTAGGAACTGTATCAGAGATATTTCTATATTTATCAAAGACAGCAAACTGACAGCTGAAGATGAAAGTCATCCTTAGTTCTAGGCCTCACAACTAGGTTTGACTCTCCCAAATCAATTGGCAATGTCTGCCCCCAGGCACCACAGACCCTCACAGATCCATAAGAAAGGGGACAAGATTGCTCCCTGGGTTAAACACACCTCAATCATTAATAGCAATAGCCTCTTCTGGAAACAACTATTACTACTAACTGTGGTTGCATTTCCTTATCTTTTGCTTCTGTTCTCCTCATATTTAAATGCTGCCCCTGCTAAAAGCCATCTTTAAATTTCTTCATCCCAGACTGGAAGTTATTGCCACGGGGAACTCGTCCATTGCCTTGACTTGACGAAAATCTTGGACCTTGTCCCAAGAAAGCCTTTAAATGAGTGTGAGTTTTTAAAAAGGGGGGTCAGCCTTGGTAAAAATGGCAAAATTAAGTTGAACTTCTGAGTTTCACTACTGTAAGAGCCATCAGCCGTCTTTTAAAATGTCCTCAAAAATGAACTGGAAGGAATAAAATCAAAGAACCAAAATTATCTTGTTAAGAAAAAAAAAGGAAGTAGAGGGGGGAGAGACTGATCTAAAGAGATCAGAATCAATTGCCCAAGCACTAAAAAAATAAAAAAGAAATGATGGTCTTAGTTATACCTTTAGTTGAACAATGTAATTCTGTATAAAGCTTTTATAAAGCCCTTCTGTCAACTTTTGGTTCTGTGGAAACTCATGGGGTTATACAACAGGACCCTGAGGGGGATTTATAACAGGTCTTCAGAGTGAGAAATGAATGGAGGAGGATGTCAAAGTTAAGTAAACTTGCTTTAGCAAAGTAATTAGGGCTAAGAAACCCTTTGACTGACTATTTCTTTAGGACCCATGCTATTAAAATTTGTTTTCCACAGTAAGCACATCCTGCATACTTTCCACCATGGTACCAAAGGGAGAGGAATCATCATCTCTGCCATGAGCCTTGCTTAGACCCTCTGACACCATGGATGTTGATCCTGTGCTACAGCCTGAACACAACCTGGGTGAGATGGAGTGATACACAAGGAATGGAAGAAGACATTTAAGGACATTGCCATGGTGAGACACTCAGCTACAACTCAGTAGTAGCAATAACACAGGAGCCGGAGGATACTTTTCCGAAATGTTGGTTCCCCATTCTGCCCTTTTGAACTAGAGGGCCGTGAGTCAACAATATTGTGATAACTATGTATGGTGCCAGTGGGTACATGAAAAATTGTCAGGGACAGACTTTGTGAAGTATATGAATGTCTAACCACTGTGCTATACACCTAAAACTAATACAAAACAATGCTGGATATAAACTTTAATTTAAAAATAAAATAGCCCTGGGCAGTGTGGCTCAGTTGTTTAGAGAATTGATTGGTAGATGGAGGGGCTGCAGGTTCAATATTTAGCCAAGAGGCAATCAATTAATCTCTCTCTCCTCTCTCTCTCTCTCTTTCTCCGCCCCCACACCCCCTTCCCTCCTTCCCTGTCATTCTGAAAGCACTGAAAAAATATCCTTAGATGAGGATATAAAAAATAAATAAATAAAATAAATTTTTAAAATTAAAAAAACACATGCTGGACCATGGCTCCAGGATCTGGGGGGAGCAGTAAGACCCACACTCCAGTGGTAGATGACCTGACCTTGCCTAAGCACTGCCACCAAGGCTGGCCGCCTCCATCCCCTGGGACAGAGTGCAGGGCTTTCTGGATGAACTCTCTGACCCTCTTTCCGATAGGTCGGAGGTGTACACCCAAAGCTGTACACCTCCGCCATGGCTTCAAGTCCCAGCACTCCCCCAGGACCGTGGGAGCCTCCACAGCCCACCCTTCAAACTCTACAACCAGCCAAGGCTTTTAAAGTTTTGTTCCCAGCGGATTTGTTAATTAAAAATGTCACTCACAGTATTTCCCAAAGTCTCGAGGACAAAAGGGAGACTTTCTTAAGTGAACAGTTCTCATTGCTCTGAAACAACTCTGAGAAGAAAGCCACTCAAATTCCCAGCCTCCGCGGACCTGTCCACAGGACACCAGCTCTGCCCTGAGGCTCAGCTTATGTGATAATGTCCAGGGTGGCTCCCAGTCTGAATGCCAAATGTACGGGCATTACTCACAAGAACTTAATACATCGCTGATGATTTGATTTGAAAACTCAATTCCCCTATTGTTCAAATCACATAGCGCCCCTCACCCCATTCCCAAATGTAGGATAAACCATTCAGTCTTACACACTGCTGTCTCATCTCCCTCTCTGAGTTAACTGAGTCATTTCCTTTCTCGTATTTCTCAGCGCAACCTTACTGCTTGCCAGAACCCACAGTTTAGCTAGATTAATCCCCACTTCCCTGCTACTCCCACCTTCTTCCTGATTTTACTCTCTTGCTAAATCTACTGCAAGAAAATATCTCTCTGCCATCTTTAAAAGTCTAATTTTTCTTGGGAACTTATATATACATATAAATAAAGGAAATATATATACATATATTAAAAAGGGAAAAAAGATACCAAAAATATTTATGCTGATATAATCAATTGCTCACTGGTGATTCTTTTCCTTATCTAAACTCTTCTATACTTTCCAGGTTTTTAACAGTGACTAGGTATTGTTTTCATAACCAGTAAAAACAAAATACTCATGAAAGTACAAAAAGACAAAAAGGAAAATGATGCATATCTGTCTTCATTTGGCCAAAGTAAGAAGGGAAATGGAATCAATTACCGGGCTCCATGTTGTTTATTAAGAAAAAGAACACCAGTTCCTAAGGGAAAGAAAAACTGACCTCCCCACACACATCCACCCAAAATTTTTTTCTGGACTAAAAAAAAGAAAAAAAAGACTGCAGGGCTTCCCTTTGAGGCCCAGGTGTGGGAGGAGAAAAAGTTGCCTGTAGCAAAGATAATGGGGGTGGTCTTTTCTTGTTCCTTTGAGGGTCCCTCTGACCATTGCTTCCCAGACTGCCTCTATCACAGCCACAGCAAGAACAAGACAAATCTTCCCCTCCAATCAGCTGCAAGTTTGGAGAAGAGCTTCAGTCGCCTGGGGGCAAGATGGGTGAGCGAGCACCTCTCTAATGAGACATCTTTCTGGAAATGGCACCTTATGGAAAATTGTCATGTGTGAAATAATTTTTGTTTCTTGGATTAGTATGTTCTTCAGTAAGGACACATACTTAAAAAGCCATTTATTTACTAAGGAAATTCTGTGTTTGGAGTTAAAATGTTGTTGAAATCAGTGGGGGAGCGGGCCGCGTTAGCACCCTCCCAGTCACCGGCTCCACTCTGCCTGGCCTCTCCCATCAGCCTCCAGGGGATTGTTAACTTAGCTCCTATTTCCTTCTCGATGGCCTCCTGAGTGACCTTTCACCTAGATGATCACAAAGGCCTCCAGGCTTCCCTTCCTCCAGGCTTTAGGTTCTCTTCCCACCCTCCAGCCCTTCCCCACCCTATCTGACAATCCACTCTCTACCCCACCTCCAGACTCTCATCCCAAAGACAGGGGGGATCCAAGTCACCCCTGGGCCCTTGGTCCCCATTGCCCGTGAAATAAATAAAAGTCCTATTCACATAGGCATCTTTCAGACAGACAGCCTCCTGTGAGACACTGTGGGCTCTAGCACGACCTGTCTTGGAGTCATGCTTACCTGAGTTCTAATGCTAACTCTGACCTCATGTGACCTGTGTGAGCCATTTAAGCCATTCTAGTTTCAGCACCCGTATGCATGAGACGAGGTAAAAATATTACCACACACACCGGGATTCCTTGTGAAGGCAAAACAGACCTGTTCTGGGAAACTACAGATTTCTTGACCACTGGACTCCCCTCCTCAGCAGTGAACGCATGGAAGGCAGCTCTAGCCTTCCCAAGGCTGGCCAACACTTGGTTCGAGTTTATTCAACGACCAGGGATAGTATTCCTATTGTGCGTGATGTACTAGTAGGTATAAAAAGGAAAAGAATTTTGTAAATACAAAACCCTGACTAGCAGCAGAACCATTAAAGGCAAAGATAAAATCTTATCTGTAAAAGTAGAATCTACCAGCTTCTCACAGCCCAGGAAAAGGCCTAGTGTTTTTGGATGAATTTACCCTCCAGTTCATGACCTATTACACCAACTTTATGGAAGGAAGCCACATAACAAAGACTTTCTGAAATAGAGTAGGCCTATGTAATACATTTTGTATTGCTGGAAACATACAAAGATATAAAAATAGGAATGATTACAAATGCTTAATTTTGAAAGAATTTAGAGTTTTTAGCAACATAAGCCGCTTGCTTATTTCCGCGGGCAAAGATTTCATCTTCAAATTTACGGCATTTTTCTTCTCTTTCTCTCTGCCCTCTCTTCTTTAATATATCATCAGTTACAGGTTAGTGTCAGACAATAATCAGACAATACTCAGAGTTCCCTACCATCAGCAGAGCTGTTAGGACAAGACTTAGAAGCAGCCTCCAACCTGCCTCTTCGTTTCCACCACAACTTAGAGAGGTAGTTAGAGAACCACATCAATGAGATGGGGAGTTAAAGGCAGCCTGGCGTCACACAAGCAAGGCTGACTGGTTCAAAACTCAGTTCACATTCCATGACACTTGGCTTCACCCCATGACAATCCCAGTTTCTTTGTAACCTCTCCCTTCTTGCTTGGGGGTTGCTGATATTTCTCTTCCAATGGAGCACAAACTCTTTTGATGACAGAAATGACTGGATGGGGCAGAGAAAAAGTGTTCCTGCCCATTAGCAGGCGTCTGAAAAATAATGCTGCTGTGATCTCCACAATATTCACAAGCCCGATTTAGGGTATAAGTAAATTGTCTAATTTTTTTAAATCAGCCATTAAAACCCTTTTTGATTTACGAGGCCAATTTACCACCCTCCTAATGTCATAACCAATGTACATACACTGAAGATTATTTGCTTAAAAAACTGCTAAAGGAAATAGCTTCGAAACTTGCTTGTTGTGACCCAGTTCAATTAAACCCATCGGTGTTCAAAATGAAAACTGAAACAGGCTTGCATGAGGTTGACAATTTCCCAGGTAGGTCTGGCCAAGTAAATCTGATCCACTGTCAGCAGACAGCAAACACCATGCCAGTGCTTGATCCTGGACGGGATGGCGGGAAGACTTGCCCAAGACTCGCATTAAAGTTTTGAAATGTTCCCTAATTAAAATTAAAATACAAATATGCAAAAACTGGCTTACTTTTTTATTGTTTTTCAGGGATAAATGCTGCCTCTGTTTCAATTAATATAAACGTGCTAGCAGTGTGTTCGCATTTTAATTTAAAGACCTGGGAAAGACACATCCTATCTGACTCATATCTTGCATGTCTTTGAGTGGCGCCTTTTGTTTTTGTTTTGTTTTTTTGCCAGCGCTACTTAGCTCTTCCGACTGACACCAGAGGTGGGTCTTAACCACAAGGACAAAGACAGCTGGCATACACAGTTACTAATTCTCCCAGGCCCAGATGCACATTCTTTCTCCACATAGTTCCTCTGCTGTCACCTAAAACCAGAACACAGAAGCAAGAGCTGATCACAGCGGCGCCCCATGGCCACCGCCCCATCACCACCATGATAGCTCACAGCCCGCATGTAAACTGGCAACACCACCTGACTAGTGGCCATCCAGTAAGTTGTTTCCCTCTGCTTAACCCTATCAGCTCAGTTGCAAAATGGGGAGTTAGCTCCTGGACTTGGATACATTGACAGTCAAAAATAAAGTGCTGGCTCTTCGTCTGGCTGAAGCACTCATAATGTTCCATAGCATTTCTAAAACCATCAATCTTCCTCCCAAGTTGTCACCACAAAGGATGATTCTTTGCCCCAAAGCAGCTTTCACAGTGCTATAATTGGTTACAATTCTTTTTCTGTTCTGCCCAAATCCTAAACAACGCTGTCTCTTGCTAGTCCAATGTGTTAGAATAAAAGATAGAAAAAGGTAAGAAAGAGGCAGGCAGGCTGCAAATGTACTAAGCTGACACATCTATTAGCTAAACACACACATCATTCACGGATTAAGCCTCAACGCTATAAAAACTGAGTTGCTCATGCCATACAATACAGGTGGCTGGTTCATACAGCAGAAGTGTGTTGGATGAGAAAGCTCATCCTACTTTAAAACCACAAGGAATTTATAGTTAAAAGGTTCCGGTCACATTTTCACTTAAGCAGCTCATCAAACATAGCTGCAGTGTATGACACAGAAATAATAACTCATATATAAAGAGGGGACTTTTTAGGATCCTCTAATAAAAGATGATACAAAACCAGAAGCATTATTTTGGTGCATGCTTCCGGTCTCTACAATTCCAGCAGTCTCTGGAATTTCGAATGAATGGCAGGGATTGTATTTTTAACTACCAGGCTCTAATCCTCAACTTCCATCACAGCCGTGCCAAGAAGCCTCCACTTGTTTAAATTAGCAGCAGTAGCAGCCGCAGCAGCAGCGAGGAAGGTCTGTTAGCACTTCCGCTGCAACCAGCTGTGACGATCGATCTACTAGAATCCTTTCCACGGAGCACTGCGACTCTGCAGACTCACTGCTGAACCTGCTCAGTCGGGGCAGAGGCTGAGTCAAGCAGATCTGCTGTCTGTCCCGAGCTCAATGTGAGCCACTTGAGAGGGTAACATCCGGCAGTTCCTTCCTGCACGGGTTTATTTACCAGCATTCTGTCCCCGGGGCGATAAAGGAGAGGACACTATGAATGTGCCACACTTCTGGAGAAAACCACTTTGAGAAGCCAGTGACTCATCAACACAGCCTGAGGCATGATTCATCGACCTGGCTCCAGAGGGCGAGCCATTGTGCTGGAGAACTCAGTCGTCCCAGATGAGGTCCCCAACACCACCCAACGTAGGCAAACTTGATATCGCCTCTGCAAACTGAGCCAAACTCTTGCTTAACCTCATTTCCCCTACCCCCTACAAAAGCAAGAAGAAAAAGTAAAGGACTGGGCTATTGTTTGCTTGTTTGCTTCAGGCTGAGAGGCCTACTAAAAAACTTTGGCTATATGGAGATTTTACTATCAACACTTGGCATTTTTTTCTCTTCTCATGTTGGGATTGAAAATTCTTCATGTCAAGATCAAAAATGCTATTAAAAGATTTACAAACTACATGAAGTTTCTTATGTTTAATGGAACAACAGTATAACAGCTTATTTCACTGTCTTATTCTTTAAAAATATCAAGTATAAATTATGTATTTGGTATATGTTTTCCCACTTTTTCCTTTTTCACAAACAAAAATATGGGAGTGAAATGAGGAGAGTGGAGAAGAGATGAGGCTTTTACCAACGGTGAATTCTAGAATTATCAGGAAGAGGTGGAATATATTTGTCCGTTTCTTCATTTGATAATCATTTACGGTGGAGCTGTACCTTCTGTGTGGATTTAGTTTCAAGATCAATTTTGGCAAATGTGGATGTGGTGAAAATCACCACTGAAAATCATTTAAGTGGCCCCTAATGGACAGTCTACTGAGCTTTCTGTATATCATATTGTTTCCCAGTAAATCCATCACAGCCAGCTCCTTCCAGGGTTAGGGCACGGGAATGTTTATACAGCCAAACTCCAGATGAAGCGATGCTGTCCCCAAGCACTCACGTTGGGATTTGCTAGATGTGTCGTGTTGAATTCATGTCACACAAATAGGCATTGGCTCCAAGTGCCTGTGGTGTCTTCTGCTCCAGGAGCCACATGTGACAGAAGATGATCGTGGACTCTAGAAGTTGGCAATCAAATTGGTAGGGATGTAGTGACAATGAAATAATGAGTGGTGTGGAGGTCGAACGAGCTCAGCCCCTATTTTCACGGGTTAGTGCAAGTGGTCCAGAGCCTGACATTCTATCTCAAAGGCTGCATGTAGATACACTTCCCACATCAGCTGTGTCTGACATCTGAGAAACAGCTTTCATTTTGTGATCAGTTTTTAAAAGGAGTTTGTTTTTAAGCCACTGAGCTACCCTAAATGTTAAAATACTTTGAATATTGTTTTTCCAGGCTCTCTATGCCCAACACATGTTTCAACGTGTTGTTTTTCCAGTTGTTCTTAAATAGGACATTGACACACTGCTTGTCTGCCCCTAAGCCACTCCAAATATAAAATACCTCAAAGCTAAACCTGCAGCTGCCCTTCTTTCTCTTCCTCCTAACGAGACCAAATGAATTAAATGTCACCTGCTCAAAAACAAATAAATAAAAGGCAAAGTCTCCTTAAAACCAAAAATTCTTTTGGGTTAAGTCTAGCTTCTCCTCTGGTTCATGAGAAGAGACTCAATTTCCTTTGGGTTTTTCTTTTTTAATTCTGGGAAGAGGATGAGCCACCCTGGGCTCTCTGGACGTCTGATTGTCAGAGTCACTTTCTGCACACATTTAAAAGACATGACACAACTGGAACTAGTGAAAAAGCTGGCAGGGACCCCACCCCCCATCTGGAGAAAGACTAGATATGCTTTTCAGAACCAGGGTCCCCTTTCACAGGAAATGATTTGGAGTCTCAAGACAAAAACTGAGGCATTAAAAGGGATGGAGTTAGGCTTCCGCAGGGAGGGGAGGGGTTGCTGGGGACTTGAAGATAATTACTGGGCAACGCTGCTTACGTTTCATGTTTTAAACTCTGCCTACAACATGCCTTTACATGTATTTCTTGGCATCTGGTTGCAAGTATCACCCAAATGAGGCAGACTGGTACGGTGGATTTGAACTTTACCTCTGCTATTAACCAGTTAAGTGATATTTTTGTTTTGAATATTTCATCAAATAATAAAAGTGTCAGACACACATGACACTATAAATATTCATTTCCCTCCTTTCCCTTATGAAAATCTATCACAACTGTTTAAAGAAATATGAGGAATTCAAGTGCAAAACAATCAGCAAACACCTTATAGTACAATGAACCTTCCAAAATGGGGGGAAATAATGCTGGGTATCAATTTGCTGCAAAAACTACAGATATATTTGACTTCACATAGAGTGTTAAGTAATAACTGATCTAGAGACAAAAACCTCCTCAAAACACAAAAGAGCCAGCTAACCACCAGCCTCAGGTGGCTCCTCCACCTTCTTTTTGTGCATTCCAATATTATGTCAGACCCCGTGTAAGAAAAGGCCAAAGCTAGGGATCCTTTAGCGCCCTGTTAGGTCCTCTTGATGGTGATGAGCATCCCACGCCAGCACAAGACTCTCAGCCTCAGAGTAGAAAGAGATTTCACCCTGAAGTGGAAAATGTGGTACGAATGAATACTGCAAAAAGAGTATGTAAAAGCCTCCCATACTTTTCTAACAGAAAGGCTCACAAAGTTTTAGGGTCATTTAGTTTTTCAATCATTTACAAAGTGACAATAATTAACCTCCACAGTTTCCCCCGAAGGTAGGGGTACCAATCTGCTTGTAGAAATACAAGGCTGGAGGTTCCTTGGACACAACAAATGGAAAAACATAATTTAGCCAAAAAGTATTATAGTTTTTTACAAAGCATGTTTATGCAAACTTCAGATAGAGTTAGCTTTGTACCCACAGGTGGATGTATTTTAAAAAAATATACTATTGTTTAATCTTTTTTATTCAACAAAGAATAGAAATATGTATGTTTCAATTTTTATGACTAATTTTCCCCATCCAACCCCAACTGTTCTTCACTAAAATAGTTTTAGTTCCCATATAAAATAAGCATCTACTTATGTGCATGTAACTTTTAACTTTGATATGAGTTTAAACTTATAGGAAACTTGCCAGAATATACAAGGTGCTTCCATCAACTGATTCACAAATTGTCACATTTTTTTCAAAGTTAGTTCTGACTGAAAAGTAGCACTAACATAATCATCTGTTTTTATATGATTCCTTAGTGATAGTAATACTTTAGCAGGTCACTTTTCTAACTTTGAAGAGAAGTGAATCTCATTCTATAACACATTCAAGATAAAGATGAAAAAAAGGCCAAGATCACCGATCTGAATAACTAAATCAAGAAACAGGGTGGCACCAAATTTGTCCATGTCTAATCAGAAACTATAAAAATTTGGCAATACTGGTGACCCTTAAAATGTTTTCCCTGAAAGAGAAATAGGCACCACCCAAGAGGAGGGAACAACAGGCAGATGATTCCAGTATTTCTGGAACTGCGGATGGTCACCCTGCAGCGTCAGAGGAATCAAACACGTGTCTGAACACCAACTTGGGCAGAGCAGCGCTTTCACTGTGCTCTTCACTTAACTGGCAGGGAGATTTTTCAAACTGGAAGAGAGCCGCCTTAGTCTGGTTAGCTTATTAATTCAATCTCCAAATAACTTTTCTTAGAAGTGGAGGAAATGTGTATAAATAACATTTAACTTCTCAGGCAAACATCTTTCCAGTATCTGTAATGAATGCTTTATTTACTTATATAGACAGATTTTGAAGAAAAAATTATAAACATATCAAAAATCCCCACCTCACCCTCTGCAGAATGTGTGCTTTAAACAAAAGAAAAACACAGCTTCTAAAGGAAAGAAAGAAGGAAGGATGGAAAGAAAGACACAGCTTCAGTACACCAGCTTCAAAGATGCTAATAAAAAACTCACAAAAGAACCCATAGTCTTACCCTGGCTGCTATGGCTCAGTGGATTGAGCACCAGCCTGAGAACTGAGAGGTCACCAGTTCAACTCCCAGTCAGGGCACATGCCTGGGTTGCAGGCCAAGTGCCCAGCTGGGGGCATGTGAGAGACAACCAACTGATGTTTTTCTCTTTCTCCCTCCTTTCCCCTCTCTCTAAAAAATAAATAAAATCTTAAATTAAAAAAAAAAAAAGAAGAACCCACAGCCTTTCTAAAGGTCACTCTTGCATATAACTACACTTAGCTTGGTATCATCTTTCTGGAGGATAGTTTGCCAACATGTAACAAAATGCTTTGGAAAAGTTTTGGTCCAGCAAGCCCACTTCCATGAAGCTCATACAAAGGGTACAATTAAATAGATATAGTAGAGATCGCAGGCTACTTCTGCATATCCGTGCCCCCTTCTTCTAGGTGCCAGGTGTGGCCAGACTAAATTCTCAGCAATAAACAGAATAAAAAGAAGAACTGTGTGGGATTCTGGGGGGACTTTCTTTCCTCCGGCTTCCAGCCCATTTCAGATTTATGCAACATTAGAGATAAATAGACAATCTCATTTCACATCCCTGTTAATCACAAACATGATTCTAAACAACAAGCATGCTAACTGTATGCACAGCATGTCAACTGTATGCACAGGCATGTCCACTGCAGTTTTATTTATAACTTAAATGTGTTAATAAATTATGACTTAGTCAGACAAGGAAAGACTAAACAGTAAAAACAACATAGACCTATATTTGTCAAAACAGAAAACTGTTCACAATATATTACTAAGGGAACATAATCCCATTTTGGTCAATATACAAACATATAAATGAGGGCAAAGTGAGTTTTATTCCTATCTTTAGATTTCTTTGTACTTTATTTTGTACAATAAGCATTATTATTATTTTTTATCAGAAAAAAGAGACAGTGAGCCCTGGCTGATGTGGCACAATTGGTTGGAGCATCATCCCATGGACCGAAAGGTCACAGGTTCAATTCCTGGTCAGGGCACATACCCAGGCTGGGGATTTCATCCCTGGTTGGGGTTGGGGCATGTACAAGAAAGCAACCTCTCTCTCTCTCTCTCTCTTCCTTTCTACTCTCTCTAAAAGCAATGAAAAAAAAAATGTCCTGGGGTAAGGATAAAAAAAGAAAAAAGAGAGAATGAGAAAGCTGTCCTCTCCCCAAATGAACTCACTTCCTCCTTAAAAAATAATGTTGCATTCCACATTTGAACTTATAACTGCTAATTACAGCCCCTGAGAATAATTGCACAGCTAGAGTGTAGGGGTAAAAATCTTGTCAGTCCCTTAAGTGTGAGCTGGAAATGGCGCCACAGTAATGCTCCCATGAGTGCTTAGCTTAAAGGTGCTGAACAGGGGAAGGGTACAAAAGAGGTGGGAAGGGAGCAGTAGAAAGAAGGGATAAAGAGGATGAAGGGAAATTCTATAATTAAGCAATATTTTATGGCTGCCTTTGGCAGCTGTTTGAGCGAGGGGGAGACTGAACAAGGCGTCAACAGAGGGGAGCAGGCCCTCCTCAGGCAGATCAAGTGGGGCCTATCATCCCAGCACTGTCTACACTTCACAGGGCAGATGGGGCATCTTATATCCAGCACCTGTCAGCTGTGGAGACGCCCAGCTGCGGTGCTGTTATTGCTGTCATCTGCCTAATCCAGAAGGGACAGGCATTTATCGTATCTAGAAAGATTAAGATGAAACTATCTTTGATTGTTTTTATAAAAGAGAATGCATGCCTCATGCAATTGTGTTTGTTTTCTTCTGGCTCGTACCCTGCCTCCAACTTTTCTCTCTCTCTCTCTTTTTTTTTTACCTACCCTTGCAGCTCTAGTTTTCATTTTAAACCCCCATGTTAATTATATATTCATCCCAAATAATGGTTTAAATTTAGTCTGATGACCAGCCACAAGGTTCCTTCTCATCCCACTGGGAGGCACATCCTGCCTTCAGACCCTTTACACAATTCCCATTGACTTGGAGAGGAACTCCATGCAAGGAATGGCGCAGGATATAGACCATAAGAATTGTCAGAGGAAATAGTATTTTCTTTACAGGATGCTTTCAGATTTTTCCTTCCCATGAGACTCTTTTAAAGGGTGTTGAAATTGAAGGAGACTTTAAATAAGCTTCCAACTTCTCAGTAGTTCCCACTGGGAATTGAGTAGAA
Source organism: Phyllostomus discolor (assembly GCF_004126475.2). Taxonomy (NCBI): domain Eukaryota; kingdom Metazoa; phylum Chordata; class Mammalia; order Chiroptera; family Phyllostomidae; genus Phyllostomus; species Phyllostomus discolor. The sequence goes on from NC_040904.2 coordinate 59,705,850, forward strand.
GGCCTGACACACAGCAGATATTCCAGTACCACTCATGGAATAATTGAACTAAGAAAAGGAGTGAGTGAGTGAATATATTCAATGGTTGTCCTTTAGCAAATCATTTTATTGTCAGTGTTGGTACCAAATGAATCTTATGAATGGAATATCTTATATATCTTTATAAAGTACTCAAAGAACCTATCCGGGAAGATCTGGTCTTTATTTGCCCCTGTGAGAACATGACAGCTAGAGAATACTGTAACATCCTCTAAAACCAGTGAAAAAATTATAGGTTTATTCAGCAAACAGGTTGACTGAGCCTCAACCAGGTTCCACCCACTATGGGCTCTGAAAGCACACCACCCTGGACTATAATACACACTCAATAAATGCTTGTTGAAAGAATAAATAAATGAACTGGTACTAATCTTCATGAATAATGATAGTCATGATAATAATGATTCATTTAGTCATACACCATAATATTCACCATAATGATAGTAACAATGTCTGAGAGTAAGAGTAGAGAGTTATATAGCATTTTATAGCTTCATAAATTATCTTAATTTGATCCTCACATAACAGACTTATTAATCTCCATTTTTAAGATCCAGAAACTAATTTGGGATGACTAAAATGACTTAACAAATTCCTTGAAATTCTATATGACAATCCTGCTCTGATAGTGGTGTGTGGGGCTTTTCCCATTACATGATACTACTTTGTGACCCTGAAGAGGTTGACACAATAACCTGGAGCACTAGGCAGGAAGCAAAAGAGGGTATGGACAGTGGGTGCTGCTGATAGCCAGACTTTGTCCTGGAACTTCTATAGGCTCAGCCCTCCAGAGGAAAGGGTCCATGGACAGATTCTTCTCCCTCTCGCTTCAGTGACACACTACCATGCCTCCTTGTCCCTCCTGAAGCCCCTGAGTCACGTAGTGTGTAAACGTGCCTGCCAAGTTGACCTTTTAACCGCCTGCTTTTAATCAGGCCCATCCTGTCAATAAAAGGGACTCTTGCATGACAATAAAACAAATGAGTTCCATATGATCTTGTAGTAAATATCAGGGAGAAAGGAGAGGGTGAAACAATGCTACCTTAAAAACATAAACCAAATACAAGCAGAAGCTAACACGCTGCTCTTACTCAAAAGAAAAAGGGTAAAAGGACCTGAAGATGGACTTGGAGATGCGACAGCAACTGAACATGCCTGGCATGCGCAGGGCTGCAAGGCCAAGCCAGAGCTGGGCTACCATGCTGAGGGCCCCACCTCCTGGAAAGGAAGCCCTTTTCTCCAGAAACCAGTCTCTGACAATAACAGTTTCAGCCTGACTTGTTCTTAGTTTTTATTAATGTCGATTACTAGGGGAAATATCCAAATATGGTTATGTTCCATAAAACAAATGTGTGCATTCTATAACATTCTAGGTTATTAGCCTCTTTTATTGACTATAATTACTGAACTGAAATTCAATATCTTTCCTGCTTAATTTTGTTTCAAAGGAGAAAAAAAGATACATCAGAGATAATTCCAATTTTCTTAAGCTCTTTATAATAACATTTCACATTTTTAACATTTATAGAAGGCATGTTTTTGTGACAAGCTGAAATAGCGACATTGGAAGGAACATTTCATTGGGGGTTAGGATTTACATTCATTGTAAATGACTTTTGGAGAAAAGGTTCGTATTTGCCCATTCAAGCAAATAAATACAATGTTAATACAAAAAAAGTACAAGAAAATGTACAAATGTTGGTTAACATATGTTGCTTAATGTGAGAAAAGTGTAGAAGCCTATTATTACATGGAAATGAAGCCAAGAGGCAAATAGAAACTTGACTTTCTATGACTATTTAAATTAACTACCTGTATTTTCTTAGTTTGCTCCAAAATATTCCTTGAACATTATGTTTCTGCAAACATGGTCCGTCAAAAGGAGGCTGAGGCAATAACCAGGCAATTGTGCTTTAGTCCGGAAAATTCCCATAATACCGACAACAACTACTTTGACAAAAAGATGGAAGTGTGCAATAAGGTGGGCGTCCTGGGGGTAACCAACACTAAGTCGTTGTGAGGCAATTACAGAGAGACTCTCCTGATGTGCCAAACACGTCATTGCAAGGATGGGCCTTACCTGAGATTCCACCCTAAAATCTACTTCTCTACGTCTACAAGAGCTTTCAGGCTCATTCACATTGTGAGGAGATACAAGGTGTTGAGGGGAGGGGCAAAAATCCAGAATTTATTTATAAAAAATTGTATTTATTGTTACATGTTTAAACTTCAATTGCCTTCTAAGTACTCTCCCATTTGCTACAATACACCTATCGAGACGTTTTTTCCACTGCTCAGAACAGTTTTTGAAGTCATAGATTTTAATGCCTTTTAGTGCTTCTGCTGTTTCCTGTTTCACCTCTTCCACTTGACAAAACGGTTCCCTTTAAGGATTTTTTTCATCCAGGGAACCAAAAATATTTTTTAAAAAGTCGCTTGGGGCAAGATTGGTGAATAGGGAGGGTGGGGCATGGGAGTCATGCTGTTTCTGGTCAAAAACTGCTGAACACTCAGCATGGTGTGGACAGGTGTGTTCATAAATCACCCATCATGAAATGGGCAAATGCATCGAAAGAGTCTTCAAAAAATTCACCAAAGCCGAACACAGCCTCTCACAACACCAGCTGGTACACTGTTACAGACGGGCTCCTAGAACACTCACCTAGCCGAGAAGTCTGTACTACAAGGGGAAACACTGAATGTTATATTTCCCTCATAAAATCTATACTATATATATGCATTATTATAAAAGGTTCTGGGTTTAAATTAGCTTAACCCAACATTTCTGTAATTTATTTTAGGTGTGATCTTTTTTCTTCTTTATTAATATGCTGTAGAATACATTTTTAGGAATTAGAATATACCATTTGTGGTATTTATTACAAGCATGACTTCAGCTTCAATTCAGCAGCATTGGCTGAACGCACTAATCGCTTCACACATTATAACAATATTTTCATACCAAATTTATCAGAACTAAAAAACTACAGGCAGTTCCCATTGAGGCTCACTAGACAAATATGAATGTGATGCTATGAAGCCCTGATTCCAAAGCATCCCAATGACAAAGTTTATCCAATGCAGAGTTAATACAGATAAGACAAAAAGAGAGAGGAGGGGGCATATATAGGCATGTATGTATGTGTTTTAAACACTAAATTTAGTTTCAAGTTTAATATGTGTGTATATATATACAAAATTATATTAAAATTAAACTGGGGTTTTTAAAAAGTGAACTGAGCTGTTTACATCCAGAAGCTTTTAACCTCCATCCTTACTTTAAAATCAAAAGCGTGTGGGTGTCTATTCTTAGTGTACTTTCAGTATGGAGTTTCCCTTGGCTCAGGGACACAGCTGCTGCACAGCACTCTGGGTGGCTCCTCTCCATCTCCTTGAAACAACTTGTGGGAACCTCGCACTGGACCATCAACCCAGCTGTTCAATCTCACTTTCTAACTTTAGCAAGTCACTTCAAAACGGATGTCACTAGGGCATGCCACATTGTAAACCCCATCAGTGAAGGCAGATGCCTATCTCCCCTCCTAAAAAACTCTAGGCACACAAAGCAAAGTCACACTCAGGTGCGCATAGCAGTCTCACCCAGGTGCAGAATGTGTGACGCACATAAGCTCATTTCCTGGGCGTCCACTAGACACCACTACTCAGTAGGCCACCACTGCATTCCCCAGGTCAGCCCATTAGAAAGTTACCTATGAGCAGCTACAGAGCCCAATAACCTAGAGCTGCAATTTTCAACCTTTTTCATCTCGGGGCACACATATACTAATTGCTAAAGTTCTGTGGCAGACCAAAAAATATATTATTTTGTTGATATGACCAAAATATAATTAGGTGTAATTTTAATTGATATACAAAAAATAGTAATAATAGTAAGTATGTACACTTTTTGCTCCAAAGGGACTTAAAAAAAAAAAATCAGGTGTCTGTACTTGTATATAAGGATTTCTGGTACCAAGAATGAATCAATAACACACACACACAACCTTACCATGCAACGTGACCAATAAGATGCAACTCTACTATATGACCTATGTATGTATGGTTCAAGACAAGGAATTCACACTGGACGGCTACTGTTGTGTTGGCTGTGGTCATTTTTTTATTTGACAAGTCTAACGGGAAAGAGGTCAGTGCCAGCACTGCATGTTTTAGAAATCTGGCACACCGGTCACAAATTGCTGACATAGAGTCTAGAAGACCCTGACAGCAACGCTGGGGTAAGCACATACACTGTGCTATGTGTTGGCTTTCTTACGAGAATGCAGGATGCATGCTTTTCCACACTGTTAATGTACCATAAAATTGTCATGAAGCCCTCATGAGGTAATTACTTACATTTAATTGATTGTACATGCCCCCATCCTAGTTTTCTTTTTTTTAACTGCATGCTCATTGTAATTGCTTGTCCCAAAGCCAGATTTCAGAATTATTTGACTGTTTATTATCCTTTGAGAGTTACTAATTAAAATAATTTCCTTCAGTGAAAAGAGTTGCTCTTTTCCGAATTCACTCTGACACCGCTCACCACTGAGGAGAACTCTAAGAATGCCTCGCTAAGCTCCCATACAATTGACTGCCTCCATTGTTAGCATATGCGTGGACTTAAAAAACATTAAACGACTTATACAAATGGAAACAAAATGCCCTTTGAGTTCTATTGATAACTTAACCTTTAGCTTTTTGGATGAAATCCATTTTCCCGGGAAGCAGGGAGAGCCACTGAATGAAACCATTATGTAAAACCTTGTTGTGGGAATTATTTTGTGTGAAAATATATACAGTATATCATTTAAAATTTCTTTGATTAAAGGTGGGTTTTCATAATTCGTACCTAAAACATACATCTCTTTTACGGTTTCTCTGATTCGTGTTCCTCTTTCAGGGCAACAGAAGTCCTTCTGAGCAAGCCAACGAACCCATGGCTGAGCATAAGGAGAGTTGGCACCCTTTGGGGTTGTGAGGGTATAGAAGGGGGAAGGAGGCTGCTTCTTGCAGCCGGGAATGTCCTGTTTCTTGAAAGCTGCTTACGTGGGTGTGTGCAATTAAAAATTTCATCTAGCTGTATACTTAAAATCTATATATGTTTCTACAAAAAGTATACTTCATTTTTAAAAGATAAACTGCTTTAATTTCTGTATGTTTCTACAAAAAGTATACTTCAGTTTTAAAAGATAAACTGCTTTAATTTCTGTATATGTTTCTACAAAAAGTATACTTCAGTTTTAAAAGATAAAGTGCTTTAATTTTTAAAAGTAATTTCTACAAAAGAAAAACAGATATAGTTGCCATCTCCAGAAGCGTAAGAATTAACCTAAAGTTTTCACAAGGAATAGGATTAAGACTGTCATTTATTTTTCTGCTTTGTTTTTCTTAAAATGATGCATCATATTTGGTTTGAACAAACCAATGTAGAAAGCACATCTGAGACAATTGGGAAAATTTGAGTATGTACTGGGTATTACAGATGCCCTTAACATGGATATTAAGAAATTATGGTTTGTGCTCTGGCTGGTGTGGCTCAGTGGACTGAGTGCCAGCCTGAGAACCAAAGGGTCACTGGTTCAATTCCCAGTAGGACACAATCCTGGGTTGCAGGCCGGATCCCCTGTGGGGGGCCACAAGAGGCAAACGCACACTGACGTTTCTCTCCCTCTCCCTTCCCCTCTCTCTAAAAATAAACAAATAAAATCTTTTTTAAAAATTATTGTTTGTATGTTGATGTGATGCAATAGGAAATTCACAAAATAATTTATGTTGTATTTGTTAAAATTCTGACCAATCATAAATTTTTAATCATAAAAAACCCATGTGTGATATTGGTCTAAAGTCTTAAAAAAGAAAAACTTAATGTTGTGGAAAAAAATAAGGGAGAGAGGGGCACTGTTTTGAATCAAGAGACATACTGCCCCATGTAACCCCGGATTGGATGCTAGAGCAGGAGCACAAACATAACACGCGTACTCACACTCTAGGCGGCAAAAGGAGTTTTGGAACTGCGAGTGTTTGAACAAGGGCTGCTTATTAGGCTACATTATTTAACTAAGGCTACTTTTCTTGGGTGTATTCATGGTATTTGCTGTTGTGTAAAATAATATCCTTATTCTAAGTCACTGCATGTTGAACTATTTGGGATGAAATCTCTCATTGCCTGTAACTTGCTTTCAAGTATTTAGTAAAACATAAACCACTGTTAATTGTGTTAGGTCTGAAAATAGTAATTTTACTATGAAAAAAAAAGCCCTTTTTTTTTTTTTAGAGACACCTACTGAAATAGTTAAGGTTAAACTATCCTATCTATTTGCTCAAAATATTTCCCATTTAAAAGATATGAAACCACTGTGGGAAATGTTAACCATTCTTAATCAGGGTAAAGGTATACAGTAGGTCATTATACCGTTTCTCTATTTGCATATTTGAAATTCTGTACACTAAAAGGTCAAAAATAGCAAGTTTTGTGATATTTCTTCTCTCTTTAACAATGAAATCCTTCCCATGTCTTTCTGGTCTCATTACCAAAATTAATTGCAGAATTTCTTCTCAATTAATTTTCAAAGTTCTCTATAAACTGGTAGAGCACAGGGAGACTCTATTGGACCTGAAATTTTGATTCTTTATAAATAAGGTAAAAGGGTACATATTCCTCTCTCTTCCAGTTATAAAAATAATGAGGGAAAGGGGTGGTAAGTATCCTCAAAGTTGGGACCTTTTCCAAAGACAAACCATCATATTCCTGCCCTGCTCACTAAAACACTGCCACCAATAACACCATGGCCTTCAGGAATTCCTTCTCTTGTGGACCATTCTCCACTGGGGGATTAGCTCTGGCACTTGTAGCGCTCCTGCTGGACCCTGAGCAAACCCCGGCACTAGAGGAAAATCACTCACAACCTGCTGCAGGCCAGTGCACTGAAAAAATTCAAAAGGGAGAGCCACTTCTCTGCTGCCCTCCAAAGCAAGGCAACAGCTCTAGGGCAGGGGACCTTTATTGGGAACCTGCCCCTGTCTTCTCTCTGCTGTTATGACAGCAGACAGCAAAAGCCCTAATCCCATAGCCTCAGTCTCCAAGGCCATACTGCACCACAGGCAGTGGTGTGGAGTCTCAAAAACCTTGTTTGAAGGCTGGCCACCTCTGCCACTCACTAGATATGTGACCTTAAGCAAGTTATTCAGCCTCTATTTCTCATTTTCTTAAATGGAGAGATCAATTAGTGGTTAACAGATCTGGAGGGGGTGGAGAATGAGTGATGGTGGTCAAAACTCACAAACACGCTTATAAGATAAATAAGTGTTGGGGATGCACTGTACCACACAGTGACTGTAGCTAACGAGACTGTCAGACTGTAACTGGAAGCTGGTAGGAGAGTAGATCTTAAAAGTTCTCATACAAGAAAAGAAATTTTTAACAGTTTTTAATTTTTAAAAAGATTTTATTTATTTATTTTTAGAGAGGGAAGGAAGGGAGAAAGAGAGAGAGAGAGAGAGAAACATCAATGTGCAGTTGCTAGGGGCCATGGCCTACAACCCAGGCATGTGCCCTGACTGGGAATTGAACCTACGATGCTTTGGTTCGCAGCCCACGCTCAATTCACTGAGCTACACCAGCCAGGAGAAAAAAATGTTTCAACTATGTCAGTGACAGATACCAATATATACATATATCAAATCATTACATTGTACACCTTAACCTTACAAATGTTAAATGTCAATTATATCTCATAAAAGTAGAAAACAATTATAATATTTTTAAAAAAAGAGTTCTGGAGCTACACTGTGTTCCAGTCCCTCAATCCTAGCTCCTGCACTTGAGCAAGTTGTTGAATCTTTCTGGGCATCAGTTTGCCACCAACACCTATTGCATACAAAGACCTTGGCAGGCTGGCAAGGAGAAAGCGATCAGTAAGTGTTAGCTACCATTATTATTATTAGGACAAAAGGATCCACCCTATAAAGTTATCTTGAAATTAGAGTCACTAAGTCATGTAAAGCTCTTAGCATAGTGCCTGGCACATAATAATTGTGTATAAATGTTTGTTATTATTGGGCTTCACAATAACCCTGTTAAGTAAGCAATGCCAATATCAGTACTTGACTGATGAGGAAACAAAGGATCAGAAAGACTCAGTGGCATTCCCTTGGCTGCATGCTGACAAGAATGACCACTGCTCCATGCCACTTCCTAAAATTCTCCATGCCTCAAGGATCCACTATGAAGGAGAGAGCAAAACTAAAATAGCATTTGAAGATATACTCATGACATCAGCATAAGCATACAGAGGCACAGTTTAAAACATAAAACAGTGCCCTGGATGACTGGCTCAGCTAGTTGGAGTCTCGTCTACGCACCAAAAAATTGTGAGTTCAGTCCCCCATTGGGGCACATACAGGAGGCAACTGATTGATGTTTCTCTCTCTTACTTCCTCCTTTTTTTTTCTCTAAAACAAAAACAAAAACAGTAAACATATCCTCAGGTAATAAGTAGATGATGAGAACAATTGTGGACTGCCCTACAAAGTGTTTGAAAGAAAAGAAAGGAGCCCAATATTAGGCACAAAATGCACTTTACTTTGTGTCATTGAAAGTTTATGCTGAAACCCTTTTACAATGTGGTTTGTTTTCATCGCATTTTAAATGCACAGAGAGCCCCCTTTGAAAAATAATTTTGTTGCATATCTTTTAGAAAAGTGGATGTTTATTTTTCCTAAAGAAATAAGCTCCCCCTTTATCAATGTTATTGGATGTATAGACTTTCCTGTACTTTTTTAAGTAAAAAATAATCAGGATCTGTATTCAAGAGTGCTTGCCAGCAGGCTGGTGTTATTGGCTCATCTCCAGGAGACAGTGATGGTCCCTGAACATGTGACAGTGCCTATACTGGACCAAAAAAACCATAAAGGCAAATTCTCCCAAACAGATGCTTCATAGCATCTCTGTTTCTCAGTGTCAGGTCCTACTAGGAGCTAACAATGCAAAAATCAGAGCACAACACCAAAGTCAAGAATACAACTGAGGTCCCCTTGAAGTGGTTGGTACTAGCTACCACCCAGCTATAGGTCTCCTACAGAATCTCAACAATTTTAGTTGAATCATTACCTCATTTAATATAATAATCCTGCAAAAAAATTATCTCTATTTTATGAATGAGGAAAATGAGGTTTTCCTCTAACAGTGTGAGAGACTTGCCTAAAGACCAATAGCTCATTAATAGTGTAGGGATTTGGACCTAGGTCTGCCTGGCACCAAAGCCAAGCAGTCCTGAGATTTTCTTTACTTTTCTTGTTAGTGTCACTTGGAAGAAAAAAATAAGATACTTAGAATCTTAAGAATCTGAATCTAAAATTAAAAGAAAATAAACATTATAAAGAGTTGAGCTCAGTCAAGTCCAAGAATTCCCCTGTGGGCTCTGTGCAGAGCAAAAGACATTACTTTCTAAACAAATGCAGGTTGATGGGTTCCTGGCCCCTGCGCTCTGCTTACTGTGCAGGTCGTCTTTTGCTTGGTTCTTGGCCGCCATCCACAGTGATAACCACAGGCTATGGCCTCCCACTGACTGTCCTGGACCAGTTCACTACTCAGAATCAATATTCTTAGGTCCAGTCACAGTTGGGAGGGTGATGAGGTTTTAAAAGAGAGACAGTGAGGGTAGGGGAGAAAGGAAAGAAGGACTCTCCTCACTAAAGAATGTGACTGAATGTTGAGCTGCAACGTGGAGAAAAGCAGTTGACAGCCATCACAGCATCTGAGGTTGAGCTGCACTTCAAGAAAAGTAGTCCATGATTTTGGCTACTACCTTTGTGCTACAGAGAAGCTTTTCTACAATGTGCATTTAGACAAATTTCTGTTTACCTTCCAACTGGCAGGCTTTCTTCCCAGGCCTCTTCAAGGAGATAAAACTCAACAGAAGGGGAAAAACTGCTAGAGCAGCAACTTTATTTTTAGCAAAATAAATATAAGTGGTATTTTTAACCATTGTGACCTGCAGTGGTAGGTCCAACCTCTCTGTGAGGGGCTGAAAAGAGTGAGGTTTGATGACATCTTGTCTACATGGTCCCTGTAGTTTCATACATATAAGAGGTTGGCTTACATGTTGAAATGATTTTTAATTAAAAGAAGCAAAAAATGAATAAAATGTTGATAAATTTCCTGACATTTCATGACACTTATCAGTATCAAAGCCAGGAGTCACAGCATTTTTATTATATTTAACTTTTGAGCCCTTGTGGGGAAAACATATTGAAACAGATTTTTCCATAAGGATAATATTATAGGCCACAATGTTATCATTTTCAATAAAAGAGCCCTGAAAAGATGTTCCAAATATAGATTAGCCTGCCCCATTCTCATTAAGCTTTGTGTGACTAAGTAAATATACTGATAATTAAAATATCAGGATTCTTTAATACGCACTCAAAATACATCCCAAATATCTCTAGCAATGGTCTGGTAATTGAATACAGTGGCCATAAGTCATACTGCCTCCACTACAGCACGTAAGTAACTTTTTCTAACAGAACTCCTATGTTCCTCAAAATGATTGTATTACATAAAGCCCTCAGGTAGGCTCCAGAGAAGACCAGATTTGCAGGCATCCTCAGTGCAGGCTCAGTTCTCCTTAAATGGTTTCATTAATAGACTCAGCAACATGCAGACAGTCATCACTTATCAGAAAGGCTGTGCTTCCAGAAAGCTGTTATCAAGTACAACTTTTTAACTCAAAGTGCCTTTTCCCTTTCATTTGCATTATGATCAAAGAGCCTATTCCTAGAAAACAAAAATGTATGCATCATTCATTCCACATACACCTACAATGTTAAGAAACAGAAAATCCTTAGAGACCATCTAATCGAACTTCCCTGTTAAATTGTCTTCTGCTTCACTGTGCCACATTCCTGAATGACAGCAGGAAGCACTAGAATCACACACCTCTCACAGACCATCTCAAAAAGAGAATGTGACTTGGGCACAGGTATCATTTTTTCTGAGTGGCAGCCAGTGGACCTCTCCAGTCTTTAATTACCCAAGGGCTTTGTTCACCTTTTGGAGGGCTAGCACAATCGACAGTCAGCCAGTGGCAGCAACCAACTTTTATCTTTTGCTTATTTTTATTAAGTAAAAATATTGATTGCCTTATGATTAAGGATGACTCATTACATATGAACTTTTATAATTATATGTGCATAAGAGCATATTAATGATATCTGACTATAGAATTATCTTTAATTAACAAACCAATTTTTAATCATAGGTCACTGATGTCCTGTTCGTGCCCTATTTGGATTTGCCAATCTATAAGGTAAGGATTCCAAAACTGCAATGACCAAGGTCTACCAAAGGAAAGTTGTTTAGAAATTAACATCACTCTGCATAGTACTGACTTGTAGACTAATTGCCAGATACTGGAAGGAAGATTTGATTCATCAAAGTTAATGGGCTGGGGAAAACAAAAGCTCTAATTAGCAAATGGATTATTCTTGGACCATTTGCTAAATTCAGAGAGATAAGCTTATTGGTTCCCATGGTAGAAAATGCAGAACAAATAACCAGGTTAATCACTAAAGTTCAAACAAAGTTGGCCAGTAATGTCTGTCAGGGCTCTGTGTCCAGGAAATCCCGCCAGACAGGCACTGTTTGCAAATGGCTGGGAAATATGCTCCATTGCCATTAAAAACAGATGAAAAAGCAGGATTTGGTTAAAAGAGTAGTCTCTGCCCAAGCAAAACCTTTGCAAAATAAAGAAACAGTGTATGCTGGCTGCCAACTGACCTCAGCTAGAAAGAGGGGACAGTCCCACACTGGTGCTCATTATACTCAACATACCAGGTCTGTCCAGAAGGTATCCAGCCATGTACTATGAAAAATGGAGACATTCATTGAAGAAGATACAAGATACAAGAAACACTGTACATAGGACAATGATGCTTCAGTCCTCTTCAAAGTAGGCAAGTTGGAACCTCACACAGTTCTCCCAATTGCCATCAGCTGCCTCATAGTATTTTCCTAAATCTCATCAATGGTCTGAAATCTCTTCCCTTTCAAAGGTGATTTTAGTTTGGGGAAAAGCCAGAAATCACAGGGTGCCAAATCTGGGCTGTTGAGGGGCTGAGTCACCTGGGTGATTTGATGTTCTGCCAAAAAAGTCTGCACGAGACGTGATGTATGAGCTGGCACTTTGTCATGATGAAGCTGCCAATCACCAGTTGTCCATAGCTGTGGCTTTCTGAATCACCCAAATAGTTTCCATGGGGAAATGTTCAAGTTTAATACACAATTTGAGGTATATTCATTGCTCTACTCACTTCAGTCATTTTGAATGCGATGTTGACACAGTACACATGCTCACTTAACAGCGTCTACCACCCTCACTGACTAGTACAGTGAAGTCGTCATTGTTCACACATGTGCATTCCAGTCCACCCTCCTTGGCTGCCAGGTTACATTGATGTCGTGCAAACTATTCTTGTTATATTAAAAACAAATTGTTATATTAAAAGCTCGACTTTTTTCAGACAGACCTTGTACTGTCAAATGGTATAGAGTGGAAATAAGACGTAATCAAGGGAAGACCCTGCCAACTCTGACAGTGTGGTAATAGCCCAAACTAAAATACTTGGATTCTCATTAAATCAGATTTTTTTTAAGCTTAAAAGTAAAATACACTAAGATAATATCTATTCTAGTATTAAGAGAAACTATGATAATATGAGGAAATATTTAAGTATGTAGCAATCAAAAACATCAAAAATGCAAGAATTTCATCTTTACAATTATCTTTAAATGGCAGCAAGGTATATACTATACAGAGTAATAAAAAAAGCAATGGATTATTAGGAATAATCTCTTCCAAAAGTAATGTCATTACTGAGAATCAGTAGTAGCAGTAGTTTAAGATTCTACCAGCCCTGGGTAGTTCAGTTGGCTAGAGTGTCATCTGATACACCAAGGTTATGGGTTCAATCCCCAGTCAGGGCACATACAAGAAGCAACCAATGAATGCATAAATAAGTGAAGCAACAAATCTCAATCTCTCTCTCTCAAATCAATAAATTAAAAAATTAAAATTTCTTTTTCTAATTAAATTTTATTTATTATGCTATTACAGTTGTCCCAATTTTTTCCCCTTTGCCGTCCTCCACCCAGACCCCCCCACCCACTCCCTCAGACAATCCCCACCACGTTGTCCAGGTCCATGGGTCATATATATACATTTTTTGGCCACTCTATTTCCTATGCTGTACTTTACATCCCCAGGACTACTAACAATTTGTTATAACTACCAATTTGTTCTTAATATCTTCAGCTTTTGGCCCACCCTCCATCCCCCTTCCTTCTGGCAACCATCAAAACATTCTTTAAAAAAAAAAAAAAAGAAGATTCTACCAGTAACATCACCTCTTTAGGGAATATAACTGAGATAATACCTGTAAAGTGTCTGGTACATTGTAAATACTATGTAAGTAGTAGCTCAGCTAATAAAGTCACAGCCAAAAGGGAAAAGAAGCCTGTCAGCTTCCTCACCCCAATCCTAACACAAGTGTGCCCTCCACATCCCTCCAAGAAGCTTAAGCTGGGATCCAGCACTCTGTTCCTGACACTCCATTCACTTGAACGGGAATAGTAAAACAGACCTGTAATAAGCATTAACTGTACCTCTCAGAATTAACACCTTCCTCTAACCCATGGTAGGAATAAAGCCACCTTCCCCAAGGCAAGAGCCACCAAGAGAAAGGGAGAAGGGATCTATTTGAAGCATTAAATGAAATTCAAACAAAGTGTTTCTATAAGCCATATAATTACCTATTTAAAATCATATTCTCAACTGTTTGACCATTAGAATATGGTGCCAGTTTCTGAGCTCAAGTTTTGACAAACTCACAGTTTCCACTTTCTATCTCTTGGAATGCTCATGCTTGGCACCCAGCCACCATGCCATCAGGAAGCTCAAGCAGTCAACAGAGAAACCCTCATGGACTTCGCACTTCACGGACATGCACTGCTCTGACTGCTAGCTGTGGGAGTGAGCTGCGTCTCCAACTGAGGCTATGTGAACAGAGGTAAGCTGTTCCTGCCAAATGCTGTCAGAATTGCAGATTTGAGAGAAAAATAAATGACATCTTTAAAAAAGTCATATCATATCAGTAAAACAGAGCCATGCTCAAGGTTCTAATTGGTCAAGATTTCTGAACCCCCAAAATATTGACATATGAATTTTAAGGGGCGGGTGCATATTTCAAAAGAAGCAACCAAAAAATGGCAACTCTTGGCTCTTTGTCCTTTACTTGAAAGTTCAAGATCAATGCTCCCCCAACAACTTTCCCACAGGTAATACCTACTGCTTGTCCAGTCAACAACCAGCCCAAATACCCCTAAACCAATACAGCCTTCAATTCTTCTTCCTATAATGTCACTGTAAACAAAGCCACATGACTTAGGATATGAAAAAATAAATTTACAAGATACTGTTTCTTGCATACCGTTTAAGGGTTTAAGGATCCTCTAGTCCACTTGGGAAATAAGATGTACATGTCTATAACAAAGAGCAAACAATTCCGCAGGCAGTACTATAGCAAGTGCCTAGACCACATCTAATCTTCACATTCACCACTAATAACCACAAGCCAGGTGCCACTAAAAGAACTATCAATATGCATTTTGTAGGCACTCAAATATTGTTGATGGGAAAATGAGGGGGGAAATTGTTTTGTTTCTTTCCCATAGGAGAAAAGTATCTATATGAGGTTCAGAAGGCCTGTTAGGAAAATGCAAGACAAAGTTCAGTTAGAATTTTTCATTCCCAAAGTTACAGTGTAAAAGGATATTTTAAAATCTTTTATATTCTTTTAAAAATAAAAATAAAATCTTTTATATTCTTTTTTAAAAATATTTTATTTATTTATTTTTTAGAGAGGGAAGGGAAGGAGAGAGAGAGAGACAGAGAGACAGAGAGAGAGAGAGAGAGAGAGAGAGAGAGAGAGAGAGAGAGAAACATCAATGTGTGGTTGCTGGGGGTTATGGCCTGCAGCCCAGGAATGTACCCTGGCTGGGAATCGAACCTGGGACACTTTGGTTCCCAGCCCATGCTCAATCCACTGAGCTACGCCAGCCAGGGCCTAAAATCTTTTATATTCTTGAATGTGCATTTGCATATACTTTTGCTAACGACTACTTTGGAATGAGCTGAGGGTCTGGATTAACTTGGAAGCAGAGGATGTGAATGCAGGCAACCTGAGATGGAAAGGGGTTTTCAGTAGTAGCTATCCTCCCTCCTTCATTTCACTTGGAGCCCTGAGCAACTTGGAAATCCCAGCAGACACAGGGTCCTCAATGCTTGGGGCCATCCCAACTCAATCTCTCAGGCTTCGAAGGTATAAAGCATGAGGTCTCAACAGGAACTTAACACCAGTGTTGATTGCCACCATAGCGCACCTTTTGAATAGCTTTATCATCATTTAAATTGACCATGATGATATTCAACTAATTTATGAGAAAAGCCTAATTTTAAAGTCTAATTAATAATAACAACCAGGCTTCTCCAATTCTATGCTTTAACTGTAGAAATGTTTTCAAGCTGCAAAAAACTATTAACTTTGGCCAAGAATTTTTAAAATCTGACAAGAAGAAACCCTAAGGTAACAACTGGGTTCTTCTTACTTTGAGGAGCCATTGTCCTGGTGACTTGCCCGTCTTTGTCCCTACTTGTCCCGGGCTCACAAACTGCCCTCATCACTACTATTCTCTGGCTTCCCATCAAGTCCTCAAGAAATGACTTACTAGGTTCTGTCAAGTAACCAGATTCTATGAAATAATAAAAGGAAAATGGAGTTCATGGCTGAAATCAAGCTGGGTGGAGACATAAAGGGTCTTTTGTTAATCACTGTACAAGGGAATGCAAATGAAGACAGGCTTCACAAGGAATTCTGACATCTTAATGAAGATTTATGAAGAATTTTTGGCATATAAACCTCAAATGCAAAGGAAAATGGTCACGTAAAAAAATGTTTTATGACTTCTACAGCTTAAAAACTATTCAAAAGACAGTTTCTTCATAATAATCCTAATAATTGAATTGTGGAGGGGTGTTTTTCTCTGTCCTCTACTCCAGCTACACTCCCCATAACCCCTCACACTCCTCCTTTTCTTCTTTGGTTAACTCTGAAGTGGCAGCTCACTAGCTTGCCCTAAAGCTGTGAGCCGCCCCACTGATGAAATCATGAAGGCGATTAGATTTCCCTACTCCACACAGACAGTTTTGTGTTACACAGTTTTCTTTGTTCATGTTCTTAGTAATGCAGAAAATCAACTGACATTTTCTCCTAATAATGATTGGATTATGAGATGCCGTCAATGAAAAAAAATGCTGTCACAGTAAAATGCTTTACTGGGGCTTTGTAAATGTCATACAAAAACCAGCATGTGAAGTACAGATCTCAGTAGGGAACACATTTCCCACATCCCAGGTCAGTGATGGCATTTTGCCGCAGCCATGGATTTTATGTTGTGTTCGTGATACATAGGAAAAAATCAAAAAGACTGAACTTATGAAATATACTCGATAGGCAGAAATTGTTTAAACTTTATAAGAAGGAATAATAATATTACTGGTAGTACCAATACTATAAGTAGCATATGCAAAATATTTCTACATTTCAAAATAGACAAAACATTTTTGCTTTTGATTCCCCTTATTTATTTCATGTTCTAATCCTGCCAGGTAAGTGTTATCCCCACTGTGTGGACAAAGAAACAGAAGATTGAAATAATTTGCCTAAAATCATGTACCTAGACAACGGCTGAGACCCTGATCCCTGGAATGGGCACCTAATCACAGCTCATAGGGTAGAAGTCCCAGGGCACCCTGAAAAAGGGTTTGCCACAAGGCTGGGTAGGGGCACCAGAGTTGGCTTTCATTTCTACTCATCATTTAGACAAGCTCTTTAACTAAAATTTAGTCAATCTCAGGAAATGAATGCTAGCAGCCTAGTTTACTCCTAGGGTTCTATCCCAACGTTTAGCTATAATTCAGAAAGTCCAGGACGCTAAGGAATGAGGTCAAAGGAAGAGCCCTGGGATTTCCAGGAGGACCAGGTGCTCCCTGTGTCGCAGTTGCTGCTCTGAGGGCTGCCTTAATCCCCAGACCCCAGCCCAGCCCCATTCTTCCCAGCCCACATGCTGGCCAGCTGCTCAGTGCTTGTGTGTGTGTGTGTGTGTGTGTGTGTGTGTGTTTAGCGGGTGGGAAGCCTCCTGACCCTTCCTGCTGAAGTGCTGCTGACCTGCCCCCCCTCAGGCCTTCCCCACATCTCCTAGGATCAGACATACTGGCAGACCAGAAGGCAGGTGTGAGGACAGGTGCCAGGAGAGACCAGGCACAGAGAAAGGCCCACAAGGAAACTGAGCCATAAATTCTGCACTCACCCACCAAGCAAAGAGGAAAAATGTCAATGAAGTCTTGAGTTACTGAGGTTCACAGTCACCTCATTTCCTGGATTTCAGGGTGTTGAGGTTCAAAGAAAGCCTTTCAGGCCTGTGCGTTGGGAGACTGAAGGATCACTGACCGAACAGTCAAGTAATTGAGGCGGAGGGAACAGCACCGCCGAAGATTCAGAGGCTAAAGAGAAAACAGTATGTGGCAGGACTTGTAAGAAGTTCAACATGGCTAGGGCTGGGTAAGGGCCATGAGGCGCCTTGTAAACTCAGTTAAGGCATTTGGATTTTATGAGGAGCTTTAAAGCAGAGGACATGATATTAAGACCTTTGTCTTTTAAGAAAATCACTATGGCCAAAGTGTGGCATTGAATCAGAGGAGAGTAAGGCCACCCAGGAGGAAGATCAACTAGAATAGAAGACTATCGCAGGAGCCTGAGCAAGAGAGGATGGTGACCTAGACAAGGGAGTGTGGAAAAGGGAGGTTATGGAAAATTCTGGAGGTGGAACTGAGAGGACCTGAAGGAAGGTTAAATGTGATGGGTGAGGAAGAAATGATGGGTGAGGTTCCAGCTTGAGCAACACTTACTAGTTCCAAAACAATGGAGGAAAGTGAGTTTGGGAGTGAAAAAATGAATTCACCTTGGACATGTTTTCTTGGAGGTGACGATGGAACACATGAGTGCATCTAATGGTATACATCTAACGGTAGGTATCTCGTGGTATCTAATAGGTACAAGGGTCTGGAACTCAAAAGAAAGATTTAAACTGAAGGTTTGGACACGGGATTTGTCACAGTGGCTGAAATTTTGTCTAGTTACTGAAATGTGGCCGTGACTTGCAGGCCCCCTCAAGCCCCAGCCACTCTATGAAGCTGCTTTCTCACCACCAATTCCTACTCTGAACTCCTCTTCTGAATATAATAGCCTGAATATAATAGTTGCAATGAGATACTGGAGGGGAAACATCAGACTGGGATACAGACAAACAGACAGTGTCATTGTTTGCATACTAAGCAATTCATGCATATGTATTTTCCAGTCCCACCCATCTTTAAGTTGTTTAAAGACAATGATATGTCTATTATATGCCCTGATTTTTTCCAAGGAGTTCTGGATTCCAAATATTCTGGCCCTATGCATTCTTGTGCCATTAAATGTTCTAAAAAGTTCCAACATTTCCTTAAATAGTAATTAAACAAATCTAGTCAGCTAACATCACAATTAAAGGTATAGGCCATTAAAGCTTTGAGACCCACAAAAGATACACAGAAACAAGGGATGCGGGAACATCAAGACTTCTCACTAAATCACATGAGTAGTAGTGGCTTATACTAATAATTCTCTGACTGAAACGTCCAGGAGGGAGGCTCTAGGGCAACATGAACCTGGCTGGCATCCCAGCTGCATCATGGACAGGGAAGTAACCTTGGGTAAGTCACTTAGCCTTTCTGTACCTCTAAAGCCTAAAGCCTCCTTTGTGAGGGGAAGGTATACATACATAACAAATACATCCATTTATACCAAGTGCTGGGGTAGAGTAACAGGCAATACAGACTCTACACTCATCTGGCTTACTGTCAGATAATGGCATAAATAATTAATGACTGTTGTTATGAAGAAATTGAGGAGGATATAGGGCGTATAACAGGGGGAGCCTTCCATCCCCAGAAAGGTCAGGGAATGCTTCAGTGAAGAAAGGATGGATCTTTTAAGATGAGACATCAGAAATTAACTAGATGATAGAGTTGGAAGAGAGGGGCAATGAATGTGTGAGAGGTCTGAGGCCAGATTTAACTTTCTGTTATCAGAAAAACTGAGTGGTGACCACTCTGGTCAGAAGCAGAGCAGAGGGGGAGTGGTGTGGACGGGAGTGACGAGGAGCAGCAGCTTTCACTATCATTGGGCTGCTATTGTTATTATTATAATATTATTGTCAGGGCATTTTTTCTATCTGTAAAGCCCAACACCACCACCCCCTCATAAAAATAAACAAAATTTGTGACATCTAGGTAAAGCCATGAGACAGGTTTAACAAGTATTAGGTATTTTTGGTTGCTTTTATTTTGCTCATAATTGTTTCAGTATTCATTGAACAAATGCATGTGGAATATTTTAGGAGGAATATTGTAAAATGCAAAACATAAATTCACTATTATTACTTAGAAGGCTGGTAGTATAGATAACTTAAGTTCCTTTGAGAACTTGACAGAGTAATTTTCTAAAGGACCTATTTGATTAGCTTTATCTAAAGTTTTACATAGCTTGAAGTGGTTTTCAAATTAGCTAATTTAACTAAAAGGAGTTAATTCATTCTTTGTCAGTGAGGAGTTAGAATTATGTCCAATGATTAATTACTTTAGAAGACTGGGAAGGTCAACAAAGACCTGTGTGACTGACTCTGATCATTCAAAAGCATTACTCAGAGATTTACCAAGAGATAACTGAAACAAAAAACATACACCTCTGAAAAGCAAGTGGTGAGTAGGCAGACCTCTTGTGGAAAGTAAAAGTAAAACTACCTACCCATCACCTTCACCAAAAGATTCTCATTAGAATATAAGCTTTATATTTAAAAAATAAAAATAATTAAAAAAAAATAAGCTTCATAAGGACAATTTGGCCCTCAATGCAGAGACCAGTGCCTTGGCACGTAGTAGGTGCTCAAGAAATATGTGTTGCATAAATGAGGAACTATAGTAACAATGCAAATACTGAAATCTGATCCTTTTTAAAATTTTCAATTTCATATAATTATTATATGTTTTAATGTATTTCAAATGTATAATTACCCATTATATTGTTTTTATAACTACAAGAAAGGCTATTTTTCTCTTTTTCACAATATAGAAAAGGTTTTGTTTGGAATACCAAAATGCAGTTTTGTGTTCTGACTACCCCACTACCTACCTCCACGCACACAGCTGCCGCTGCCACCAAACCCTACACAGTTGGGGATATCTGTTTCTCAGTAAATATCTAAATAAGTTTAAGGAAGATAAATTGCAAGAATTATCATCAGCATACGTACAGGTGATATAGGGCCTAAATGCTGAAATCTACATGAAGCCTTAAAAGTCACCTAGTCTACTTGGCTGGTGTGGCTCAGTGGATTGAGAGCCGGCCTGCGAACCAAAGTGTCACAGCTTCAATTCCCAGTCAGGGCACATGTTGGGTTGCAGGCCACATGAGAGGCAGTCACACATTGATGTTTCTCTCCCTCTCTTTCTCTTTCCCTTCCCCTCTCTCTAAAAATGAATAAATAAAATCTTAAAAATTAAAAAAAAAAGTCACCTAGTCGGACCCCTCCATACACCAGATGAACTACCAAGTGCCACTCAACTCTGTATCCGTGGGACACGAGCTCCTACAGAGTCATCCACACTCCACCAGGGATTTTCCTCACTAGTTTGTGTTAACCGATCATAATGAGACTAAAAGGTAAACCAAAAAGTACTAACTATGCAGTGTGTTTACCACTACACACCCCCTACCCAACTCCAAGAAACATGCTGATGATGGAGGGGAGTTAGCAAACAGTGACCCGCTGCCATGTGCCCCTACCCAGTTTTCGTGCAGTCAGCAAGCTAAGATTGGTTTTTACATTTTTAAATAAGTGAAACAAATTAAGAATATAACAGTGTCTGTGACACATGAAAATTCAAATAAAGCTTTATTGGAACCCAGCCACACTCATCTGTTTATGTTCCATCTACGGCTGCTTTTGTGCCATAACAGCAGAGCTGAACAGTTGCAACAGAGACTATACGGCCCACGAAGTCTAAAATATTTATCTGGCCCTTTACAGAAAAGGTCTGCTGACCCTTGCACTAGGAGACAGTCAATGTGACTTTGGTAAATTTCACCTTCTAAAAGAGCCAGCCCTGCCCCTGCCAACCAGCTGCAGTCACTCATATGCTATTTCCTCTTCTTTGATTATTGAAACTTCACAGCAAACTATTGTTTTTACCAGTCACTTAGAAAACAAAGATAAAAGTTTCCACAAAGGAAATAATAACCTTCCTTTTCCAAGGTCCTCATCTGCCTCACTTCCAGTGAAATTAAAAGCAGTTCTCCCCTCATGAGTTTGAATCATTTTCCCCAACTGAATTCAGGACTCCAAAGGCTCACTTTTGCAATGAAGGATTCGGGCAGGGGAGGAAAAAAACTAACAGCTACGTTAGCAAAAGTGAATTTATCCTGGGGGCAGGG
The DNA here is from genome assembly GCF_004126475.2 of Phyllostomus discolor. NCBI lineage: Eukaryota > Metazoa > Chordata > Mammalia > Chiroptera > Phyllostomidae > Phyllostomus > Phyllostomus discolor. The sequence goes on from NC_040904.2 coordinate 59,727,537, forward strand.
GGATGTTTATTATTTGAAACTGAAAAGCACTTTTCTCTTACTTTGAGATGCTATTCTCCTAATATCAAAGTGTGAAAACTGTTCTTACATGCTACACATCTTCTACAAATTGAGAATAGTAATGTCCATACTTAGATTTTCAACTTGCCAGATTTCCAAATGAAAACAAAGTTCTAAACTCATGCCTGTTCAGTGATTCAAAATAATTAAGATGTTATCAAATTTTTTGTTTTGATTTTGTTTTATTTTCCTTTCCTTTCCCAGTGTACAAAGTACTGCCTTGTAATGCGTAATGTAGGAAATAACTTTAAGGGTGTCTATGTTCACTTACGTCATGACCCCCAGCTGTTATGCTTCTAAAGGCACAAATGGCCACTCTTCTTCATTTTAATAGCACATTTAAAGAAACCTAATGTTAGTTCAACACAAGTAAACAGTCTCTAACTCTGTGTAAATAAAGAATTCTTTGAGTTGTAAACAGTAGTTGCTCAAAGTAATAGAGGGCTGGCTGAGAAAGACAGAGACAAAGGTGGTCATAAAGGTGGTCACAAAGCTTGGAGGCCCCTGCTCCTCCTTTCTAAAAGGGCCACAGGAGGGGCCAGGACACCACACGTCAGGAAGGCACTCAGGATGCCAGCTCCTGAAACCAGCCACCGTTTGGCCACTGTTCACTCATTTGCCAAACATCAGCAGAACACCTCTTAGCTATACAACATCCAGGGGATTACAGAGAGCAGAAAGGCTCTGACTCTGCCCTTAAGAAAACTACTCACCAGCAGATAAAATAAAATGTGCACAAAACCAATAACACTACATAGTTGACAATGACATGTGCTAGGGGTTGACTAACTATAGCCTGCAGGTCAAATCCAGCAGGCAACTTGTTTCTGTAGATGAAGTTTTATTGGAATATGGTCACACCCACTCATTTATATATTGTCTATGGCTGCTTTGATGCTGCATTGAGTAGATGCAACAGAGACCATGTGGCCCGCAAAGCCGAAATATTTGTTATCTGGCCCTTTTCAGAAAAAGTCTGCCAACCCCTGAATATGCCAGAGATCACACCCAGCTGGGGTAATAGGAGGAGACCACATAAAAGAGCTGGCATGTGGTCTGAGCCTTGAAAAATACACAGAATTTCAAAAGGCAAAATGGGAAAAGAATATTGCGAGAGGTAGAATGGCCAAGATGAGAAAAGTCTGAGAAATGAACAGACCACATTTGAACGGGGAACAGAATATGAAGAGGGGAATTGTGGCAAAGTGGCCAATAGCACTTACCTAGACCACACAGTTTAACCATTGATAACACAGAACCACAGGGTCTGCTCACTTATTGGCAAGGTCATTTCCCTTTCCTCTTTATCTTCCTTGGCATTTATGACAAACCTCACTGGGACCTACCAAAAGCCAAGCTGCAATACAAGGGTTCAAAAACAAAATGGTTGTTCACTGATTGATTATTATGTTCAATTTGCGTGTGACTTCAATTTCAAATTCAAAAACACTTTTTCACATTATTGCCTTGACTTGCATTTAACCCTCAATCATAGTAGACATTACTTACTTCCACTTGGCAAAGGAGGCAGACTCGGAGACTAACCTCCTGTCTCACATGGAGTCAGGGGCCAAGAGCCCTTGGATTCTCTGCTCCATCCCATGACTAACTTCAGGAAGACATGCATGTTGGAGGGGCTGCTACATGGACTGCAATGGAGACTAGAAATTCCAATAACCAAAAACACCAAATAATGACTCAGAAATGTTTTGTCTGGACACATTCTTGCCAAACTTGAGCTGCGGATTGATAGCCACATTAGTTCAAGCTTGGTGCTACTCAAAAGCCAGACCAAAGGCCAAGAGCTTGAGGTAAGTTCCTTTTGGACTTCAATGAGCTCTGGTCAACATGCATAGTTGTGTTACATCAGGCACCAGGTAAATGTTCACAGGGATTACATTAATCAGTTACAGATAAAAATAAAACTCACCTACCAATACATACCTTGGCAGTTGGATCATCGTTATTCTGTACTGGAAAACTTTAGGATCCATAGGCATTTTGTGTAATTAACTCTCCTGTTTCTCTGTACTGGCTAGTCACAATAAACAATATTTGAATGAACCCATTAGAACCCCCAGTTGCCTGCTAATTAAGTAATATCTTCTTTTCAGGGAAACACTAAGTATTTCCTATGCAAGAGGATATGAGGCTGCAGCACTGAATTTCTCCAGCAGGATATTCAGTGTGATGAGTAAATTAGCATGGAAACCAGAGTTACTCTCACCATTTGTCATTCCAGAGGTCAGAGTTTCCACAATCACCAAGTTTGTGTAAATGGTTTCTTTAACCATGGAAGTTATCTTCTCTCAACCCCTTCCCCATGCCTCTCCCCTCACACCCCACCTCCACAGATCCCTCAAACATCTCTTCCTGAACAGTTTTTAATGTTTTGTTCCTTCAAATGCTTGCTTTATACAAGCCTATCTAGAGATCTCTATAAATTATTTCCATTATGGTTAACTTTAGAACAGACGATGGTCTGAAAACCATTTTGAAATATGTGGTAATTCTTTTTCCAAGGTAGACATTAGGAGGCTGGCAGTAGAGCAAAGACACATTTTTATACTTTCAGGGTTGGAGGGGGACTACCCCTGTTCCTGTCAAAGCACTCTGCTAACGTCCGGTCTACCAGCACCCACCATCTCCTAGCCTTTCCCATCACCCATCTCTTGAAGCCAGATTCAGAAGGAAGATCAGAAAATGTAAAGGCAACTTCTGGCCAAGATGGAGGCGTAGGTAGACACACTGTGCCTCCTCGCACAACCAAAATAAGGTCAGCAACAAGTTAGAAGCAACAACAAGATCTGACAGAAAATTGAACTGTATGGAAGTCGGACAACCAAGGAGTCAAAATATACACATTCATCCAGACCAGTAGGAAAGGTGAGCAGCTGGGCAGAGAGGGGTCACACATGACACAAAAGTGGTGGCACCGAATGCGTAAAGCATCCCAGGCGCATAAGGCATCCCGAGCTCAAGACTGCAGCAGGCGGACCCTGGGCATGCAGGCAGCTAGCAGACCCAGCGAGGAGGCAACTGTGAAGCAAGGCACTGCGCGCAAGGCACTGCGCGCAAGGCACCAGGCAATCCCACATTCACACACAGATAAGCCAGGCAAAATTGGTCAGGGAGACAGATCATTCAACCCAGGGTAGGGTCTCAGCGCTGGGAAACAGATCCTCGGGACACTGATTGAAAACACCTCTGGGGGTTGGGGTGCAGGGAGATACTCCCAGCCTCATAGAAGAGTTCATTGGAGAGACCCACGGAGTCCTAGAATGTGCACAAGCCCACCCACACAGGAATCAGCACCAGAAAGGCCCAGTTAGCTTGGGGGAAGCAGCGGAAGGAACTAAAATCCAACGGGGAGAGGAGTGAGCACCATGGTTCCTTCTAGGACCCCACCCCCACATACAGCGTCACAACCCAGTGACTGGGTTGCCCCGCCCTCATGAACAACTAAGACTCTGCCCCTCATATGTAACAGGCGTGACAAGGAAAAAAAAAATGGCCTGAACGGAAGAGCAGATCACAGCTCCACAGCAAATACAAGTGACCAAGAGATAGCCAACCTATCAGATGCACAGTTCAAAGCACTAGTGATCAGGATGCTCACAGAATTGGTTGAATTTGGTCGCCAAATTAGATGAAAAAATGAAGGTTACAATACGTGAAATAAAGGAAAATGCACAGGGAACCAATAGTGATGGGAAGGAAACTGGGACTCAAATCAATAGAGTGGACCAAAAGAAAGAAAGAAACAACCAAACAGAAAAGAATGGAAAAATAAGAATTCAAAAAAATGAGGAGAAGCTTAAGAACCACCAGGACATCTTGAAATGTTCCAACATCTGAATTATAGGGGTACCAGAAGGGGAAGAAGAGCAACAAGTAGAAAACTTATTTGAACAAATAATAAAGGACAACTTCCCCATTCTGGCAAAGGAAATAGACTTCCAGAAAGTCCAGGAAGCTCAGAGAGTCCCAAACAAGTTGGATCCAAGGAGGAACACACCAAGGCACATCATAATTACATTAGCCAAGGTAAAAATGAAGGAGAGAATCCCAGAAGCAGCAAGAGATAAGGGGATAGTAACCTACAAAGGAGTTCCCATCAGACTGTCAGCTGATTTCTCAAAAGAGACTTTACAGGCAAGAAGGGGCTGGAAAGGAATACTCCAAGTCATTTAAGACAAGGACCTACATCCAAGATTGCTCTATCCAGCAAGGTTTCATTTAGAATGGAAGGGCAGATAAAGTGCTTCTCAGATAAGGTCAAGTTAAAGGAGTTCATCATCACCAAGCCCTTATTTTATGAAATGTTAAAGGGACTTCTCTAAGAAAAAGAAGATAAAAAACATGTATAGTAAAATGACAGCAAACTCACAATTATTAACAACCACACCTAAAACAAAAAAAGCAAACAACTAGAACAGGAACAGAACCACAGAAATGGAGATCATGTGGAGGGTTATCAACAGGGGAGAGGGAGGAGGAGAGGGGGGAAAGTTACAGAGAATAAGCAGCATAGACAGTAGATAGAAAGTAGACAGGGGGAGGGCAAGAATAGTATGGGAAATGTAGAAGCTAAAAAACTTATAACACATGGACATGGACTAAAGGTGGGGAATGTGGGTGGGAAAGGGTGTACAGTATGGAGGGGAGTGAAGGGGGGAAATGGGACAACTGTAATAGCATAATCAATAAAATATATTTTTTTAAAAAAATATAAAGGCAAAAACAGAACATCCCTGACTGGTGTGACTCAGTGGTTGGGCATCATCCTACAAACCAAAATGTCACCAGTTCAATTCCCAGTCAGGGCATAAGCCTGGGTTGTGGGCCAGGTCTCCAGTTGGGGGTATGTAAGAGGTAACCTATCAATGTTTCTCTCACACATTGGTGTTTCTCTCCCTCTTTCTCCCTCTTTTCTCCTCTCTCTAAAAATAAATAAATAAAATCTAAAAAAAGAATATGAAGACAGAACAGAATCAAGTATGTTTCTGTTTTGAACACAGCTTCAGGGGGACTTGCCTATGAAATATGGTCAACTCTCCTCCCACCTGACCTAGTAAGATGATAGAAATGTCATGAAGGTGAACATCACTTCCCATCAATAATGAGGAAACAGAGGTGAGAGCCAGGGACCAAGTTCAGGGCTGAGGAGAAGCAACAAGGCTAAGGGTAAAAACTTGGTATCTGCATTCCCTTCACATTCACCTCAATATAGCCAATCTCTACTCCCTGCATGCCTTCTTTTATCTTGGTGATTCACATTCTTTGATGACTTTTTAAACAATCAAATAACCTAGACTCATGTTGAAAAAATTATAAAGTATGGATAAATGAGAAAGATGACTGTATAAAAAAAAAAAAAGAAAAGAGAAGTAAATCCGTAATTCCCCAACCAGAGAACCCACTGCTAACACTCTAGTATTGCCGTATAGCCTTCCAAACTTGTTCTTGCTTTTGAAAGGGTGTTTCTTGAGCTGGCTTCAAATGCCATATTTTACTTTTATTCCATATGGAAAAATCAGTTCAGAGAGCCATCACCAGCATACTTCTCAAAGGCAACAGCACTGCACTGATGATTACGAATTTTTTTCCATCTAGTAAAACAAATGCATAATTCTATACTTTTTTCAAAAATTAAGATGGCCATTTTGTCCCTGGAATTCTTTTCTAAACAACATAAACATTTTTCAAAAGGAGATATCAGAGTCACAGCTTAGGTGATGGGATAGGGGGGTTTATTATACTTCTGCTAGTATCGGGTATGTTTGAAATCTTCTATTTAAGAAAAAAGATTCATTGCACATGTACCTAAGTGCTGATTTTGTATGCAGATCATGATGTGAAGTATTCACTGAATAAAATAAACAATATTTTGTACTTTCAAAGTGTCACTCTTGAATAAAATATTTGCAAACATCTTCTGATTTAAAGCAGAAACACCTAAAACTCAACTATGAAAATTAGTTTCAAAATACTGACTTCTACCGTTTTTTAAAGGGTTTCTTTAGCCTACTGATTTTTTCAGACTAACTATGCACAAAATTATGTGTTATCTTGAAGTTGCTTTAAAATGACTTAGCTAGCAGTTGTTGCAAACTTTAAAACATTTCTAAAAATGAAAGGGGTTTCATGAACAAGACTGGCAGACTGTTGAGAATTGTTTAAGTGGGTGATGGTGGGTATATGGGAATTTATTACACTAGTCTCTCTACTTTTATGTATAGTATTTAGACATTTCCATAACACAAAGTTCTTTTAAATCACTGTGAATATATTGCTCCTATCACAAATAAATCTTTCATACCCAGTGTAAAGATTACTAAGCTTTGCTGGAGTAGCTACTGTGGGGCCAGCACTGTTCCCTAGCACCCTATACACATCTGTTCGCCACAACATGCCTGCTCAGTTGCTGTGATTTGTCCCAATTTGATGTCTGAGAAAACTGAGACTCAAAGGAACGAGGCCAAGGGCTCAAGGCAAGTGAGATGGAGGAGCAGCCACACCGTGGAGGTGTCTGCTACACACATTGTTTGGTCTCTTTATAAATATTATTGTACGTGAGCATGTCTGTTTCATTGTCACTTGCAGTATTTTAGTGCATCCTGTTTTTCTAGAAAAATGAATCAGCCTCTCTCTGTTTATCCAAGATAACAAAACCAAAAAAAAAGGCCTGAGAACAATATTGGTTTGATGAAGGCCATCCTGACTGTAAAAGGAAATGTCCCTGAGTCAATATCCTCAGAGAGAGACATCCCCTCATAAAACAAACCAGGAATATTCCAACAGGATTCAAATGCACATAAACATCCCCAGCATCCAATGGGTGCTACTCTGCTCCCACCCATTGGAATCTGAATGCCGGGGTAGGCCTCTTCTGTCCCCTCTCAGAGTCATCCCATAGACTATTTCCTCAAATGGCTCCAGCTTTAAAGCTGCCATTGGGTCTCTTACTTCTCCCCTTAACTGAGATGCCCTCTCCCCGCCCCTGGCCCCCCATCTTCTGCCTATCGTAACTCTACCCCAACTTTAAAACCCAGCTCAGGAAGCACACCCCTCCAGGACCCTATGATCCCCTAGCGGCAACTATGTGTTTCTTCCTCTGTATTTTCCTAATGAAATGGCTGTCATCTCCTTTAATAAATTTCCTCCATTCACCATTTATTATGATAAGCCATTTTCAGGTTTCTTTCTAAAACTCGATGTCAATTATTTAGGACAAAGGCCCTGTGTTGATTCATGCTTACATCCCACAGTCCCAGAACATAGCAGAAGCTCAGTGTGGCAGAAGAAAGCAGGAGGAGATGTTGTTTTATATATATGGGCCACAGATGAGTCTAATAAGGGGGTTAGGCTGGCTCTAAAGTCCCCAAGTCAAGACAAACCGATGCAGGACAATTGCTTCTGAAAATTTATTTGCACATTGAGTTTGCTGTGCTGTTTTTAGACATTCTATCGCTTAACAAAACCAGCATACCCAGTCTTCCCCTCTCAGCTCTGGGTCAGAAAGCTGAAAACACACCCGGCCTGCACTTAGGTGCCACACTATGGTCACATTCTTAAGGGTCTCCTGGGAATCAAAATGAGCAGAAGGAAAAACAGACTCATGTCTCATTTCACAGTCACCCCAGGCATACTTTCCCAGAGCCTATGTGAAGCACTGTGCAACCCATCTTACTCTCTCTGTGCCCCACTCACTCCTCAGGCCCATGGAGTTGCACACATAATGCGATGGTGTCACTGTGCTTCTTCACATACCCAACTACTAGAGCCTTACAGGTTTCCACAGACTGGTCTCATTCTAACAAAGGATTTATTTGGAGCCCTTCAGAATTCCATAAATCATATCAGTATTATTCATGAACTCTAAAAACCTCTCTCATGGATATGAAAATAAAATGTAGAATATTCCACCACTGGATAAAAGCTGTTATTATAGTACATGCTCGTAGAAACACCTGAAAGGATGTATACCACAGTGGACAATGGATATTTAAATGGTGGATTATGGGAGATTCCCCCCCTTATTTAACAAAAAACTATGATTATCTTTGAAATAATTTTTAAGAGATTTTTTTTAAAGGCCACTATGAAGTTCTCAGGGATGGACTAAAACAAGAGATTACAAAGACAAGTCTGTGCCCTCTGCAAGCACGTTTTTTCAGACACTGAAGAATGGCATGAGGGGCTCCTTGAGCCAACAGGCTGCCTGCCCAAGTTGGCCACAGGCCTGGGCTACGAAGTCATGCAGCCAACAGATATGTCCGGGCGTGCTGGTGGGGTTGGCAGACAGCGAGGCGCTGGTACCAAGCTAGGGGTGCGTGGCCCAACAACTGAGCATCCATCTGTGCCAGTCTTGGTGCCAGAGGACCCACACATGTCTATCTTTACCCTTCATAACACTCCAGACAGGCAAGAGGCTACGTAATTGATCCCAGGTCGCAGAGCCAGAAATGGCAGAGCCAGGGTTTGAAACCAGGTAAGTCTGGCTCCATAAAGTTCTCTAAACCAAAGGGATATGAAGATGTGGTCCTCACACATCTGGAGCTTACAGACCAATGAAGAAAAAAGCAAGGGATATGTAATGTCAGGTGTGAAGAATAAGGACAAGGGGTTCAGGAATGGAGAGCAGAGACATCTTACAAAGGGCAGAGGTGAGATACAAACCCACTTCTCCCTGGACATAAAGTCTTTGTGCTTCGCACTATATTAGGCTGCCTCTCCAAGTGGCCAGAGCCTGGAAAGACAAAAGTGCCAACTGAGAGAACAGCGAGCGACCTGACGAGTGTTAATCTGTCCCCTCTGCTTCTCCCCTCTCCCCAAGTACCACCTGGGCTCCAGAAAGGGGCAATGCAGGAGCCAACACCAGCCTCCTGCCCACTGACATCTGAGTGATACCCAAAGAGATATGGGCTGCTGGCCAAACAAGGAAATCCAAGATAAACCTGCCATTCTGTCATGACTGCAAACTGCTGGGAGAAAGACAGAAACAATGGCAAGGAGGAACAGCCCTGTTATGTTTTCACGGCACCTTTCAGGAAGAGATGAAATTCACCATCAGTCACACCTCTCTGAGGTTGCACCAAGCAGTGTAGGTGGGGACTCTGCTGAAGGCCATCCTTAAGGTCCCCTGAAACTTCTTAAAGAATGAAAAATAGTGGTGCTTCTCCTCCAACTTCACACTAATTGGCAGGTGTTCCTATGAGGCAGTGGTTGTCAGCAGTTTTATTTAAAAAGAAATCAGGTGTATCGCACTGGTTGGTGATTTCTTCAGTCCCCACACTCTCTTAATTGCAGCCCAACAAGGGCACTTTTGTTGGAACCTACCACTTCACGAAACTGCCAGGAGGAGGCCCATGGGTTACCTTTGTTGACCAAGGATATGACTGCCCAGCAATATCGCCTGTTTGGGTTGCTGGTTAATCCTAAAAACAGGCTGAACCTGCAGATCATATTACACCAATGTTCTGGTTCTCTCAACATCGCAGGGGGTTGATGCCTAAATTGTTTTCCACATTGGTGATCCTTTGGAAGCATCTAGGATTCTGCCACTGCACCTTCCTTCAGGCACCCAAACAGGGACGTGGCTCCATTTAACATCTACATAGTTTGGTTTTCTTTAATTTGTGTTGGACCTGGGCTTCATCATACAGCACTCTTGAGCACTTACCTTACTTAGTACTTTCCATAGACTGACTCTCGTAATCCTGCAAAGCCTTGTTGGATCAGTGCTTTTGTTATCTTCGCTGTTTAGAGAGGAAGAAACTAAGACACAGAGAAATTATGTGGTCAGGGTCACACTGTTTCTAAGAGGCCAAGTCAAGAAGTGAACGCAAACATTCTGACTCCAGTGCCTTGTATTCTCACCACTGTACTAGACCATCTCCTCTAAAGAGGGTTAACAGTAACCTGGTTTCTTTATATTTTAAATAAGGGCACTCACAAATGGAAGCATGGACTGTGGAACAGAAACAAAGGTACAAGGTCATACGCGGACATCCTAACTAACCTCAGTGATTTGAAACCCAAAGATGTAATTGGATCTTCTTTGAAGCTCTTTGATCAGCCTTTACGTTGAAGCAACAAAATTCACCCTCCAAGATGATGGCAAGTGTGACTGCAGAGCTCAGCTGGACTGACAAGCCAGGATGAAGGGGGCTATTTAGAGATCAGTTGCTTTCATATTCAATTCCAAGTGCCCTGAGGAAGATCCTTTGGGGAGCCAGATCTCCTGCAGCTGCATATCATGTTCTCCTGCAGCCTCCCTGCACCACACACATGCATGTCTACCTTTGTAAAAGACTTCTCTTTTAAACTACGGAGCATCTACACAACATAACAGAGGGTGTTTTCACAGGAGCTGAAACAAATATCTAGATCATTTCTATCTAGATCCTCCTATCTGCAGGTCAAGATCCAGCCCAAATCCCATCTGTCTAATTCTAACAGCATTTCCACTGCAAAAAGTTACAACTACGTCTCCCCCACATCCAGGAATAAACTGACCGGGCTGTCGAGACCACACACATCACCCTTTACGTAAAAATCTCAAGCTTTCACTGTAGTGTCTTCTGACAATTCTCTGTGCTCAAAATGACAAAGTGGAGAAGGTGCAACAAACTACAGAAACCTCGGACATGGGGAAAGAATCCGTCACCCTAAGGAGAAAAGTTCGGGGATTAATTTTGCTGAATGAATCACAGATCCCTGAAAACAAATTTGCTGCCATTCTCACTTTATGGTCCTGAAAATGTCACAGAAGACATCCTTTTCTACCGTGACTTTCGCCTCGCTTGAACTGCTTGAGGTATACTAAATATGGCTATTTAAAGGGCCAAACACGAACCAAACGGTTTCTACGCCTCTCTTATGAAGAAAGAGTCCTTGTATTTAAACTCTTCAAGCTTCTTAAATTTGCTTTTTCACTGTCTACTTTTAAAAATTCCAGACAGTAACTCTAATCACAGAAGTCTTTGTGAAATTATATTTCTGTGATTTTTTTAAAACTCAAGCAATGTTATTGGAAGGAAGGAGAAAACCACAGTGCCCAAACAGAAGTGACTAACGCTGGTAGCAAGTGCTGCAAGCAATAAGGCCCCACAGAGAAAAAGACCACTGCACCTCTGTAGCCTGTTGTATGTTGCTGTGGGCATGACTATTTGGTGGCTAGCAATCGGGTTTTCCAGCTCCCTTGATGTGTTAACGAAAGTGACCAGGTGCAACTCCTTTCGCTGGCAATATTTTGCTAAAGATGATACAAGAAGAAAAAAGAAACCACAGGAGGAACAACTAAGGAAAGGAAGAAGAAATCAATGACTTTGCAATTCAGTAGAAGACAGAAGTCACACTGTACATGCCCAATTATATTACAGGCCTATTTTTGAAGTTCTGTTGTCTAGTGTTCTACACTGCAGGTGTTCTCACGAAGTTTTACATGGCAGATAGGCCAGTGACCTAACATTAAACTCACGGAATCCACTACTGTCATTTTAACACGCTGGCATAGTTTCAAAATTAGTATGCAGTTTCTTTTTGATGTAATAAGGATGTTTGCACTGGGTCCCCAAAGAGTCAAAATAGCTTAATCATTTAGTTTTCCTTATCTTTATTCTCTCAACCCTTACTCATTCACCTGTGTGTAAAAAGCATTTTAGTAGAAATCATGAATCCATATACTCCACCCTCTGCCTGCAAAACTCATAAGCCTCTTCGTGACTACTCACTGCCCCCCCGACCCTGTGACATAATTGGTAATAACTATCTCTTCATCTTGATCATCTCAAGAATAGCTAGGGGCTTGTTTTAACCCAGTCTTAGGAGATGTTTCCCTGACAACAGTGTTTCACTTACAACCAGGTTGCTTAAAGCAAAAATGGGATGTTGTGATTATTTTCCCAAGTGCTAATATCTTTTCTATCAAGGTTGTTATTATTTGAATAATAGACTTATTTTTCAAAAACATGAAAGTACAACCACTTTTCAGTTTATTAGAGACATTAAATATATACCAATATAATAAATGAATAGTATACAATAGTGATCATGTTTTGGAAATTACTATCAAATTCTATTTACCCACATAGTTTAAAAAAAATAAAGAGTTCATGTACTTGACTCAATAACCAACTAAAATAATTCTGAGTTGCCTCGACTGGGGCAGCTCAGGTGGTGGGCAGTGTTCCACAAAGAGAAAGGTTGTCAGTTTGATTCCTGGTCAGGGCACGTGCCTGGGTTGCGGGTTCAGTCCCCATTTGGGACATTCACGAGGCAACCAATCAATGTTTGTCTCTCACATTGATGTTTCTCTCCCTCTTTCTTCCTCCCTTTCCCTCTCTCTAAAAATAAATAAAATCTTTAAAATGATTTCAGGTTGATTATCATTCTTTTCTCAGTGTCTCCAATAAACAGTGGCAATAATAGTCTTGGATTCAATAACTCCATTTCTAAGAATTAATTCTAATGAAATAATCATGGATGTGTCTTAAAAATCTATTATATTTATCATATGACTTAGTTAAAGTGTGAAAATGGGAACCATCTAAATAATTACGCATGGGGGCTGGATGAATAAATTAGGGTACAACAATACGATGAAATATTGGACAGCCAGCAAAGTCATGCTCTAATGCCACTGGTTGTGAAAGGCATCCCAAAGCATTTAAGTTTGCAAAATATGTTGTCTTTCTTTTTTATGACTAAAGCCTATATCTACTAAATAAAGTCACCTCCATGAACTTCCATTCTGACATGTGACTTGAACAGGAGAGAAGCAATTTCTATGGAGAAATGGAGATCTGCATAAATAGAACCATCATTGCCTTTAGGGCTGACCAGCCAGCCACTATGTGCCCATGGAGCAAAGAGGTACAATTAATTGTGATGAACAAAGTGGAGGGCTACTTCTTATGGCAGAGAGGAAACTGCATGTAATACTGAAAATTCACAGTGCTCTCTGAATGACCTTAGTTCACACTGATGGCTCTTCATTCTGCATCTCATTACCTTTAGGTAGGTTTGGCAATGCCATGCTCACATGCATGTATGCATGTTAACTCTCCAGTCAGCCTACAGGGTTAAACTAGGGTCATTGTCTCCCACTGTAAGAAGGTATGTGGTTACTGTCTGTTTGGCATCTCCTCACCTCTTCTGCTCTCCCCCACCACCACCATGACCACTTCCATTAAGAAACTTCTCTTTCAGCCCTGGCTGGCGTAGCTCAGTGGATTGAGCACGGCCTGTGAACCAAAGTGTCACAGGTTCAATTCCCAGTCAGGGCACATGCCTGGGTTGCAGGCCATGGCCCCCAGCAACCACACATTGATGTTTCTCTCTCTCTCTCTTTCTCCCTCTCTTCCCTCTCTAAAAATAAATAAAAATAAAATCTTTTTAAAAAAAGATGCAAACCATTTTAAAAAAAAAGAAATGTGCTTGGATTTTCAGTAGCAAGGTCATCCAATGTTACAGAATACAAAAGTTGTTATGGAGAACAAAAAAAAAAAGAAACTTCTCTTTCTCCATCCCAGCTACATGTTTCTTGATTGGTGGCCAATCCAGTGTCCTGCTTCGCTGGGCTCAGCAGAGGGGAAGCAAGCAGATACTGGCATACACTGAAGCTGGGGGTGAAGGAAGCCCTCTCCCTGGCTGGCATAGCTCAGTGGATTGAGCATGGGCTGCAAACCAAAGTGTCGCAGGTTTGATTCCCAGTCAGGGTACATGCCTGGGTTGTAGGCCATGACCCCCAGCAACCGCACATTGATGTTTCTCTCTCTCTCTCTCCCTCGCTTCCCTCTCTAACAAATAAATAAATAAAATCTTAAAAAAAAAAAAAAAAGGAAGCCCTCTCAGTCCTTTCAGATTATTCATCTGGAATATGGAACTCCCAAGTCTGCCTGACACCACACTCTTCCTAACAGGAAAAGTATGGCCAACAGAAAGAGAAAAGCCAGAAACACATGGGACTCCACATTTTTACTGATGTAGTCCCTGAATCTGGAGTCCACCTTGGCCTCACTCGGGTATGTGCACCAGCTATTGAGTTGGGCATCCATCATTTGCAGCTGGCACAGTCCTGACTGGCTCATTCTCACTCACACAAGCCAGAGAGAGGACTCTACACTCTGCGCTCTGTTCATGGCCAATAGGGCCAATCTCTGCTCTCCAAGGTAACTGGTTATCACCTTGAAGGTATAGGTCACACAAGATTCAGTTTGCTGCATCTGTCTAAAATACTAGTGCTTATGCGAAGGAGAAGAAATTGGTTCATTCTGTTTCTTATAAAACTTAGAAAAATAAATCATAATCCCTTAATCTTCATAGGGAAGATTAGTAAATCTTCTCAGAAAAGGCTGGTTGTTAGTAAAATAGACAAATCTGCTCTTTTCCATCCCTGGCTTCTATGTTAGGATTATAGTAACTTGATTTGTTTGTTTGTTTGTTTTTAATGAAGCAAAAATTAGGACCACATACAAATAAGTATTTTCTCATAAGGAAGACATGAGTTCTTCTAAGCACAGCACTAAATGCCCTGACTCAACTCAAATGCCACATCCTTAATCACTAATACACCTCCACACAGCACCCTGTTTCCCATTTAAGTACCTACCAAGTCCCTCCCTTCCTTGAATTCTGACACCCAGTTGAGCTCAAGGATCAAGGTGACACTCATAAACCATTCCTAGCGATGAATGTGCTGCAACCACATAGTAATGACTGCAAAATAATTGCCACTCATAACACGTGAGTTTTCCTGCAAGGCCCAAGAAATGAAAACATCACAGATGGTGTTCTGAGTCAAACCAAGGCACAAGGGGCAGGTCTTAAGTTGGGAAAATTGTCCATTGTAAATAAATTAATCCCATTCTGTCAATCCTCTACATTCATAACTGGAACCTCCTATTTAATAACAGAGCCTCCAAAAAAAAAAAAAAGAGAGAGAGACAGAGAGAGAGAATACCCCAAACCCAGTAGACAGTGATGTAACACTCAGGGGCACACCATATCAACTAATCCTTTGTGTTGCATGATCTTATTTTCTATTGTTTTTTTCTCCCCTAAATCCCATCCTGTTGAAATTAGTCACTGCACAAAACAAAGCTAATAATTTCTCTTGTTTGAGACAGAATTTATATATATGGGGAAAAACATTGGCCAAAACCAATGTATTCAACATAAAAATGAAAATAATTTTTACTTCAGCCCTGGCTGGTGTGGCTCAGTGGACTGAGAGCAGGCCTGTGAACCAGAGGGTCTCAGGTTCCATTCCCACTATTTAGGGCACATGCCTGGGTTGTGGGCCAGGTCCCCAGTAGGGGGCATGCAAGAGGCAACCATACATTGATGCTTCTCTCTCTCTCATTCTCCCTCCCTTCCCCTCTCTATAAAAATAAATAAATAAAATCGCTTAAAAATTTTTTTAAAGAAAATAATTTTTACTTCAAATAACTCTCATTAAAAACACAAAAGCAGACTCAATATTATTGGTTAGAGATAAAATTCTACTCCTCCTTTCCAAATTTCAAGAAAAGGTGTTGGAAGTGTTTGCTCATGATCACGAGGACTACAATAGGGCATCAGTTGGAAAATTGCCCGTATCAAATGTGTGTTCAGATGGGGTGATGAAATAAATAAAACATAGGAGTGCATCCAAAAATAGTATCAAAAACAAGGTGTTGCCCCACCCTGGCATATAGTGAACAGGTAGTTGAACACCTACTCTGTCCTGAGGCCACCAAGCAGCTGCTTAGCCAATACTTTATTTATGCCCTGCCCTGTCCTCTCTTAGTTCACACTAATGTAATATCCTGCCTACTGGGCCACTCCCCAGCACCTCTCCAAATCAAAGAAATCTTAGGCCAGGTAAGCTAGAGGCTAACAAAAAATGTCAAACGAGACATGAGAAGTGTCTGAGGGGACCCAGGGCTGCCAGAGTTAGCAAATAAAAATGCAGGTTAGCCAGCTATATCTGAATTTCAGATACATAACAAATAACTTTAGTACGGTACATCTCACACAATATTTGAGACATACTTATACTGGTAATTTAGCCATTGTTTATCTGAAAGTCAAATTTAACTAAACATCTGTATTTTTTCTGGCAGCCCTATTTAGGGTAAACATCTGTTGTTGACTGCACGTCAACTATTCCCATTTCTTTCCTGACTATAACCCAAATTTCCTAGGTCACACTTGCCCCCATTTTCAGCCATGTGGGATGTCGTATGGGTAGTCAACCCCGAATTTATGCTGAGCAATGAAATGCAGTAAGCAAAAGAATACCAAGTTTTAGTGGAAAGAAACTACTCTCTTTATTCTGCTAGAGAAAAAGGAGCTTGAGAGAATGGATGATAAGACAGCTGCCTTAACCCAAGCTCTTCCATGTGCCCCTCTGAAACGCCAGGGAAGCCAGGAAAAGGACTAGGTGGTGAGAGCTGAGAGTGCTCTGTGGCTACAGCAGGCATCCCAGATCAAACTGGGACACCCAAGTGGTGTGGCCCATGAGACCCCAGGGTATTTTTATCCATTGATAAGATTTACTTTGCTCTCTAGAGTGGGTCTTCACCTCTTTGTTTAGTGTAGCCTACAAGGGTCTTTTTTTTTTTCTTTAAAGAAAGTATTGTTTAAAAAACAATTCTAAAGGCATAAAAAATGTCCATTATTAAGCCAGCAAGCTTAATTTCTAACGAATAAGCATTATTTGTGACATTAACATTATTCTAACAAAATGGCTTCCATTGAACACCAAACAAACACCAAATTTGTTTCTTGGTGTTGCCCATTGCTTTGTAAGATGGGCTCATTTTTTCTCCAAGAGTCTCTTTTTCCACATGCTGGAGTGGGTATATCCATGCCAACAGGAAATACAAGGTAAGCTTTTGGAGGTTTGGAAAAATGACTCTAGATCAAGTCCAACTGTTTCAGACATGAGCACAAGGAAAAAATTCTAATCCAGTGATACCAGTCTTACAGATCATACTTCTAGAAGTCATCTCTGCCAAATAACTGAAGACAAGATTAAAAGAAACATTTTTTATTAATTGTGCAGCATAGGTTTAGAAGAAAAAGTCTTTCCCACTACAGCAGCATTTAAAGTCTGGGGATGGGAAGGCCTTAGACTCCCCAGTTAAATAAATAAGGCTCTTTATAAAAGACAATTTCACCCCTTTCTCAAATTAAAATGTTTGTCTTTGATCCTACAGCAGAGTCCCTCAGGCTCACAAAACCCGTACAAAGAAGGACCTCAGAAATCATCTAAGAACTAGTTCAATATTTCTGAGGTTAGGAAACGCACTAAGCCTATGGAATCCCAATGAGGACTTGAAGGTGGGATATAAAGACTCTCTCCACTGAACCCAGTGGTTTCCCCAGTATCACTGCTATGCGTTATCATTTCTGAATCTGAAGAACACAGTCTCTCTCTTCTGTTTTCCAAATACCAGTAACTTGTTGTCCAGCATCTTGGTGAGGTATATGAAGATACCTTTCTTCACCACAATAATCTTTGATAAATATCTTGTTTTAGACATGACTGACCCTAAAAATTATATTAAGCCTCTATAAGTTTTAAGTTGGATAACAGCACATATTAGAGGAATTTTAAAAGAAAAAACACCTTTCAAGTAGCCAACCCATCTAGTCTGGAATATTTGATTATGAAAGCACACAACAATATGTAAAGTATATATATAAGCACATAGGAAAAAATGTGAAATTTTAGGTTGATGAGATTTTTTATGAGTCTGTCCTTTTAAAAAATTCCAATTATGATTATAAATTACTTTTGCAGTAAGTAATATTCCAATATTTAAGTGAACATAATTATGAGTAATAGTCCCAAAATAACTTGTATAAAATGAAAGTCTTAAAAGTCTTTAAAATTGTGCTTCTGCTTCCAGCTCTAGCAATGAACATGACGAGACAGAAAAAAAGGTGTTTTGTTGTTGTTCTTGTTTTAACACAAGAAAAAAGAAAATCAGCAACTTAGACCAACAACCAAAGACAACAACCTACAATTTTCAGAGGTCATGTAAAGACCTTGAAGACAGGTGATGAGAATTTCTTCTTGCTCCTCCTCAGATCACTGTATTTTCCAGGCAGCCATGAGACAGCAACACAAGGCAAAGGCCTGGCACAGTCACATGCCCCAGCCCTTCTGCCCTCGTTGGGTGGGCAAACAGAAGTTTGCCTGTAAGTCAGCATGCCTCAGTTCCCAGACCAACAGAAAGCAATCATGATATTTAAGGTAATGAACAGAGCTGGTAAGTCAGACGCTTAAACTGTCCTTTCCAGGGTCATGGTGTAAACACAAGGTCCTGAGGTCACCCCAGGAAGATGTCCATTCTCACCCAATCTGTTTAATTTTACACAATTTGCATTTGGATGCAGCAAACTAAATTTCCTTCACTCATTCCTTCCTTGTTTCTAAGCTCTACTAAGAGCCACCATCTAATGATGGAAGAGTCAGGCTTAATGGGAAAAAGAGAGTCAGTTCCCCCAGAAATAAATATTCTTTTGTAGAGATGTCCCATACGAATTCTGGTCATTGTGTCAGCCTGGGAATGTTGACATGTTCCCACTGCTGTGCACAGTTCAGACTAGCAGGGAAGATGTCAGGCAAGACCTGTCTCCACTCACCTAGGGCCAGAATTGCAGGGGGAGGGGGGCATGAATATTCCTGTCTCCCCACAAATAATTTTCTCTGCCTCCCACCAAGTTGACAGGGGCAGAAGTTAAGTTTGGATAAAGAAAATGGTTTACTTTACATTCTATCAAAAGACCTGCAGTTATAAAATTAGAGTTCTATGTTTCTAAACCCTACTTACTTTAAACAATAGAAAATATTTTGGTGATTCTGGGTGGGGAGTCAGTCCTTGCCCAAAATGCAAAATTGTAGGATTCCTTGATTCTTAAGAACAACTCTAGCCAAATCAGTGATACAACTATGAAATCACTCTTTATGTAAAGCTTGGATCATATTAATAGTTCATCCCTTAATTCATCCAGTTACTGAAAAAGGCATTTTCAATCTTCACATACAAACCCCAAACATAAGAGCCAATAGATGCTTAGTAATCACAAATGCAGCTATTTTCTGAGGTAACAACCTTCAGGTAAAAGCCTACAAAGGAAACACTCCACCTTCCTTGCCCATACCCACAAAGCATGAAATTCAATCCCTCTGTATTTTTTCAAAGTGGGAAAAATGTCTCACCTCCCATAGTCCTTCTTCTCAAATGGCCTGATGGAGTCGAGAACAGAGCACAAGTCGAGACCCAAGAACAAGACAAGCCATTATCACATGCAAGGGAAGACACTGAATGACCCCAGTAAGACTAAGCAGGTCACCCTGGTGACTCCAACTGGGGTAATGGCCCTGCACTCCATGCTTGGTAGGGAGGCTGCAAGGTACGACACCTCACTAAAATTGACAACTTGCAACATTCTTTTATAAATTTATTTTGCTTATTTACTTTTATAGCCATAATGAGATCCCTCTGCACTTGTTGAGTGGCCACAGGCACCATACTCTCTCCATCACGATCCTGACTTTGAGGAAGCAGGCAAGGTAGTTTCTATTGATGAGGAAACTGGGCTTGCTGAAGTTATGCAAGCTTATCAAGTGGCAGAGCTGTGATTCAAACCAGGAAGTCTGACGCCAAAGCAACAAGTATTCCCTATGACTGCTCCATGCGCTGACAACCAAGTTTCCAACCACCTGCCCGTGTGCACTGAGCAAACATAGCCACCAATCCCTGTTCCCACCTTTACAGCAGTGAGGGAGACCACTGCAAGAAAGACCATTTTCCCCTCAAAAATAAGTGTAATTAGCCAAATGGCAGAAACAACCCAACTGTCCACCAACAGATTAATGAATAAAAAAATGTGGTAAATCTATGTAATGGAATACTATTCGGCCATGAAAAGGAATGATGTATTGATATGTACTACAACATGGATGAACCTTGAAAACACTATGCCAACCAAGTAAAAGAAACCAGTCACAAAAACACTATAATATATGATTCCATGTATACAAAGTGTCTAGAATAGGTTGGGCTTTAGACACATAAAGTAGATTAGCAGTTGTATAAGGCTGGGGAGGATGATGGTACATGTATGTGTGGCAGCGGAGTTGGGGGGGGCAGTGAGAGTTAATATCCTTCAACAAGTAAGGGAATCTCTTTATTGTGAAAAGGTGTTCTAAAATTGACTGTGATGAGGGATGCACATAACTGAATAGATGAAAAGCCATTAAATTATATACTTTAAATGGGTAAAATGTATGGCATGTAAGTTATATCTCAATAAAGTTATTCAAAAATAAATAATCAGTTTAAGAAAATTAAAAGAGGCCTTAGCGATCATCTTCTTCAAGTCCCCTTTTTAAAGGTGAGGAAACCTAACAATGACCTCCATATTAGGGTCTAAATCAGTGTCCCAATGTGCTCTGCCAACTAGACCCACTACTCAATGTCCCCTGGGTACCCAACTCAGTGCCAGACCACAGATAATGGGAGACCCTCATGCCTGCCCCCACATAGCTGCATTGTAGTTGGGCTTTTTTAAGCCTGAAACTGCAAAGTTATACCCAACAGCCTGTAGCATTGGGTTCAGAGCAGGTAAAGACCACAGGCACGGAAGACTCCAGCAGGAGGTGAGGGCACTCCAGGGAAGGGAGACAGGCACGGGCAAGTAAGAATTCAGTTACTACCAGGTCTTGCAGATGAGGTTCAAATAACATTAGAGTCCCATTTCTAGAATAGGTAACAGGCAGGACTTCAGTCCCCACAAGACAGGATGCCGGGGAGAGCTCTGAAGTGGGAAATGACAGGATGTGAGCTGTCTTCACAGAAGACAGGCCTGGCTACAGAGTGCGAGGGATTGCAGTCAGAGGCCAGCGTGTCGTAATCTGCAAAGGGAGTATCAAGACACACAACAGGGCAGGGGCAGCAGGAAGGGAGAGGAAGGAAGGATGAGAGATCGCACAGCAGAAAAACAAAGCCCAAACATTCAAGACCTGTGGCGAGGAATGGGGGAACAACCAGAGCTCCGACTCTGGGCCCAGACTGCCCGGGTTTACATCCTAACTAGCTGTGTAATTTCAGTCAAATTCCTCAAATGCTCTTTGCCTCAGTTTTCTGAGTAGAGTGGGGATAAAAATAGTGTTTCTGCCAGATTGTTGGGAGAATTAAATGCACCAGTGCTTAGAACAGTGCCTGGCACCGAGTATGCACTATGTTCTTGTTTGTTAAATAAACACACGTAAATGCGTATTTAAGATCTCTGTGACCCAGCTTCTAAACACAACAGCAGCAACCAAGAAAAGCTTCATTATCTCCCATCAAGCTTCCTTTTTCATTTTTCCCTATTCATTCACCCTGGGTTCTAAGCTCTAGGAAGAATAAAACGTGCACTTGAGGGTGGGCCTTCTGGGAGAAACCAGGCCAGAAAACAGAGCCATGACTATTCCCTACCAACACCCACACACAATAAATGGCTGAGCAACATGTTTGGTGTGCAGCCCACAGAAGAAAGTGAAAGACCCCGGACCAGACAGGCTGGAGCTCCTGTTCAAAAAGCAGTCAGTGCCCTAAGGTAATGTTCAGCTGGCATTCGCCCTTCTCCCTGAGGCTGCCCTTTCCAGGTACGCCTCAGACCTGGGAACCACCAGCCTCTTTCCTGCTCTGTTTCCTAGGAGCTCACCCTCTGGGCCTGGCCACAGCCTCTCCTCCCAAGCCTGTCCTCTCACAACTTAAAGACTCTGAGGCCAAACCTTGAATTGACAATGCTGGCCGGAAAGTTCTGGGCAGGGCTTGTAGGCTAGAGGAGAGGAGGGATCCTGGCCTTTCCAGCACCAGAGGAAAGAACACAGTCTGTGATTTCGACCGAAGAGCCGTGCATGACTGGCTGTCAGAAACCAGAGCAGAGCTTTGCTTAACCCCCCCCCCCCCCCGGTTCCTGCGGCTGTGATAATGTTGTGGTGCCTCTGCCCACCCCACTCCCATGGTGCCTACCCACAAGGCCGATGGAGATATAGTGCCCATATTTTTTAAAGTTTTAAATTACCATAAAAATGCAATGTAATTTCAGTAATTGGACCTGTTGAATCTCACGTCTTTGGATAATTACTAAAAATAGCCCTTCAAAATGATGAAAAATTCAAATGAAGTAAGAATTGGATTGCCCTCTCCCAGTAGCTTAGTTGGTTAGTGCATGGGCCCGATACACCACCATTACAGGTTCAATCTTGGGTCAGGGCACATACAAGAATCAACCAGAGAGTGCACAGATGGGTGGAATGGTAGGCCGTTGTTTCTCTGTTTCTCTCTGTTCCTCTGCCTCTCTCTTTCTCTCTCCACTCACCCTTCTTCTGTCTCTAAAATCAATAAATAAAACAAGGTCCTCTGTACAAGGCCCTGGCCTGGGTCTCCTCGCCTTCTGCATCCACTGCATCTGTTGGACTTTATGGAAGAACCTCACCCAAGAAAAAATAAATAAATAAAATCAATAAATTAAAAAAATTTTTTAAGAACTGGAATTATATAAGGTATTGCAGATGAGGCTTAAATAGTATTATAGCTCCATTACTTAAAAAATAGGTAAATAAACTGTAGTATAGCCATATGCTGGAATAATATAGAAGGTAGATTTCTTGCTATTATCATGGAAAAACATACTTTAAGGAAAGAAAGAAGTGAAAAAAAAATCTGAACTACCGGTTTCCACAGGAACAAGAGTGTGTTCCTGAAGGTCAGACCCTGAACTGAGAGAGGGACTCACCATCCTGGGGAGAAGAGCAGAGCTGCATGTAGAGAGGCAAGAGAGACTGTCTGTGGCTGGGCTTCTTTTCTTTTTTTTTTCTTTTTTCTTTTTTTGGTGAGTTTATTGGAACCAAACTAACAACAATTGCTGGGAAGTAATATCTCAATAGATTGAGAAATACTCCCTGGGTTTCTTAAAACAAAATATAACTTGGGCAATTTTAAAAAATTAAAAAATGGCCCTGGCTGGCGTAGCTCAGTGGATTGAGCGTGGGCTGGGAACCAAAGTGTCCCAGGTTCGATTCCCAGCCAGGGTACATTCCTGGGTTGCAGGCCATAACCCCCAGCAACCGCACATTGATGTTTCTCTCTCTCTCCCTCTCCCTCCCTCCCTCCCTCTCTCTCCCTCTCTCTCTCTCTCTCTCTCTCTCTCTCTCTCTCTCTCTCTCTCTCTCTCTCTCTCTCTCCCTCCCTCCCTTCCCTCTCTAAAAATAATAAAATCTTAAAAAAAATATTTAAAAAAACCTGGTTTAAAAAAATTAAAAAATGGATATTGCTGTATTTAATATATTACCATCTATGAAAGTAAACCTGGTTTGTAACTTTAAATTCTTCTCTTTTTTCTGGTCAGAAGGAGGTTCCTTTTCTAGTCTTCGAAGAGCTGAAAATACAATTATATTAAATCCTGGTTCTGTGTGGCCTTATGGAAAATATAAGAAATAAAAGAGCCAAAGTTAAATTTTACATTAAAGATAGTAATAACGGATATATAATTTAGAATGTGATGTTCCCAGGATAATCATTTCTCCTGGGTTTATCTGGTTAAACTTCCTTTTAAGTTTGTTTGTGGATGACAGTGACACCACTGAGAATGGACCTGAGGCTGTATTTAAACACTTACTGGAACTAGCTCCTCTGACATCTCTGTATTCACTACTGACACTGTTAATCTACTTAATTACAGTATTGTTGATATCTCAAAGTCCCCTTATTTACTTTGCATCCTGAAAAGTCCTTTGAAACCTAAACACTCTACTACCTCTCCAGCTCTATTTGGAAAGGTTATAATCTTAGGATGGCTTGAAAGTGGGGAGAGGGGCGGAGGAGGGACAGGTGGGGGGGCTGTTGTTCCAGCATGGAGTGGAACGGAGAGATAACCTGGAAACAGACAAATACACTGGATTCTTACCGGCAACTTTGCCCCTCTCGGATTATCATTGTTCTGTTTAAGGAAGTAGTTTCTTAGAATTTATAGTTACACTAATATTTAAATACAAAGAATAAAACATATCCTAAAGTGTAATATACTTTATGTGTACCTACTATGCTAAAGCATGGTACCAGTATCTGACACATAGTACATGCTCAATAAGTACCTATTGGCTTATTGAAATAGGAAGGAAATACCAGATGATCTAAATAATGGAGAAATAAAAAATCATTTCTCTTTCTTTCAAAAAATATTAATTGAACTCCTACTCTGTGTGCCAGGCATTGGGCCAGGCAATGGAGAGCTACAAGGGATAATATTTGGTTCTTGTCCTAAAGGAGTTCACAGTACAAAGGATGAAAATAAAGCACAAGAGCTTTCCATTGGAGCAAATACTCAATGGTTGTCTATTATTTCTAACACCCAATTTCAAATCAAACTTATTGTACTATTACACCCAACCTAAAAGCACCCATTTCTGCCTCTGAGCACCCAGTAATGTTTTATTTTCAACAGCATGCTCAACATCAGCATCGATCTCAACAAATATTCCCTGGTACCAATGTATGATGGGTATGAGGGGCAATACAAGACCAGGCCCGTATTCTAAGACTTAACATGAGGGAGGAATGAAATAAAGCCATTCATTGAACAAGCCTTCTACAACATTTTAATGGACAAGAGAAATGATTAATTACCAAATTACCTGTACATATCAAACTACTCTGGAGATCTGGGGGAAGAGACACCTTTCAGTTTGATGGTCCAATAAGATGTTAGAGGGGCAATGGAGGCGGCTGAGTCCTAACAGACCAAGCAGGGAGATAGAGGACATTCCAGGCCAGTGAGAGAAATGACACATACCCTTAATCAAAAGTCCAAAGACAAGCCACTCTGTATGAAATAGGCAAAGGCCATGAAGATAAAATAGAAAATGAGAGAGAGCAGCACAGTTATGATCACTATGGGCTGCCTTCAAGACTGTTTATTCACATTCCCAGAAAATCACTCCACTGTTACATACACGTGTGCCTTGAGAGGAAGGCGACCTACTGGAAAGGGATACAAGCTCCCAAGTAGAGCATAATTCCCTAATATTTATATTGTTAGAGAGTTCATATGAAGGGCAAAGGCATTAGCATGATACTGGCTCTGGACTTGGGATTTTTAACCAAATGATTAAAATTACTCGTTTTCTCTTGTCTCTGTGCATGCTTCCCTCACTATCTTGGCCTATTTCTCTTCTCCCTTCCTTTATTTTTTCTCTCTCCACCCTTCTCTAAGTTAAAAAAAAAAAATCAGTGACACAAGTCTGTATGTTTAAATTCAGCCCACATGACATTTCCTTCGAGTTTAATTGCTTCCATACAATTTATATCCGCTAGTCACGCTAGACCCCAGAGTATTAAGCATGCTCTTTTACAAAGAAGCTCTTGTCCTATAATAACCCCCATAATTAAAATGCAGGAATTATGGGTAAGGTCCAGCCGGATGATGCCGGGTGAAACAAACAGATTTTTAAATTCACCCAAAGCAGGCAGGAAGCAAGTCAAAGCCAGACAGTCTTCAGAGCAAAAACACTGGAGCACTAGCTCAAACGGAGATCTGGGCATCTCCACACAGCCAGCATATCACAATAACGTCAGATACTTTATCTTTGGGCTGCTGTGCAGAGCCACCGCACAATGTCACTTAAAGAAACCTAGTTACATTCAAGTCAGCCCATTCCAAAAAGTTCTAGTGGCAGTCTCCAAAGGCCACTCTTTCAAATGTCTTTAAAATGAGTAGATAATTCTTCATTACTCTGAGTAGATTAAGGTTATCTCTTCCTATAAACTACTTGGGCAACATTTCTGGCCTTGTCCTATAGCAAAGGACATCTACAAACATGTCAAGGTCTTTATAAACCCTATCTTTCTGGACATTTGTTCGACTTATTCCATTATCTTCCTCTCCTCAACAAACTAACCTCCCCAAAAGTTCACCTTTGAAACGTTGTAACTGCATGAAGCACTAACAGGACACCCTAGATCTCAGTATTGAGGTAGCCTGCCTTGCACAAGAATTGTGCCTACCTTTCTTATAAAATCCATGCAAGCACATTTTGGTTCTCCAACAGTATTCAGATGCATGCCTCTCCACTAAGGTCAGAAACAACAATTTTTAGTTCCATGCAATCTCTCCTTATGTTCAAAATCAATTCAGAGCAAGAACGAAACAATCTGAACTACTTATCAGATGCCCAGGTTCAATCTAAATGTTTCTATATTCCCTCGTTGGTTTTCATAGACAAATGATAGGTTAGAACAAATATAGTTTATATTAAATGTTATCCTAGCCTTAGAAACTGACAGATGAAAACATTTTGCTTATTGCCAATGAACTACTTTTGATCTATTACCATAAAAAACAACTTCTATGCTACGCTAAAACAGAATGTCACTTCAGGTTTATTTATCTTTTACATGTTATACAGATGTATTATTTATTGAAGTAGTCTAGATATGGACATATTCAGAACCATAATGACTTTACGTACCAAGTTACTAGACAGATCAAAGTAAAATACAATTTTTAAAACATTCTTTTAAAAATTCATATTTATATTTTGGAAAGGAAACCTTATATTTTAATGGTATCATATAGATATTATTTATTTCACAGTATCCTTTTCTTTTGTTCCACTATATAACTTTTTGTTTTACTCTTGGCAGACTTTACTCTCACTGTACAAAACAGACATTGTTTTAAAAAACCCATTTGTAACACGTGTCAGTAAATACAATCTTTTACTTTAGCTCAAACAACCCCATGGTATCAGTTTACTCCTCCATGCTCACTTGGAAGTTTAAAATACTCTTTTTTTCAGCAGCTCTCAAAACTAGACTCCAAATAGATACGTACCAGTCACCAAGACATTTACCACGCCTCAGAAGGACCTTCCAAGAACTCTTAAACCTTAACTTGTTACTGCCACTTGGCTTTAAGGAGACTGTGGACAATGCACTTTAATTAGCCAGAACATGGGCCCTTTTATTCACACACAAGGCAAGTCGGACATTCCAAAATCATGTGCAGCTGAGAACCTTTAATGGTTTTCAACCAATTAACTAGGGCTGGCCAATTATTAGGTTAAACGAAAAACACTGTGGCACACCTTGACTCGCTTCACTCTGGCTAATAATTAAAAAGGCTGTGCTAGCCCATCCCTTGCTCTACTCACCTGCCAAAGTTTCGGGCAACAGTTTCAACAATTCTAGATCTAACCTTTAAAATCATGTCTTTAGTGCTGACATTCCAAATTGTCCATAATGACCCTACACTCTACTTTGCCCCTGCTGTTAAATATCTGTTAATAATCACAGACTACTCAATAGTTATTAACAGGTAAGCAACAGCCAAACAGAAAGAACAACGGCTGCACTGTGTGCTGCGTGGGTTGCAGCCCTGGGACCTCCGCTCGAGGACTCCGCTTTCCAAAGCCCAAGGCACAGCAGCCCTGGCCATCTCCATACTTACACAGATGCAAGATCGGTAAATTCAAGTTTAACTCTTTTCATACGTAACATAGCTAAACTGTTTTTAAGACCTGGGAAAAAGATTATATCTTAAAAACATATTTGAGTACAGCATAACATTTAAGTAACTGATCCTTTCTCCATTCCTATCTTTCCTTCTTTTGAGTTTTTATAGAATATATATTTATGGTTGGATTTTATGTTAAACTGCATGAGTAGTCAAATATATGTTGGATGATTTAATTGTGTAAGTAAGAAGAACCCACATTTATCAAACATTCTGTATACATAGCCTTAAATTTCACACATTACATAAAACAGACCCATGGAAGTGGAGATAATTGGACTAGACAATGCATCTTCAGAAAACTTAGGTAATTTTATAAATCGCGCTGAAATTTACGGCTTCTTTTATGATTCTTAATCCCTCCTACAAAATTCACATGTTTATACAAATTCCAAACCAGTAATGAAGCCACCAGGTGCTCCCCATACTAGCAAAATGTAACAGAATGGCTTTTTAACTTCCACCTTTAACTACAAAATACATCCAGACTCACTCAAACCAGTCTGATGTCATCAAACATGTTTTATTTACTTACCTGTTTTGAAAGGATAAACTGGCCTGGGCATTTACCTGCACTAATTTCAGAATCTCCTTTGCCAGCTATCAAAATCAGTTACAGCAAATGGAGAAATAAAGATAGCAAAGATAAACGATTATCTGAAACTACAATCACATAATATTCCAAAACATAAATTTTTAACTGATGCTCTCCAAACAGAATCTGCTATGGTTATGGCTGCAAGTAAGTATGACGCGTCCCAGCAATAACAGCCCCGTGTGCTATAAATTGCGGCGACGTTTCTACCTGGCTAAGACCGGAGACTGTAATCCCTCACAGCAAGTGATTATCGCAGAGCAATGTTTTTACCAAATCTTATAACTTATCTCAGTTAGTTATAAAACTCTGATTTCAGACTTCATTTTAACAGGATGTTTAAATAGGCAAATGTGTGGTCCTTCTACACGCCATCAGACCTGTAGTAAGAGAGCCGCACTCCTCAGCAGGAACACCACAGAGTATAAGGGAACTGGAGGATGTGCCTTATCCGATTAAGATGCCTAATTTCTTCATTTTTCTCTCTTCAAAAACTAGATTATGTAAATTAGTACCCTAGGCCCTTGCCCTACCCTGAGGAAAGAAAGTGTCCTCAGTGGAAAAACTATCCACTGGACATTTTTTGGTTCTCACTGTGACCTCTGAGAAACAACCCACAGAATTAACCCTTTCTGCTCCCTGAATTTCCCTGCATTTCATGGATTCCTTCCTATCTCTCTAGCTGTTTCCTCTCTTTCTCCTTTACAGGGTCTACTGGGACTTTCTTTTCTTTTTTTCTCACTCTATCTGTAACCTCTCAGAAATCTCATCCACATTTGAACTGGATCAAACATATACAGAGTTACAGTTACACAGATACAGTTAGGTAACATTAGTTATCTGGATATAAATCAGTTAACTATTGTGTGTGTGTGTGTGTGTGTATCTCCCCTGGATATCTTCATGTTACCTCAAACTCAACATGTTAAAAAATTTCTCAACCTCTCCTAAACCTTTCAGTACTGCTTGTTACAATTAGTGGCATCATTCATGCCATTATACAGTCTGCAAGTCTTCCTTTTCCCATCTTTTCCTCAGTGCTCCAATCTAATGTATTACCAAATCCTGTCAACTTTACTCCTTGATACCCTTTAAATGATGTCCCATGTTCCCTTTTTCAGTACCACCAAACCAAGTTCCCAGCAACTAAAACACCCTTTAAGGACTTCATTCCAGGGTGGCAAATATTCAAGTCACTGCTTTGAATTCTAAAGCTGCAGTTAAAATTTCTATCCCCATTTCATCCCAGTACAGCCCACAAACCATCTTCAAAAACCTCATCAGTTTCAGGGCACCAAGGACATCAGCTTCTTGAACCACAAAGCCAAACCCCAATCTCTGAACTATAGTTACTCCAACAAAGCTTTTCTTCCTAAGACTTCCCTGTCAGTCATTGCATCTAGTTCTCCATAATTCAATCCATGTCTATACTCTATGCAGTTCCAAGACCATGTAAAGGTCAACCAGAAACAAAGACCACCTAAGCTTGTGGCTCCCACAACAGCAAAACAACCATCTGATGCCATTATAAGTGAAGTCGTATGTATGCGTAATAAATCCCTGGAAGACACGAAAGCGACTGTGAACAGTGGTTACACTTCAGTAGAAACTAGTAAGTAGGTCAAGGACTCTTTTCACTTTATATCCCTCAGTTCTGTTTTAATATTTTTGATAAGAGTATGTTAAAAAGCCAGCTTTTAAAAATAAATCTGAAAATGATTAAAATCAAGTCAGCAAAAGTTATGTGTTTATTTTAGTTCCATCTGTCATTTGCTTGCATGTTCTACTTTTCAATGGGTTACCACAGCTGCTTCTCCAGTCCTTGAACACCCAGGCCAAAAAATGATGTTCGTGGACCAATTGGGAGAAAGACCAATATTCAGCATCGTAATGTTTATAGAAAAGCCAGCACAAAAGGATATGTATTTTTAATAATCAATCCAACATGTATGTTCTTCTCCAGGCACCATGGTTTAATTACTCAGTACATAGCTAGCAATGCTTGCAGGTAGATTATTCACAAAAAAAGAACAGAATTTAGATTTATCTTCAGTGTTCAGAACTGAAGTGTGCCAAAGCGTATTTCCAAAACAATGAGTTAGCATAGCAACCACAAACACATAAAATATATTATATACTAGAAAATAGATCATACATAATGTTTGTGCCATAAAGCTTGTTCCTATATTAAGACTCACTATTCAACATCTTAGATGGATTATTCTTAGAAGAGAGACGAAAATCGATTGGTTGGTTGATATATAAAAGACAGTTGTAAGGATGGATAGAAAAATAAAATGATAGGAAGGTGGGTGGATGGATGAATGGATGGATAAGTAGAATTAAGAGAAACAGATCAGTGATTCTCAAATTATTTGTGGTAAAGGTCCATGGTTTTTTTATTTTCAATCTGTCAAGACCAGTCTGTGGTCCCACTGTGGATGGCTTGGGCCACAGGTGAGTCACCACAAAAGTTTGACACACCCAAACTACCCTGTTCCATAAGATAATCCCACTGATCCTGTGCTGAGTTGTTACAACAATGTCATTTTGCTATAAAGTTTCTAAGCACTCTCAACGTCTATATCTAGCTTGTCTGGAACCAGTTACAGTCATACACGGTGTCAGCTCATGGGGCCACACTTTGAGTAGCACTGAGATATCATCAGCTACCTCACAATAGTGTTCTGGAAAGAGAATCAGAGGACTAGGGGAAGGTGGAAGAGAAACTTCTCACAGTACTGCGTTGGTACTATTTGAATTTTTGTTATTTATGGGTGTTACCTATTCAAAAACTTTTTTTTAATTTAAAGAAGTCATCTGAAAACATTACCATGTGATTCATTCAGCCTTGTGGCTTAGCATGAAAAGACTCTGGCTGGGCTTCACTGCGAGTTTAGGAAGGCTGCCCCTGAGAGGAAGGCTGCTGGCTGCTTAAATCAGGCATCCCCAGGGGACAGGGTGTAGGTGGGCCTTGGTTGGTTCACTGGGTTGCAGAATCTGAATGTTATCTGTGCCCCATTGATCAGCCTCAAAAGAGCTGAGAAACTATTGAAAACCACATGCGGGTGTTCTGGGAACAACTAGAGCCACAAACTATTTGTTTACCAGCAGAAACGGCAGACTCAGTAGGTCTGGGCCTGAGCCAAAGAGCAAAGACCACCCACTACTGTGAAACTGCACAGGCTAAACTGAATGTATGACATATGGATGGACAGATGGATGGATGGATTGCTATAAAAGGCTCCACCATTTCAGACTCTTAAGTTAGTATAAAATGCTTAGTTCCCTAAACAACTAGAAAGATCCCAAGATAGGCGTCAATGATGGGGTCTTATCCTGCATTCAGATAAAGCTAAGATTGGCAATCTCAGAATTAAAAGATGAGGAAATTGACACTTACTAGCAAAATGTCAGTATTCCCATCCTAGCTGAGGGTCTAAAGCCTCAGTGGGATGCACAGTCACTTACCAACCAACATTTGTTTTCACCCAAGTCAGGCTACGTTCTTCTTGGATTCAAAACCACACCCTTAGGCCCTGGCCAGGTAGCTCTGTTGCTTAAGAGTATCATCCCCAATCAGGGCACATACAGAAATCAACCACTGAGCGTATAGATGAGGGGACCAACAAACTGATGTTTCTTTCTCTTTCTCTCTCTCTCTCTCAAATCAATAAATAAAAATTATTTTATAAAAAATCACACCCTTAGCATTTCTGCTTCTTGCACTTCTCTTCCTATCCCCTCTTTCCCAGGAGGCCTCTTTGCCCACCTACCCACATTCTGCCCATTCTTCAAGACTCCATTTATGCCCAATCACCTTTAGAGAGATGTCTGTAAACACCCACCCACCCTTCATACATCTTCCTCTCCACTGCATTTAGTAAGTGGAGCTATAATTCTAAACCTTCAGACCAAGGGGCATAGGTATGATGGAATTATATTCCCAAACATGGCAGATTCCTATGAGAAATGGCTAAGGCAAATGACTAAAAGATAACAGGACAGGATTTCTTCCTTATCAGGTGCCCACCTATGTGCCAGGCACTGTGCTCAGGTTATACAATGACAAGCAAGACAAACACCATTCTTGCCTCCTGGAGGTTAGAGTACTAAGAAAAGAGAAATAATTAACCAGTATTAAGGTGGTAGTGCTTCAGCTAAGGCACAGGGCTCTGGGAGCACGTAACAGACTCATCTAAAACAGCGTGGAGGCTGAGTCAGGGAGAACCTCCTGCAGGCACAGCATCTATGCTGATGCCTAAAGGTAGCGTAGGAGTTAACCAGGCAAAAGGCAGGGAAATAATGTTCCAGGCACAGGTAATAGCTTGTGCCAAGTTTCCAAGCCAGAGGGAGAATAGCCAATGGGTAAAACCAAAAGACGTTCAGTACGGCTGCAAATTTCAGACCAGTAGCCAAAATAGAAAGGACTGCCTTATTATGAGCCTGCTCACAAGAGCTTCAAACCAACAGGGAGCAGCTGCTCCAGACTCTGCCACCACACAGGTCAGAAGGCAGCTATTTAGCCTGGTTCGTCTGCATTCTCCTTGTCTCCTCAGGTAGACTGTCAGCTGCCTGAGGTCAGGAAACCTGGCACCCATCTCTCACCTCAAGGTACACTGCATGCTGCGAGCACACGAAAGGAGTTTAATAATTTTTCGTTGTAAATGAAGAAACAACTAATGTCCTCTAGGTGCCACAAAGGAAAAGTCAAGGGAGTTCACAGCTCCTGTTCCCATCTCCAGAGGGAATGGTAACAATAATAAACTTTGGACAGTGCTTAACCTGCCAGGCACAGCGATAAGCACTGCATGTATATCCCCTGATTTCACTTCACCTAACAGCACCAAACAACTGAACATCATTTTGGCCTTTCCTATTTACTGCCTGCTGTGCCTAGATGAAACAGAAAATAAAAGCTAGAACTCTAGGAAAGAGAGCATGCAGATAAAGGATAAACTGAAGGAATCCATATCACCTGAGATTCTCCATAAGCTGACTTCTCATCCTAAGGGGACACCTATGGAGAATTCTTGGTTAAGATTTTAGCAATTACTCTGTCAATTCATTTCTAAAGAAAAAAACCCCAAAACAAGAAAAACACTTCAGTTACATAAACTGAGCTTCAGCTAAGATGGCCCCAGGGTCCAAATCTACCTACCAAGATCTTCTCTTTCCTTCTCTTGTAGTTTTTATAACCTCACTCTTGCCAATTTAAAAAGAAACGTGGAAATGGAGATCACATTTCTACGTTTGGTGGGTTATCAACAGGGAGGGGAAGGGGGAGAATGGGGGAAAAGCTACAGGGAATAAGAAGCATAAATGGTCAGTAGAAAATAGACAGGGGGAGGTTAAGAATAGTACAGGAAGTGAAGAAGCTAAAGAACTTATATGTATAACCCATGGACATGAATTAAGTGGGGAGGAATGCAGGTGGGATGGCGGATGCAGGGCAGAGGGGAATAAAGGGGTGGGGATGGGATGGGACAGCTGTAATAGCATAATCAATAAAATATATTTAAAAAAGAAAGAAAGAAAGAAAGAAAGAAAGAAAGAAAGAAAGAAAGAAAGAAAGAAAGAAAGAAAGAAAGAAAGAAGGAAAGAAAGAAAGAAAGAAAGAAAGAAAGAAAGAAAGAAAGAGAGAAAGAGAGAAAGAAAGAAAGAAAGAGAGAAAGAAAGAAAGAGAGAGAAAGAAAAGAGAGAGAGAGAAAGAAAGAAATGCCCTGACCATTGTGGCTCAGTTGGTTGAGCATTGTCCCACCAAGCAAAAGGTCGCAGGTTCAATTCCTGGTCAGGGCACATGCGTGGTTGTAGGTTCAGTCCTGCTCCAAGGCACATATGAATGAGAGGCAACCAACAGATGTTTCTCTCTCACATCTCTTTCTCTCACTCTCTTTCTGCCTCCCTTTTCCTCACTCTAAAAATAAATAAATATTTTTAAAAAGAAAAGAAACATGTTTATCATAGGATATTTGGAACAGACAGAAAGGGAGAAAGTAGACAAGAAAAATTATCCATAATCCTAGAAATGACTACTGTACACATTTTGGTATGTACCCTTCTTCTTTCTCTCTCTCTTTCTCTCTCTCTTACACACACACACACACACACACACACACCTAAAAACAAACCAGGCCCTGGCTGGCGTAGCTCAGTGGATTGAGTGCAGGCTGCGAACCAAAGTGTCACAGGTTTGATTCCCAGGCAGGGTACATGCCTGGGTTGCAGGCCATGACCCCCTGCAACTGCACATTGATGTTTCTCTCTCTCTCTATCTCCTTCCCTTCCCTCTCTAAAAATAAATAAAATCTTTTTAAAAAGTGAAAAAAAAATAAAAAAATAAAAACAAACCAGGATTACGATCCTATCAAACTGTACTGTAATTGCTATTTTTCTTGTATTATATCCCACTTGTCTGATATTCAGGGCCATTTCTCACTTCTAAGCACTGGTAATTAACTGTTAAATCATGAAATATAAATGAATATATATATACACAAAGCACACTAAAAAGAAAAACTATAACTTAATTCAGACATGAAACTCTCAACTGTAAGAACAGTGAAGGTCACAAAAAGGTTTCATTCCTGAGTGGATGGTAATAGATGGTAGTTATAATACAAATGTTCAAAAATCAAATAACTTTGTGAAATATTGGCTTAAACAAAAATAAACTAGTTTTTGTAATAAGTGACTTTGGAGTCTTCAATGTTTTAATATATTGTGAATTCTAAGGGAAGGATAAGAGCATGCCACACATCCTAAACCAGAGGTGTCGAACTCATTTTCACCGGGGGCCACATCAGCCTCAAGGTTGCTTTCAAAGGGGTGAAGATGAGTTTGACATCCCTGTCCTAAACCAATAGGTCCAGAAACCTTTTGTTCTCAAAGCATGTGAATGAACTAGGGCTCCAAGGAATGCACACTGGAAAACACTGCTCTACCAGTATTTCAATGCACTAAAACATTCACGGCCTCCCACAGACCAGCAAAAGGGAAATCCCTTCAGAATTTGCCCTTCCATAATAAGCTAACTACTTCAGTCCTCAGTCTTCCAAATCACCCTTTATTTAAAAAACAACAACAACAAAAAAAAAAAACTATTCCCTGACTTGGTTGGTCCTTTTATTTCCATCTCCCTCTCCTGTGATTAGATATTTAACTGAAAGAGAAAGGGAAGGGAGGGGGTGAGATTTCAGGCTGTAATTCCTACAAGTCTCAATTCAGTTGGTCAACAAGCAAAAATTGAGACTCAGTGCCTCAAATCTCTACAGAAATTCATTTCCAATCAATCTCTGCAATCATAAAGGTAATGAGAAAAATCTGTCTCTTTTTCTCCTTGGAACTACTTTACAAACATTTATCTAATTAACCCTGTCCACAAGTCCTCAGCAGTGCACCCAATCCAGACGCCAATTAGGTCATCACCTCCCAGGCACACCTGTGTTCCCTGTGAAATGATATGGATTCCTTAATGGTGGAAATCTTCAGAATATATAAATAGGCACTGTAGGTATATGATCCATGTCTGATTTGTTTGTTTCACCACCTCTTTCTCTCTCTCCCCCCAGCACCAAGAGCTCCAAATTTGATCACCCAGACTGAGTTCAGAAGCAAACTCTAATGTTCCATCCACCACTCCAGGTTACCTTCTCTTCTAGGATATCTAATTATAGGGCCTAATTATGGGCATGTAATTGGCATGAGGCAGCACAATGTAAGGGCAGGAACATAGGTTTTAGAATCACAATTCAATCTCTGCCGCTCACCTATTATGTGACCCTAGGCCATTGACTCAACCTATCAAGCCTCAGTTTCTTCAACAGTAAAATGAGTTAATAACAGGTACCTATTCACAGAGTCACTACAAGGGATAAAAGAAAATATATGTGAAAGCACCTAGGGTTACAAAAAAAGTTTTTATACACACATGTCAGGAGTGTATTTCATGGCTGATTCTGATGATGTCTCCCTGGGAAGCTCGGACTCGGCTCCCTGCCTTGTCTGGCATAGAATAGGTCATCAACAAATGTCAACTACCTCCCTTCTTCAAGTCTCCCATTTCTCCACCCCATCCTCCCTCCACCCCACACAAAATCAGCCCACTAGTAGCTACAAGCCAGATTCCAAAAAATAAAAGTAGACTGTCGTCAGAAGGGGTTAGGTATTATCTGCCCAAGATGCTAAAGCAAAAGGGCATCCAGGTAGGCATTCCTATTTAGGTTCCTTAACAGGAAAAGTGACTCTCAATCCTTGCTTTAAATTTTAAAAACTGGCTTTCAATCCCAGATCCAGGTTGTCACTCAGGGTCATAACTACAACTGAGAGTCAAAATCAGCTTTTTTACTGTCAAGGTTTCTGCATCGGATTTGGGCCAGGTAGACAGGGCATGTGTGTGGGGAGAGAGGCAAGGGGAGGCAAGAAGAAACTTGCACAGAAAGTCTACTATGTGCCAGGCACTTCAAATATGTTATCTCATCTGATTTTTCAGAGTACCACGAAATAGTTATTACTATCTTCATTTTACTAAGAAACTAAGGCAGTAGGCAATATTTTTTGAATGACAAAAAGCCCTTCATGAAAACAACTACATTATATATTGTCATCCAAAGATAAATAGAAAACACTCAAGTCAGTTCTTCAAGAAAATCATTTTAAAACAACTTTTAAAATAAATATTTTCAAATTGAAAAGGACTTGAAAAATTTATACCCCACAAACATTTCTTATGAAGTTACTCAAGGACGTACTCCAACAAAATGAAGGCATAAACTGGAAAAGAGGAAGATATGGAAAAAGGAAATAGCACTTTCAGCCATGGAAAGAAGTAAAAAGAAATTCCAGGATGACAACTCTGTTGTAGGGCTAAAGTCCTGAATGGCACAGAAAGATGAAGGGATCTGGGCATAAAAGCTTAGGGAACAACTTGATAGACTGATGGGATTAAGAGCCTAGAAAAATTTTGAGACAAGAACAAAGACAAATAACATATAAACATATAAAAAGGTAATTAGAAGT
The DNA here is from genome assembly GCF_004126475.2 of Phyllostomus discolor. Lineage (NCBI taxonomy): Eukaryota > Metazoa > Chordata > Mammalia > Chiroptera > Phyllostomidae > Phyllostomus > Phyllostomus discolor. Next base: position 59,764,777 of record NC_040904.2, read on the forward strand.
ACCAGGAAGAAATGTGAAAGGAAGTCAAGGTACAAAGATGAAGAAACTAAAAGGTGACACAAATGTAAACAACTGTAAGAGTGAAAAGAATGAATCTGTTTGACTTTGGTGCTGATATATCATCACCTGACTGGCTCAGGAGTCCTGACACCAAACCCAATGTGCAAGTCTAAATGAATTATATTTATAGAATGTAATTGTTGTCTATGGATTTTCAACTTCAAGAATAATCTATAGTCCTGGCTGGCGTGGCTCAATAGATCGAGCACCAGCCTGCAAACCAAAAAGTCACCACTTCGATTCCCTGCTGAGGCACGTGCCTGGGTTGCAGGCCAGGTCCCAGCTGGGAGCACGCAGGAGGCAATGGGTCAGTGTATCTCTCATGCATCCATGTTTCTCTCCCTCTCTTTCTCCCTCCCTTCCCCTCAAATCTTTTAAAAACAGAACAATTTATAAATAAAAAGATACATTTTGGGGCAAAGCACAAAACTTTTATTGGTAATTGGTTCAGGGCTTTGGAATGTTAGAGTGTTGTTAATAAATATTAAAATATATAACAGGTAGCTACCCAAAAACCTCCTTCACTTACAAAATGGAGAGTCAAGAAATACTGTCAAAAGCTGACCCCAAAAATAACAAAAATGACCTAACAGACAAACTAAAAACAATATAAATATTAAATTTGGAAGAGGAAGAAAGAAAACTTAAGGAGCTACATTTTATTTTCATATCAGGAGTTAAAGTTGATAAGACAAAAACAGTGGTAAACAAATATTAAAGTTAAGAAGGTAACAATCTAAGAATTAAATACAGAAGCAGTTAAAAAAATTAAAAGGTCCTCTGTGAGGTTTAAGGAGGTGAAGAAAACCACTGTTTTTCAACAAAAGTCCTTCTGTTCTATTGGATTTGTTACCAAGTGCATAAATCACTTTGACAAAAATAATTTTCTACCACACATTTAAAAAAAAGCAAAACACGAAAATTATTACTAAAAATTTGGAGTGGCAGATGAATATTATAATTGGAATTGCATTTAAGAGTGGGGATAAGATATTTTTTCTAATAGAATGTTATTCAAATGAAAATATCCCGCAATGGAAAGTTCTACTGAAGCCAGATCATTTTATTCTTTATAATTCTCTATTTTCTGGTTTATGTACAACCAACACATATTCCATTTATAACCAGAAACATTTTAAAACTTCAGTGTGATCAATGTTGAAAGTCAGTTGCCCGGTTGCTAAGAGCCCAATGTCCACGCACACACCCTGCCTGGTTTTTGATCTTTAGAGCACATCAGGAATGGGTCTGTCATTTTCAGAGGCCCCGTGTTTTTAACATTTGATCTTCCCTGTGGTTACATGCTACCCCAAAGCAATGCCTGAACAGTACAGGATGAACAGTCAGCAAAGGTGCCCTTCAAGTGATTATATCATATACCTAGGAACAATCTTCCCTGAGAAAACGACAGAAAGCCCTTTAAGGCGTCTTAGATGTCCAGACTTTATTTTCCCTTAAGCTCATTGTTCAGCTGGTGAAGTGACATGTGGGCACAAAGGTGGGAACAGGAAACCGGAAAACTGTTCTGTAAGCAGAGGGCAACAGATTAGAGCCCCAGGCCAGGGTCTGCCATTAAATAACCACATGGCTTTCCCAAAGTTAAGTCATCACTGTTCCCTGTCCTCAGTTTTCTAGAAGAAAAAAAAACGGCCAATGTCAATTCTAAAATACTTTGATTTCTGATTTAGAAAGCCTTCAATTCCTGACCTGGGATTCTATTGCTAGCACCATTTTACAGATGATGGAGCAAAGTAATGAGCAGATTTTAGGAAATTAAATCAAGGTCAATTGCCATCATTTTTCAAACTTAATCCACCAAGGTACATTGCCTTTTGAGGTTGTGCAATAAAGTGTGACATATAACATTTGCCTTATTCCGACTTTAAACAAAGTTCCAGCAGAAACTCAGAGAACTCTTGGCAGATTGCTAATCTTGAAAGACAGTAGTCATAATGACTTAATTTCTTTAGTTCTCCAAACGACTTGGCCAAAAAATTTCCAGGGATAGCATCAGATCAGGCTAGCCTACTACCTACCTGTTTTTTCAGCTGTTGTTTTCACTGACGATCCAGTGAAATGAAGATGCACTTTACTTTGGGCTGGGAAGTGGTTGTAGTTGGGGAGATGGGCAGATGAATCAGAGCAACTTTCTCTCTAAACCCAAGGCTAACTTACACTGCTACCCTAGTTTCACAAACATAGTTCTGAGCTGCTCCAGTCATTCAAAACGTGTATAAAAGGGAATTTTTTTGTTCTGCTTTCACTGAAGGGTCTTTTTTCCCTAGCTTTCCTCAGATAATGGGCAAGCCCAAATCTTCTTATATAGTTGTCTGTATATTCATAAACACAGTTGAAAAACCATTTGGGTCCAAAAAAGACCCCCTCCAAATTATTGCATATTATTGTTACTTTTTTTTATTTTATTTCTTACTAACTCTATTCCTATAAAAGTTACAATAAAATATTTAAAACTGCACTTATTAATACAAGATGCTAGCTATTTGGAACCTTCATGTGCTCTAGAAACGAATGTCATCCTTCAGAACAACATCATCACATTTAGAAAGATGTCATGTTATTACATCACATATTTGAATTCCACCAGCCATTTAAAAATCAAAGAACTGAGTACATTTCCACATTGTCACTCAATAACAGGAAGACCAGTGGTGGAATAAAATAGCCACCAAGTTTGTTTCAGAACAAGTGCTTCTCAGCATTGCACCAACCCAGAAACAAATAAAATACTCCTCCTTGTACAAGTTGTCTACAGCTTTGGGATAAGGAAGGAATAATTGGTCACCAGTAGGAGTCAAAGAGTTGGTTAAAATAAACCTCATCCATTACTGTGTATTAATTATTAGGACCCTTGGATAGCAAATATTAATACCAAAGAAAGGACTGAGCCCTGGCTGGTGTTCTCAGTGGATTGAGCACTGGCCTGAAAACTGAAATATTAAAGGTTCAATTCTCAACCAAGGCACATGCCTAAGTTGTGGGCCAGGTCCCCAGTTGGGGGTGTGCCAGAGGCAACCCTATCGCTCCCCCTCTCTCACTCCTGCCCTTCCCCTCTCTAAAAGTAAATAAATAAAATCTTTTAAAAAAGGATTATATTTTTTAAATAGCACACAATGTCTTAACATAACATTCAAACTTAGACTGCTCCATCAAAGAAACATGGGCTTTTAATAAATAAACTCTAAAGGCAAGTTCTTGGAAGAGGAGTTTCCCTCAGTGGCTGTGAATGGCCAGCCAGGGAAGGCAATCCTGAACCAAAAGGTCCAGCTGGCACAACTTCCATCTAGGCCATGGGTAGCCTGACCCTCCATGACCTCACTGGTTACATTTCAAGTTCCAGCTTGGTTTCTCCTCTGGAATATAATTATCTTAAGGTACCAAAATGGAAACAATCTTCTTTATATCTGTGAACATATTTTCCTGTAAGTCTAACACGAACCTAATGCAATTCATTACATCAGAAAGCTGGAACAAGGTGAAGGAAAGAAGAATGACAAGGCAGGCTCCTGATTCGATGGTATTTTAAGTTACCAAGTAAGACATAATGACATAATAAAACTCCTGACCCAATTTCCACACAATTCATTTGTCCAGCCCACAACCACTTCACCACGCAGTTGTTAATTACATCGCCGTGCTGTGTGGTCATTACATCACCAAGCTGGGAGTGGTGAGGCCTACCAAGCAATGTTCACTTTTCCAGCTTGCTTTTCCCCGTAACAGACAGACTGAAGACCACCTACACTACTAGGGGTTCCTCTTCTCCCCAGGCCTCAGAACTTTTCTCACATTTATCTTGGTGTCACAGGCCAGAGGACCAGGGTCTCAGGTATCTATCTGACTTAGAAAGGTCAGGAGAGGGGTAAGGGTTTGTGCCCAGGAGTCTGTGTCAATACTCCAGATTCAGGACAAAGTCACCCTATGTGTCTCATGAGGATTGCTCCCCGCCCCCCCAAAAAACCTACTTTTATTTCTCCTACCTCTAGAGTTTCTATGTTCCGAATCTCTTGCAATGTCCTGGAAGAACGTCACCACTCTGCTTCTGGTCGTACCTTAACATTCCAATACCCAGGACCCATTCCTTACTTCCAGGTTCCCAGATCTTTGGGAAAGATACCTGGAAAGACACACCATCACGCACACACACACGAGCAAGCAAGCGCGCCCTGAGCATCGTGACTCTGTATGCCCCCCAACCCTCGCCCCCCAGCATCAGACTGACTTACTTGAGGAAGTACCTCTGGCCAGTGGCCGTGAAGGTCATCTCCCAGCCCGGGGGCAGAGGCAGCTCGTCGGTTACATCGTAGGACTGCTGGCGAAGGTGCGCGTGCTGCTGCGCCGGGCTGCCCGCAGCGCCCGCGCCGGTGCCCAGCTGCAGAGACGCGGGCGAGGAGTGCGAGCGAACGTGCTGGGCGCCACCCGCCAGCCGGGGCCCCGGGTGGCCGCCGGAGGAGTCGGTGCTCGACTGGCGTGAGTGTGAGCCGGAGTCAGGCTCCTTGAAGAACGATTCTGGCAGGATCTTCTTCCGCCACGAACTGGGTTTGGGGTTCATGACCGAGTTGAAGAGGGCTTCGAGGTCTGTGTCTAGGTCCTGCGTGACATGGATCACTTGCTGCCCAGGCGGCGGGAGCGGAGGGGGCGCCGAGGCCGGATTCATCTTCTGCAAGGAAAAAGGTCAGATCAGCCTTTTATTTAACGTCAGATGAGGGAGTAAGGGGAGAAAATAGAGAAAAAAGACACAGATAGGTGTCCGCCTCGGGATCCCAGACTCCCGGCCGTAGGACTAGCCGGATGGGGGAGGGGTCCCTCTTGTCCTCCAGAATTATGCAACTTTCTTGGAGCAAAAAAAGTTACTGAGAGGAGCAGGAAAAGCGGAGGTGGGGGCGGGGGGGTGTAGGTAACTGCACTCGGGCCCTTGCTGAATTGTTGATGATAAAGATCAGGTCGCAATTTTCCAGGGCAGACAGTCCCCCGCCCCCACCCCCTCCCCAAATAAGTCTCAACCCAAGCCAACTCCGCATCTCGACCCCGGAAGCCCGAGGGGCCGGGCGCCCGGGAGTGAGTGGTGCGCGGGCGCGCTCCAGCGGGCACTACCTGGGCACGCAGTGAAGCCGAGTCTGGGTGTGCGGCGGCCGCTGTCGGGCCTGGGTCGCTCGGGTGCGTCCCGAGGTTGCAGGACTGGAGCCGGAGCCCAGCTGGCAAATCCCGACCCGCCTTGGTGTCTGACAGTCGAGGGGCTTCGGCTCTCACATCCCCAAAATTGGCCTCAGGCGTTCGGGCTCTCGAAGGAGGAGACGAAGAAGCAGACAGCGCGGCCGCCGCGGCTCCTGGACTGTCCCATAAACAAAGTTTGGAGCAAACTCCCACTCCCAGGAAAGAGGCGGGCCGAATGTTGAGCTGTTGAATTATGCATGACCTCCAAGCCTTGAGCCTGCCTGCCCCCGCTCGTCCCTCCCCTTCCTCCTCCTTCTCCACCTCCCCCACTCCGGCTCCAGAAAACCTTGGGCGTGATGGGTACTTTGCTGGCTATGAGGAGAAGGGTGTCCCCCACCCACTCCTTCAGGTCGTGCGGACCTCTCCCACGGAGCCCTGGATCTGCATTCCTTTGAGTTTACCACGGACTTGGGGCGGGATCAAAGGGAAAGTGACCCGAGCCTGTTTAATCAAGGACTTGTGGACCGAAACCAAGGCCGGAGGCGGCGAGGGCACGCGGGTGAGGGGCCCAGACGGAGGAGAGGCCGGTCCTGGGTGCGGCGCCCTCCCTTCGTACCGGGTGCTAAGGCCGGGAGCGCGGGGAGCGCCACACCGATCCGCGGTTCTGCCCGAGGGCGGGCCTGGGTGCGCCCCTACAAGGGGAGACACCAACGCCAGCCTTTCCAAGGGAGGCTGCTTAAGCGCTTGTGACCATATTTGGTCTGGCGAGGAGACATCTGGCTGTTTGGCTTTCAATTGTCTGCTCGAGCGCCGACGGTGCCCAGAAAGTACCTCTGTCGTTAGAGATGCAGCTTCGCCAGTGGGTGCGTTGTAAACAAACAACCTTCGAATCATTCATCAATCCTTAGTTTCCTCTGCGGGGTGAATCAGGTCACCAGGGATTGAGAAGAAATTTAGACAAAGCAGGGTGCTGGAAAGGGAGAGCAATAGTGGGCCCCTCCCCCGCCACATCCGCGAGGGTAGTGGGAGGATTGGAATGTCCCTGACGCCCTCCAGAGAGCCTGGAACTGGGATGGAACCCAAGCAGGTGGCTGGGAGTAAAGAGGGTGCGCCAGTGACCCGGGAAAAGCCACTCACCCTCCCACGGACTGAATCTGAGCGAGGGGTGGAGACCCCCTGCCCCTAGACCTAGCCTGGCAAGACAGCTGCGGTTAGTAGTAGGCGGCCTTACCCTCCGGAGTAGCTCAATTCCCTCTCTCCTGTCCCCTCTCCACTGGGGGAAAGGGAAAGTGGCTACTAGGTAAGACACGCTTCAAAAAAAACGCCACCCCGCCCCATTTAATTTCTATAGAAGTTTATGAAGTACTTTAAAAAACACAACATACGTAAAGTGTTTTGAGCAGCACCCAGCTGTTATACCTGTTTGCTAAACAAAATAGAATTGCATTAAGTGCAAGTATTGTGCTTCAACATTTTTATAAGGGTGAAATGAAGTCAAAATTATAATCCGGAGTTGCCTTGAAGAAGACAAGCTTACAGGAAAAATAAGGCTACCCTATAGTTTTGCCTTGGAAAGGTAGGAGTGTTTGGGGCCACTCCTCAATGGCTACTACCCATCATTGCCCAAAATAGAGCAGAGCTCAGGAAAGTTAACCACCTTCCCCCATTATCTGTCCTTGTGGGTGTACTCTGATTCCAGACTTTCCATAGAGTGGTACAGATCAGGGTTGCCTTAGAGAAAAACAGCCACGTGGAACACCTTCAAAAATAAGCAGAACATGGCTCCTTTCAGGAGACTGGAACTCCCCATGCAGCAAGTACTCTACCCACAGGATCCACATAGGAAAGGGGGAAGCCACCAAAAGTGACTCCATGGGAAGTGGCATCTTTGCAGAAGCTATCTTCAGAAACCGCCACGGTTTCTACAATGGGGAAATTAGCTATAAAATTAAAGGAAGTGACTGGGACCCTGTGGTTATTCAAAAGCCACAAGGCTGACCTGATGATTAAATGATGGAAACCTGAGGCCAGCTCTACTCCAGGAAGGTCCTCACCCAAGAAGGAAGGCCCTATTTTGTAAATAGTACCTGGCTGCTAAAAAAAAAAGAAGAAGAAGAAGAAGATGCTGAGGTAGCTGTGAAGCTAACCCTGTCATGAGAATCAGCATTGGGATTGGATGGGCAAGGAAATTATCTTCATTCCTTAATACGCTCCAAGAAATAGATAGTGAAGGACAGAGGATCAGATACCTGAAATGGAAACTGAATAGCAGAATAACTCAGAGCCGGTTAGATGTTCCCAAACAGTCTATAAGATGTGATAATGGATAGTTAAAAAGATTTGCTTGAGTCCTTCCTTCAAACAGTAACTTTAGGTTAAATAACATTCACATGTACCTTGTATGTATCAGGTACTGCCCATACAAAGCAGCATGGTGTAGCAGATACACGTATAATCTCTACAGCAAAATACCTAAGCTCTTTATTCCTGGGTTTCTTTCTTTGAAAATTAGGGACAATAATAGTAACCACCTCACAAGATTCTAGGTCTAAACATCAGACAGGCGTAACTTAGAGACATTGCAGATTCTGTTCCAGACCATCATAATAAAGCAAGTGTAATCTCTTTGTTGGCAGAGGGTTTTGCCTTCAATTTTTTTTTAAACACACAGTCTTCATTAAATGCAATAACACAAAGCATAATAAAGAGGACGTATGCCTGTACAAATTTTGTCTGTTGACCCATGATTTAGAATATAAGCTTTGAAGTGCCCAGCTCTATTCTCTACATTGGGCAAGTAACTTAGCCTCCTTAAGTCACAGATTATTCATTTACAAATTGGAGATACTATTCTGGTCTGTGACATTGCTGCCCTTCAATGGATTACCCTCCTGTTAGTTACACCGTCATGGAGTCCCTTCCACTTAAATCTGGACGGGGCTAGTGACTTGCCTTAGCCAGGAAAATGAAGCGAAGCTGTATTAGTTCCCTACCCTAACCCCTGAGGTGTGAAAGTTTCTGCTTTTAGACTTTTGGGGGACTTAATGCACTCTAGGTAAGAAGTCCAATTGAGTCGCTAGAAAAAGCACATGAAGAGAGAAAGAGGCCCTGAGATCTGTGGAGACGGAGAAGTTCAGCCACGCAGAATCTGAGCTGCACCCAGCACTCAGCCAGCCCACCAGCTGACTGCAAACACATCAGTGACACCATCAAGATCAGTAAAAGAACCGTAGAGCCTAGGCTACCCCAGATTGTAGAACTGTGAGCGAATAAAATGGATATTGTTTTAAACCACCACATTTTGGAATTTTTTTAATACAAAATGGAAATTCTAAGGATTAAATAAGGAAGTGCAAATAAAGTTTTCAACACAAACTTTGTCAAATACTTAAGCACTCAGTAAATAATAGCTGCGATTGAAGTCTCACAGAGACCCCAAAAATACCATATTTTGCAGTGCATAACGTGCACTTTTTTGCCCAAATTTTTGAGGGGAAATAAGGATGTGTATTATATGAGGGTAGTACTAATTCCTTACCTATATAAATGTCTTTAATTCTTTTACTTATGCTTATGCATTAGAATTGTAAATCTAGAAAGCAACAACAATATCTGTATGAAAAATAATACCCTAGAACATGATAATTGGTTTTGTTGAACTTCTTAAATTGAATTAAAAAATTAAGACAAGCCCTGGCTGGCGTAGCTCAGTGGATTGAGCGCAGGCTGGGAACCAAAGTGTCCCAGGTTCGATTCCCAGCCAGGGTACATTCCTGGGTTGCAGGCCATAACCCCCAGCAACCGCACATTGATGTTTCTCTCTCTCTCTCTCTCTCTCTCTCTCTCTCTCTCTCTCTCTCTCCCCCCCCTTCCCTCCCTAAAAATAAATAAATAAAACCTTTAAAAAAAAATTAAGACAAAAGATTTTTTCCCTGAAAGTTTGGGCCCAAAACGTGGGTGCCCTTTATACACAACAAAATACAGGATAGATACTGTATTATACACTCTCATTTTACAGATATGAAAATTAGCCCTATGAGTTTTAAAGTATTTTGTCCAAGTACATACAATGAATTGGTGGGGGGAGGCGGGGCGGGGGAAGAACTGGGATTCAACCTAGGGTTTGTAATCCTAGATCAGATTGTTTTTTCTACTCTCCCATCTTATGTGAGCCAGAAGTTGCTCACTTGTATTGTCATTTTAAATCAGCGTGATATCTACTGCCTGCCTATCTCATAGAGAAACTCCACAGTTTTTATAAGATAATCAATTGAGAGAACACTCCTGCTGATATGTAAATCTTTCTCTCCACTTGCAAAGACTTTCCACTGGAAGTTCATAAGTTCATGCCTACTTCCAAATTTTCCCCTCAACACACGTCCTACTGAAAGCTTCCCTGAGTCAGCAATCCCTCCTCATCCAACCAGTGGCAGGTACTGTCATTCTTTCTTCTGGTATCCCTCAAACCCATCCTTGCTTTCCCCTCTCCCACAGCAGGGCCTTATCTCAAAACCTTGCAGTGGCCTCCTAACTGGTTTCTCTGCCTCCACTCTCTCATTTCTAGCTCCCTGATTTCATGATATCATCTCCTGGCTCACAAGCTTTTAGCAACTGCCCACAAAAATAAAGTTCAAAGCTATCAATCTAACACCCAAAGCCTCCCAACAAACCGCCATCCCCTAGCTTTCCGACCTTGATTCTTATACAACTGTGTCCGTCATCCACTCCAGCAGGCTCTGCCCCAAGCATATTCAGCCTATGCCTTCACTACACCACTGTCCTGTTTGAACCCTGCTCGTAACTGCCCTCCATACTCCATTCTCAGCCTCATTAACCTCTCCTTTTCCCTAAATTCAAGTTGTTCTTGTCTTTTCCATTTCCTTGACACATACATAACACTTAACTCAGTATCCCTTGCCTCCTCCCCTGAATCGGAAATAGGTGTGGGACTAGAAAAGTCTTACATTTCTTTGTGGAATTGCTCTTCTGGAGGCTGTGGCTCCTTGTTAAGGGCAGAATGATTCTTATATGACTTTGCCTGTTCTTCTTTCAGCACCCATGGGTGTGCTCATTACAGTTTGTAAGGTATCTCCCCACCATTCAAAACAATTTTGGCACTGTGTATGGACTCAACTCCTGAACAGGACTGCAAGTTTTTTGAGAACAATTCTAAGAGGAGTTTTTGCTTTTTGTTTGTTTGTTTGTTTTTCCCATGTCTAACAAAGTGTTCTCCTCACAAAAGGGTCCAGTATATGTGGTCACCTAGCCCAGTGGCTGTTGTCCCAACTATGTCATCTGCCATTTTTGCCTCAGGAATGCCACAAGCAGCTATTCTCAGCCCTGCCTACCCCTTTGAATTGCAGACTTGGTCTGAGTGATTGCAGCTAAGGTGAATGGTCAGACACTTGGTGGGGTGGGTAAGTTGTTAGAGGACTCTGGCCCAGGAGTCCTTGGGCAGAACCTGCCTGGACTTGTTGAACCAGTATGGAGAAAATTCCCAGAGTAGGGTCACCATTAGCAACTGAAGAGGAACAAAACAGACAAAGATCTTGAACAGATAAGAGTTTGAATAATAAAGTGTCCAGAAAACTGTTAAATAAGATCAATCACTATTTCAATGGGAGGATAAGAGTTTACCAGTTTTATGACAAATCAAACAGGACACATGCATTCATAATTTACCACATCCTTAAGTGTCTAGCAGTGTGTTGCATATAGTAAATTAACAAATATTTAAATCAAAACAAATTGGTGTTGCCACCCATTTTTGCGTTCACTCTTCCCAGGTGCACTGTCACACTTTGCTTCTGTGGTCCTAGTAATGCATGACTTGCATGATTATAAGGAAGATAATTTTAATGATGATGTTGATGATGATGTATGGCCTGTCTTCTGCCTAATGTTATCTATTGCTTCAGCAATGCAGTTGGACCAGAGGGAAAAGAAATTTCAGAGACTTAGTCTTTACTTAGGTACTGTGTGCAAGTTGTTTGTCCTTCAATACTTTCACAGTGCTTTTTTTAACTGGGAAAAGTATTTTTAAATGGGAAAAATTAACTAAAAATTAACTAAATATTTTCTTAGAAAAACAAAATAGACTTTGAAAATGTGTAACAACATAAAGTGTGTTTCGGAGGTTAACCATCAAGCCATATTGTGAAGTTGCCAACTACAGCATAATCATAGTAGAGGAAAATTAGAAAACAGTAGGGAAAATCTATTAGTAGAGAAAACATTAACAAGAGATTGGCTAACTATATCTGACAGTATAACATATTCAATGAAGCTTTCTGAAAGAATATTTATAAAGACAATGTACCAATGTGAAAAGGATCTTGTTTATAATTTTTGATGAAAAAAATCCAGAAACAAATATCTTTGAACACCATAACTACTACTTTGTTTAAATTCATGGGTAAAGTGAATGAAAAATAAGATGCTAGAATAACACCAAAAAATGAAATACCTATGTAAAAATAAAAAGATAAATGTTTCTTCCCATGTAATCTGTGTAAATCTATGGATGTATAACCTGATAGAGAAATTGAATGATCACTCTAAGAAGCCTAAACCATAATAATATCATTAATATTATTTTGGGTGTGTTGAGAAAACTACTTAGCAGTGTTTTGGGTGTTATCTCATGGTGCTTAGTATTATCCATATATTCAAGAAATATATATATGTATATACATATACATAAATATACTGAGTGCTCACTGTTTGCAAGACCAGATGTGGTCTTTCAAGCTGAGCTTAGAAGAGTTTGCAACCAGATAGGACATTCATTGGTTGACGATGTCATTCAGCTCCTCCCTCTACCCAAATAAGTTCCAGATCTGGTTACACCAGCTGTTCAAGCCACTGTTCTTTCCCTGTCTTATTTGTCATGTTGACAGGAGCCAGGCATACACAAACTCTACTATTATCTCTCTGTCTGGGCATTATTCAGTCTCAATTGAGGCCACTTTTTGTGCCTGGTCAGGAAATGTCAATTCGTGGTTTAGACCCAAAGAGAGGAGAAGAGGACCAGCCAAACCAAGGCAGGGTGGAGGGAGCTCAGAGCTAAGTTCTGCTCCACAAGACAGCTGACCCTATAAGCTTGAGTTCAAGTCACTTATGCTTTAAAAATAAGAAATTTTTCCTTTAAAAATATGTATTTGCAGATAAGCTTAGATAAGAGGGTGAGTTTATTCTCATGTATCTGCCACACAATAAATCCTAATTTGATTATATGACTATAGACATTTCCACGTAGTCATAATAATTAAAAGTTGTATTTCAATAACCACAGTAATTGTAAATAATATTTATATAATATTTTACAGACCACAAAACAATTTCACATGTATAATCACACATGAATCTCACAGTAACTCTCTGAGAATTGGCAAACAAGCCTTACCAGAACTCCTATGAACTGAATCAGAGTCTTAATTGTTCTGTGAAGAAGAAAGAAAGAATGAGAGAGAGAAGAAGGAAGGAAGGAAGGAAGGAAGGAAGGAAGGAAGGAAGGAAGGAAAGAAAGAAAGAAAGAAAGAAAGAGAAAGAGAAGAAGGAATGAAGGAAAGAAGGAAGGAAGGGAGGAAGGAAATTGAAAAGTTATTTCTCCTCCACTGACTTACAGTATTATTTCACAAATGCTTTATTGTCTAATGGCCATTCAATGCATAGTGACTCCTAAAATTTTAATTGAACTTTAGTTTTCTCTTCCCTCTCATTAAATAAATGAAAACTCAAATGTGTTGGAGGTACTTAAAAGGCAATCAAACCCTGATTAATGGAGTACTTGTATGTATTTAAAAACCTTTCTGTGATGAGAATCATCACTATTAATATAGAACAAGTGGTCCTTATTTTTTAAAATTTATTTTTAGAGAGAGGAGAAAGAAGGGAAAACGAGAGGGAGATAAACATTGATCAATTACCTCACTCATATCCATAACCAGGGACCTAGCCCACAACCCAGGCATGTGTCCTGACCGCGAATTGAACTAGTGACCTTTCAGTTTGCTGGACAATGCCAAACTGACTGAACCACACCAGTCAGGGATATTTTTAAATGGTTATATTCTGAAAGTTATTTTGTAAGTTGATCATTTGGAACTTAGAACAAATTTGCTTTTTTTTAAAGATAGAATCTTTTTATTTTAATTATTTATTGATTTTTAGAGAGAGAAACATTAATTTGTTGTTACACTCATTTATGCATTCATTGGTTGATTCTTGTATGGGCCCTGACCAGGAATTGTACCCGCAACCTTGACATAGCTAGACAACACTCCAAACAACTGAACTACTTGGCCAGGGTGATTGTAATTTGTTATAGAAAAAAATATATTACAAATGATGGCTAGCCAACCCAGACTAGTAATCTAACTAAGAGCACCAGCACAGCCCCAAAATCTTGGGAGCCTCAAAACCTCAGTTAGTCTGTCCTAATCATCAAGCTGAGTCTGTTAGAGTACTTGTGTGGGAAAAGAGAGTGCAGAAAGCCAGCAGATTTCTTCCACAAAAGCAGCAAAGTCCCTGTAAAATCAAGGTGTTTCTTGTGAGTCCAGGATTACATGTCAAATTTAGATTTTCTGAATCATGCCTTCTCAAAGAGTGGGATAAACAGCAGTTAAGACTTCTCTTGGCTGCAGGTAAGTTATGCTTACTTAATCAAAAGGAAGTAGTTATAGATAGTGCGTGGAATCCAAGGAAGTACACACAAACACACACACCTCACACATTCTCTCTCTCTCTCTCCTTGCTTCTCTCTGTATATTTATTTTATTCTTCTTCATGGACCACCCAGCTTATTCTCCTCTTCAACCCTTGTGGCAAATGGACACCCATATCTCACAATTTCACATATTACATGTAATTCCTCAGAAGAGAAATGGACTTTACCCTCATGTCTAAATTCCCAGGGAAAGGTCTCTGATTAGTTTAGTTTGAATCAGGTGTCCATCTTTGGACCAATCACCTTTGATGATGAAGGAGAATGTAGAGCAGGGTCAAAAATAAGTACAATGAGCATGATCCCAAAGAGAGGGCAGGAAACTCCCAGAAAGAAGGGCCCAGGCAAAGAACCCTGGAGGTGGAATAGCTGCCCATATTCATCTACTTGGTACTTCTTAGCTCCAACACAGGTCTTCAGCCATTTGCCTTTCAGAAATGAATCGCCAACAAAATACTTGGAGGAATCACATGATGCTCTTGACAGCCAAACGACTGTGAGACTTTATGGGCACTAACCTAGTGGCTATACATTGTAATTCTACTGACTCATCATCTCCCATTTTGAGGGCAAATATTCCAGACAAGAGACATTTTATAGTTCACTTTGCATATATCCTACCACCAGCCATCATTTTGTGTTTCACAGAAAAGAAAATAATTTGAAGATTTGAAAAAAGATTTTAAATACCTTGACAAAATGCCAAGGAAAAACGGAATGAGAAGATTCCTGAGGTTTACCCACTGCCTTCTTTAAAAAATTCTGCAACTGTTGTCCATGAAAGTGTCAATCAAAGCTCCTCCTCATATTGTTTGCACATCCAAAAGTTCAGTACTAGAGATGGTAATAGTTCAGTCTTGCTAGTTGGCATTGCATTTATAAAAATAAATCTGGTTAACGGTTTTCAAAGAAGAAGGCCTCTAGGTTTTTAATTGTCCATTTCTCTTGCAGTTATTCAAAGAGAGCCTCATCCAATTAAGTATGGCAGCTTGGACCTTTCAATGAGAAAGGACAAAACCCTTCATTTGAGAGATCTATCTATTCTAAATGCTCTAGGGATGGGTATATTGAGGTGTACCAGAGCTAATGTTTCATTACTTCATATTGCAATCCATGGTTTTAAGTTAGATGTGATGGATCCCATTCTTAGAAAAAAGTAACCAACAACAGAGAGGAACCCTTTTGATGAATTCTTTGACAACTCTGAAGTGATAGGTATATTGATTCTTCCACATAAGCTCCCTCTGACACTTTACTCACCAAAGAACGTCACATAGATTTCAAAACTTTTTGCAATCGTGTTTAAACACCCCACAGAGTGATTACCAAGAAATAAGTCTCAGTCTGTTTGTCTTAAAAGACAGACATAATCTGGTGGTAAATTTCTTCCTTGTTCATGAATCCTCTCTTTGACTTCCAGTTGGTCAGATGAGCTTGGAGGCCAAACTTTACAGCCTCCAAAGCAAGCTGTTGCTATGGGAGAGATCCAGCCCATTTTACCTAAAATCACCGAAGGCATTTGTGCAGGTCCAAGTTTTTACTTTCAGTCAGTTTTTCCTATTTCACCCCTGGTGGGGGGTTTGTTTATTGGGAGAGGCAGTAAGAACCCCAGATATAGGTGTTTTTCTACCCAGGCTTATTTATTTGCAAGGGAACCTCCTCGGTAGCCATAAAATCCCACAAGGAAAATCCTAACCAAGTTTATTCCTGTGCCAATCCCATTAATTCACAGTTTGGAGCAGCAGTGTATAAGTCAGTCTGGGAACAAAGAGTGCTCTTTCTTTTGATTATCACAAATTCATCTGGACTCAAAAGGACCTCACTTGAATCAGGAATTTCTATTTTCTAGAAATGTAATTTTACTTGAATTTACAGTTCTATGGCTTAAAGAAGACAACAGAGTTCCTACCACTATAGTCTATCTAATAAGAATAAAAAAGGTGGGAACCATAAAAGTAATCCAGGAAAACTTTGAAGGTGAACTTGCCCTTAATGCAAAGTATATCTCTGTTCCCCTGGTACAAGTCATAGAGGATACTTACACATCCTGTAACTCCTCTGAAGAGTTAAATTACAGTAAATTGCCCAACAAAGATACCTCTCCAGTAAATGTGTCTGTTTAATCTTCAATGTTCAAACTATATATCAAGAAAAAAAATTTTGAGAAAAGCATGATTACTTGGAACAGAACTAGCAAGCATGTTTTGTGGGTCAGCTCAGATTCACCAAAAAGCAAATGCCAGGGTAGAATTAGATGAGCAAGAGATATATTGAAAGAAATAAGATATTTTTTCTTCCAATAAGGGAGACAAGGAAGAAGTGCAAGCCAGAGGAGCCTTCAGGTTACAATGTACTGATGAATGTACAACACCTGAGAAAAGAGGAAAGCTGGAAGGAGAATTGCATAGGATGAGACTCAGACTGTGACAGAGCTCTGAGAAAGTTCTGGCCACACTAATGGGGAGCTCAAAACACTATTTGGCCTACGGAAGTGTCCCAAATGGGCAGGAGTGGCTCAGCATTAACACCCTGCTATTGTCAATCGTTGCCAGACTGAGGAGGGCATGGTCTTCAGTATGAGCAGAGCAGCCAGTTTCACAAGGGCAGCCACACCTTCCTTCTATCTCATTACAGTAGATTCTCTGTCAAAGGGAGCCATGAGCCTCGAGCCAGCAAGGCCTTCACCAGTCTGCAGACTGAATCACATAGACTGATCTCTCCACCCATACTCAGGGCGCAATTATTCCAGAGTTTTAATGGGGCTCTCCTTCTGAAAGGAAACTCAGCAGAGGGAAGTTAGTGAGAAACCACAGCCCCTATTGCTGCAGTTGGTCTTCAGGCCATAGCTGGAATTTAACTTTTCTCTCCTCCACTGTCCTCTAGACTCTCTCTAAAGTCTCCATGTCCTGTGCTATCACCATACAGGTGTTAATGGCTTGTTTACCTGGAGGTACAACTCAAACCTACAATTTTGAAGGGCCCAAGTTCTTGGAATCATACTCTTCTCAGGTTGAAGCTGCTGTGCATGTCCACACACAGTTATCATTGGGAAGGAGAGTTCCCAGAGGCACCGAGTGGATCACCTGCTTGTGCACTTTTCTTCCTGCCCACACTCCTTGTGCAGTAACAGCCTTAGCTCCTCCTGCTGCTCGGGTCATTGGCCCTGGCCAGATGATGATGACTTTTCTTCACTGCTGACCCCTGGACACAGGAGTCTAAAATGCCTAGGTGACATTAATAGACTATAGTTCAGTGATACTCTTGCTATGTTCCCTAGCAAGAATGTACTCCCTTTGGCATGCTGGGCCTCTAATCCTACACAGTCCAAGGTTGTAAAGATGAGAAGTACAAAGTTCCCCAATGGGTCACTGGAAGTGATGTTAAATGACCTCACTCTTTTTTCCACCCCTTTGTTTGTGGATCCAAGCATTCTTGGACTCATGCACTCTTCCTTTGATATGACACAACCTTATATAAAGACTTGGTGTATACACTGCACCTTAAGGGATGGCACCTCACCTCTGCAGAGTATAACCGACAAGTTAATGCTTCCACTGTGCCTACTTTCTATCAATTTAGCTATTATAGCATGTAATAATACAACCAGTGGGTCTTAATATACCATGGTCTTAATATACCATGGTCATTTCTACACCTCCATTGCTGCAAAATGGATCCCCTGATTGGATGCTGTATTATATGTGATTCTATGCCTATGGACCAGGAATTCTATAAGTTTCTAGACAGTTGTCCTGATGGAGGCTCTGTGGGCAGGAAAGATAAACCCATACCCACAATCTATTTCTTTGCAGACAACCTGGATGTAAGGGACCCACTATGGTCAACTTGCTAACTGGCTGGTTGTACTCTTCTAGGAATACTGCCATGTGGCAAGCTCAGTATCTGTTGTTGCTGGGTATGATCCAGCAGCAGGAACTGGATCAGCTTTGGTAAGTGCAAGTCCATACTGTTGGGCCCATGCATAGCCTCTGTCTCCAACACCTTTTATTTGACTATTATATCAATTCTGTGGAGCTGATGGCAAAAACTGGCTAACAGCGATTGGCCAAGTCCATTTTGCCTACTTGACTATCTAGTGCTTCTTCAATGGTGAATACTTTTGGGTAAATATTGGTATGTGATATAAAATCATGCCCACTCCCATTTTTCTACCTACATGCCTCTGCTTCTGATCTCTTTGTTTCCAATCTTCCAGTCCTTTCTCTTTCAGGATCACTGCACAGAAAAGCATACACCTCAAGCAGTCACCTCTCACACAAAGGGAATGACCTTTTAATGCTTGAAGCTCTACCCACTGGAAAATTTCTGAGCCATTGTCTATTTTTGTCTTGCACACACACACTGACCCAACTGATCCATAAACCAAGCTTGGGCTTTTTCTTCTCCTTTCAGGGACCCTACAGGGAATGAAGAAGTTCAGCACATCCATGGTGCATGACACAGGGGTCTAGGATACCTGTGAATGAAGTTTACTCATGCCCTCTGGTCCTGCTCAGGCTCAGTCCAGGTCTATCATTTCCATTTTATGATGGACTGCTCTTGGGCCTGTCCAGCTTTATGACTTGGTACCCCACAGCCAAGTGCTCCATCTCTACTAGGCCCTCGTAACATACCAGGAGCTGTTTCTCCAAAGATGCATAACTCTGCTGCATATGGCATGCCTTCCTCTAGAAGTCCTCGAGCCTGTTTTGTGATTCTTCCACGGGGGCTTGCTATAAATCCCACACTGTACCTCTTCTCATCTCCAGTACTATAGGCTCTTCCAGGTAGTGTGGTCAAGTAACAGGAATATTTACACCATAACATGTACTTTCTGTAGATCATTTTCTTGCTCTAGGCCTCACTTAAAGCTAGCAGCCTTCCATGTCACCTGTATCTGTGCTACAGGGACATTCCTAGTTATGGAATATGTTGCCTTTGGTACATGAAGAGGCCCACCAGGCATGATGGTTCCCTCTTTGTAGTAGAAGATGCATGATACAGCACTTTGTATTTCACTTTGGAGAGGTTGTCCTAGAATCAGCTTGACTACTGAACACTTATCAACTTCACTGAAGTGGCAGATCCCTGAATCTTCATAGGGTTTGTCTCCCACCCTCTGGTGTTCATGTCTCCTATCAAGGCCTCCAGCATACTAGTCACATTTTGCTCCTTCTGCCTGATCAGCACAGTGTTATTCATATAATGGATCAGTGTGATGTTCTCTGGGATGCTTAGGTAGTCCATATCTGCACTATATACAACGGAGGGTAGGAGAGTGAACATATCCCTGGGGCAAAGCTACAAATAAATGTTGTCCCTTCCACATGAATGTAAACTGTTTCTGACTCTCTTTCCTTGGAATGGAAAACAACTAATTTGCTAAATCAACCACTTCATGGCATGTACCTGAGGCCTCATTAATGCACTCTGACGAGAACAAGGCTGGCACAGTGCTGCGATCACAGCTGCTGCTTGCTTGAGTTTTCAGTCATCTATAGTCCTTTTCTGTAGTTCAGATTAAAAAATTAAACAGAGATGTGATAGAGGGTACTCTTTTGTACCCCTCAGATACTTGAAGGTGGTACTGATCTCTACCACCCCTACTTTCAACCTCTCCACCAGACTACAGTATTGGCTTTGATTTACTCCCTTTCTGGAGCAGGCAGTTTAGCAGAGTGCCACTGCAGAGGCTTCTATTTTCCCTTCCCCACTGTGATGGCTTTAGTCCTTCAGGCCAAGGGCCCAAAGTGCGGGTCAGTCCAGCTGCCAAGTATATCAATCCCAATAATATGTAGACTGAAGAAATGACCTCCAGGTAGATCTGCAGACCCAAGGAATTAGCTCAAAGTCAGACTTTAGCCAGAACTCCATTTATTTATCTGGTCCCCATACCTCCAACTCAGCCTCTTTACACTAAAGCTACACTCAAGGAGGGTGCAAATCTGACCACTGTGGCAGAAATCATGCTCTCCACGTGCAAGAAGCCTGATGTAGAATAAAGGCAATTGGAGACAAGTGGGCCATAAGGAAAGAACAAGAGGTAAATCGCCAAAGATATTGTATGAGCTTCTGGATTTAACTATTTCTAAAGTCCAAACTATACAGTTACAGGACCAATAAATTCTTATTAATTCATGAATGATTTTGAGTTCATTTCTGCTTCAATAAATGGAACTGGTGACTAATACCTAGAATTAAAAAATGAATACACTTCTCTTTTAACCCCTTTCCTTGAGCCTAGAAAAAAGCCATAAGCTTACCTGTTTTCTGTATTTTGAGCCCCCGTGAGCCCTTCAGTTCTTCTGTGATACAAACTGATTCTAATGAAGCCCTACATATTCAAGGGTTTAAAAAAAATCCATAAGCATATGGCCGCACAGCCACTTTCAGCCCCCTAATGTTATTCTTTCATTTTACTCCGCCACTATCTAGAAATCCATGCCTAAGTAATAAGAGAAGAAGGACTGTGAAAGATGGCTTTCCCCTAGGTGGCAATTCTACTTTCTGCTCTGCTTTTAGTTTTGGGGGGTTTTTTTTGTCTAATAAGTTTATGTTTCTCACCATTCATCCTGTTTAATATTTCCTTGATAGATCCTTTTCTCTCTAGTGCCCACACTTCATATTTACTGAGTCTCCTACCTGGGTTAAAATGGGTCTAAGAACAGAGTAGAGTCTAATGAGTCAAGGTCTTGGCCTGTATCTAGAGACCAAGCTTGGGAAATGGCTGGGAAGCATCCTTACAGCAGCCCATGGTAAGAGAAGCCAAAAATAATTATCTAAGGGCTCAGCTACCTCAGCTTAGTCCTACCTTTCTAAACCCATCCTCTGAGGAGTCTATCTAGATGGAAAATGAACTTAATAACACTAACCAGGCTACTGTCACCTTGATATCATTTTTTGAGCTTCATGGGAAGCCTTGGAGGCAGAGGAAAATGAAGCCCCACTTCATGGCCTTCTCCTCACCACTCTGAGAGTATTTAGGGCTGGGCAGCAGACCCAGGCACAGGAACTATGGGATCCATACCATTCCAGGGTTACCACTGTAAAGCATTATTACATTAGAATAATTTTAAGCCAGTCACATTAAAATATCAGATACCTCCTGCTGTAAAACAGGCCACCACAAGCTTGGTGGTATAAAACAATAAAAGTAATTTATCATAATTTTCATGGTCCTGGGAGTTGACTGAGCTCAGCTACTCTGTGGTCTCTCAAAATATCTCATGTAGTTAGTGTCAGATGGTGCCTTGGTTGGACTCATCTCAAAGGAAGCTTCACTCACAAGTCTGGTGACTGATTCTGGCTTTTGTCTGAGACCTTAGCTGAGACTGATGACTAGAACACCTGTAAGTAGTCTCTCTATGTGGCCCAGATTTCTTCCTAATGTGCCAGCTGGGCTCCAAGAGAAGTGTCCTGAGAGAGCCAGGCAAAGGCTGTAGCACCAGTGTAGCCTCTCAAATCACACAGAGTCACTTCCACTACCTTCTGTTGGCAGAAAAGTCATAAAAGCACACCACATTCAATGGGAGGGATATAAATCTACCTCTTGATCAGAGAGGAGCAAGGTCGCATGGTAAGATGAGCACGTGGGATGAGAAATATTGTTATAGTCATCTTTGGAAAATATCTGCCACAGTGTATTTCTTTCAATAATGTTAAATAGGTGGTGGCCGAATGAATATAAGATATCATTATTATTTGAATATTAATTATCAGGAGCTCTACTAAAACACTGTGATACAGAAAAGCAAAAGTCACCTATAATGAAAATGTTCTCTAGATGCAGTGAAGCATTTCTTCCCACGTAAACACTGAGAGCATGTCTGTTGGAATTGTAAATATACACACATACAATGCAAAATGAAAATGTGAGTCTTGCAAATGGTTAAAGATTTCATTAAGTGAAATTTCATTATTTTTAGAGAATATTTGGAATCTCATATAACTGTTAGGGCAATTAACAACTGAAGAAGAAAAAAATAAACAAGGATGATTGATCATGAATTACTGGAATTACTTGAAAAGCCAAAGACTAAGAAAAGCATTAGAGAAAATTGTTAAAACATTTTGAACATTTCTGCATGTTAAGTGAAGGTTGTTCTGTGTGTTCATTCTTGTTGGAAGAATTATGTGCTCTCCAAAAAAATTAAACAATAAATTGATTTAGTCTTGTACTTTTCAAGGACTAGCCCATAGTTTCTATTATAACCTAAATGTTATTATCTATAAGATAAAGTTGTTTTTATAACATTTAGTTTTAATTTTCAGATATAGTCCAAGTCTCACTTCTTCCTTTGAAATTTTTATCTCTTTTGCATGGATTTACTTCAGTGGTCTTTTTTCTACTATTTTTGATAAAGGCCCTCCTAAAATTCACACAAGCTTTCATTCTTCTTTGGAGACCTAAATATGAGCCAATCAACTAAAATGACTTCAGTGATTATATTTCCACAACTTCCTTAGAAAGCCTGTCATATCAAGTAAAATTAAATCTGAGATCTTGCCCTAGCTGGTATGGTTCAGTGGATTGAATGCCAGCCTGCAAACCAAAGGGTTACCTGTTCGTCCCAGTCAGGACACAAGCCTGGGTTATAGGCCAGGTCCCCAGTAGGGGGCACATAAGAGGCAACCACACATTGATGTTTCTCTCATTCTCCCTCCCTTTTCCTCTCTCTAAAAATAAGTAAATAAAAAAATTAAATATTTAAAAAAATAAATCTGAGATCTTTACAAGAGCATTCGTTTTGGCCTTACATGTTAGGACAAAATGCATCTCTAGTTATCTGCCAGATACTCTATCATCCAACATTTATTGAACACCTGCTTTGTGCAAGGCAGTGTGCTAAGTACTATGGGAATCATAAAGGTGAACAGACTATGATGCAAGCATCAATACATGTGTTTTCATTCAAGGTCTCTGTGAAGTCTATACCACCATCTCTACTAACACCAGCTACAACCACATAAATCTAACAATATAAAATGTATTTACCATGAAAAATAGATTTAAATAAAGAACTTTACCCTAAAATTATTAGGGAAACTATATCTCCCATTCATTTAATTAACTACTTTTCTTGGAGTGTATAGCCTGAGACAGGCTAGTAAACCAGGACAAGCACCATAGGGAAACTGTGACAGATAGTTAAACAAGCAGTTTGTAGCCATCTAGTAAATCTGATCTTCCCTAAACCATGGACACTTAAGAGGAAATGGTTTGCACTTCTCCTTTCCAATCAGAGCTTAAAAAATCACCCTACTCAGGGAGATAGCAGAAATCCAATTAGTACCATTTGCCAACCACACCCAAGGACAGGAGAAGTTAAGAAAATTAACCTCATTTTGGCACATCTGCATAAAACCAATGAGTATTCTATTAAGATCCTCCCCTAAAACCTCCCTTAAATTCTTAGCCTTAAAACCCCCTCACAACAAAGGCCCCATCACACCCTCTACCTCCCAGCTGCACACACTCATTTTTCCCTTCCCCCCCTTGCCCTCCCCACAAACATGCATCTCCTAAACCCTAAGGGACCCCACAAAGGCTTGCAACCAGGGAGTAATGGGCAGCAGCAGCAGCTTGTCCCAAGCTAACCCCCTGACCCTATTCCTGAGGCCCCCTTTCTTCTGACTTCTCAGTAAGCCAAAGCAGCCCTGCCTAGCCCCATCTAGTCCCTTTCCTGTTCCTAGGCCCTTACTTGTTTCACTGTCCCTAACTTTAATAAATGTCCTCAAAAAGCCACCTGCGCTCGTGTTGTCAAATCTTTGTTATACAAAGTCAAGAAACTACATACTACCAGCCAGTCCTAGGCAGACCCACTAAGGACCAGGTCCCCTTCCTGGTAACACCACCTATTACTAAATGATACAAACCAATCTGCTGAAGTTTTCAGAGTGGTTTTCCAGCATTTTGACACATAAAAAGGGAATTTTAAGTGTGAAGGAATCATAGAAATTATTTGTTCTAACTCCCTCATTTTTAAGATAAGGAAGATAAAGCTCAGAAAGGTGAAGTCACTCATCCAAGGTCACACTAAATAGACAAGGAAAGATCACAGTACGAACTCAATCTTCTTGACTTAGTCATTGCCCGAGGTCTTCCTCTCCCACACAGCAGGAATCCCCACTGTAGGAGGATGAGTAAGGACTATCCTTCCAACCTGAAAAAAAATTATCACACCTCTAAGGCAAATAAGCAAAAAGAGAGGGAGAAAGTGCATATTTTCTTCTAGGAGTCTGTTAGGTCAGGGTATGGCCTGTTATGTAAATGAGGAGGCCACGCAAGAGAACAGGGTCAGGGGCTTCCTGGGGATCAAGCATGATAATGCTGTATGCCCTGGAAGGAAAATGATACTTTGCACTTCTAGAATACTTTTCATCAATCCAAAAATAATAAATAAGACTTTGTATTTTCAGCCAAATAGTGCAAAGTACTTACCAATATTTAACTCAGAATCCTCAGAACAACCAATAAGGAAAACTTGAGCAAGGAAGAAAGAGAGCACCTCTCATTTCCATGATTCAGTGGGGAATCTAAGGTCAGAAGAAATGAGTCTACAAGTAGCTGGGACACAACTGGCAGGACGCCTGACATGCAAAGACATTCCTGTGTTGGAACACTGTCTAAGGTGACCTAGACACAGGATTTCAAACAGGGGATAAGTGGACCAGAAAAACCCTACTCCTTCTTCCAGCCCAGAGAATCTACGAAGCTTTCAAAAGAGCTTTGGTTCTGGGTCTATAAAGGTCCTTTAGAGTCTCCTCAAAAATTGGCTTCTCCCCTAAAAGAGTTATTTTATTTTTAATTTGTAAAAATTTTATTTATTTTTATTTTTGGAGAGCGGGGAATGGAAGGAGAGAGAGAGAGGGAGAAAAACGTCAATGTGAGAGAGAAACGTTAATTGGTTGCCTCTCTTATGCACCCAGACGGGAGACTGAACAGGAAACCTAGGCATGTGCTCTGACCAGGAATCAAACCAGCAACCTTTCCTTTGTGGGACAATGCCCAACCAACTGAGCCACACTGGCCAGGGACCCTAAAAGAGTTTTTCAAACCATGTATCCTTTCACAAAATTTTAGTTGACATATAAAACATTTCATATCTTTAAATAATTTCAAAGTTTACAATTTCAAGCACATTGTTAATATAGGTATTTTAAAATAAACTATTACAATACTATTTTTTAAAAAGATTTTATTTATTTTTAGAGAGAGAGGAAGAGAGGGAGAGGGAGAGAAACATTGATGTGCAAGACATCGATCAGCTGTCTCCCGCATGCCCCTAACCAGCACCCAATCCACTGAGCCATACCAGCCAGAGCTGCAATACTCAACCCAGAGAGCAGAGCAGAGAGAATGTGGTGTGGTGGTAGTGAAGCAGCAGCAGCAGCATCAAATGGCAGAAGGGGTGGTCCCACAAGCATGTTTGGCAGATAAAAACTGGGAGGGACACTGGGGGAGCAAGCCATCACACCCCCAGGCCAGACAACATAGTCCAGGGTTCCAGCATTGGGAAAATAAAGCCTCATAACTTCTGGCTGTAAAATACAGTGGAGGTTGGGGCCACAGAAGAAACTGCCAATCCCCCAGAAGAGTCTGTTTAAAGGACCCACACGGCCCTAAAATGTACACCCATTCTGGGATTCAATACCAGAGCAGCAGCTAGAAGGCTGCCAGTTGCACAAGGGAAGTGGGGGAAGTGACTGGAAATGGGGCAACAGCTGAGCAAGTGGGCTTGTTCCCTCTCAGACCCCTCCTCACCCACATACACAAAGCAGTGAAATGGGCTGCCCTACCCTGGTAAATACCTAAGGATCCGCCCCTTACAACATAACAGGTGCACCCAAGACATGCTCTAGGTAATACACAGGAACAAACACAGGGAGGTTGCCAAATTGAAGAGACAAAGAAATATGGCCCAAATGAAAGAACAGATCAAAACTGCAGAAAAAAGAACTAAGTGAAACAGAGAGCCAACCTACCAGATGCAAAGTTCAAAACACTGGTGATGAGGATGCTTAGAGAAATCATTGAGTATAGCAAATGCATAAGGGAAGAAATGAAGGCTACACTAAGTGAAACAAAGGAAAATCTACAGGGAACAAACAGTGTAGGGAAGGAAGCTGGGGTTCAAATCAACAGGATGCTAAAAGGAGAAGAGGAAGAGCAAGAAATTGAAGACTTATTTGAAAAAAATAATGAAAGAACCCATCCACCCCCCAATTTGGTGAAGGAAGTAAACAAACAAGTCCAGGAAGCATACAGAATTCCAAAGAAGTTGGACCTAAAGAGGACCACACCAAGACACATTATAATTAAAATGCCAAAGGTTAAAGATAAAGAGCAAATCTTAAAAGCAGCAAGAGAAAAAAGAGAGTTACCTACAAAGGAGTTCCTATACTATTATCTGATTTCTCAAAAGAAACCTTGTAGGCAAGAAGGGGCTGGAAAGAAGTATCCCAAGTCATGAAAAGCAAGGACCTACAACCATGATTACTCTGTCCAGCAAAGCTATCATTTAGAATGGAAGGGCAGATAAAGTGCTTCCCAGACAATGTACAGCTAAAGGGGTTCATCATCAACAAGCCCTTATTATATGAAATGTTAAAGGGACTTAAGAAGATCAAAACTATGAACAGTAAAATGACAACAAACTCACAACTATCAACAACTGAACCTAAAATAACAAAAACAAAAAGAAACTAAGCAAACAACTAGAATAGGAACAGAATCATAGAAATCCATGGAGATCACATGGAGGGTTATCAGTGGGGAGGGGGAAGGAGGAATAAAGAAGAAATGGTACAGGAATTAAGAAACATAATTAGTAGGCACAAAATAGGCAGGGGAGGTTAAGAATAGTGTAGGAAATGGAGAAGCTAAAGAATTTATATGCACGACCTAAGAACATGAACTAAAGGAGGGATTGCTGGAGGGAAGGGGAGTACTGGGTGAAGGGGAGCAAAGGGGAGAAATTGGGACAATTGTAATATCATAATCAATAAAATATACTTAAAAAATTCTCTTCAATAACACCCATATTATGTAAAGGAAGTATATAAAAGTTTTGTACATGAGTGTTACCTAGTGTAGCAGAGAATGTAGTAGTCTCAGAAAACATTTCAGTTAAGTTGAAAAGAATTTGCACTACTTCTGAAGTTGCACTAGCTTAGAGAGCATCCTTCACACACGTTCTAGTAAAGGTGGACAACACTGGGTGAGGTGTATGAGAATCCAGCTTGTGTGCCATTCTGTTGTGTTTGTTGTGCCACTCAGTGATGCATCAGCGACAGAAACCTGCATTGTTTGCACTACTCACAGGTGATTCTCTCCAACTACTGGTACCTTCTATGGTTGAATTTTGAGAATAACTGAGAACAAATTGTAGTCCCCATTTTTAGCGTTGGAACTGTTTTTTGCTTTGCTGTCATGGGTCCCTCCCTAAAGAGTTATTATTTCTTTGATAATAATCAGGACAAGAGATTGTAAGTCACCCTGCCTCTGCACTTTACAACACATCTGAATCCAGATCCTCTCAACACAGGCCCAAACACCCCACATCTTACTTTTTATGGAAATAAAGCTACACCTTACCCTTCATGGACAAACCAGCCAGGTAATTTTGCTTAATCATTAAAGGAGGCTCTTTCAAAATCAGTACTTTAAATCACCACTTTGTTTACCTTTTCCCACATTTTCCAGAAGATCTCAAGATCCTGGAGATAATATTGCAAGGTAAGTTTCGGAATGGGTAAAGAGAGGTTATTTCAAAATGGGGGGTGAAAATAAAGAGTTTATGTTAAATTTGAAGCTAGTTGTCAGAAAGAACAACTTGAAAATCTAGATATTGATTCCCTTAAGAAAAGCCATGTACATATAACTCCTTTGGAATGCTGCATAACTCAGATTGAAGATTACTCTTTTAGGGAGATTTCTGTAGATTGCGCTTCTGCTTAGACAGAATAAATATTTAAGTGAGATCACATATTTGTGTTTCGTAGTTCAGCTTATAGCTAATATTCCTGGTACCAGCCTTTGGCATTCCAAGATCCCTGGCTCTTCCAATTCTTATATTCTATGATAAGAAAATTCTTTGGTAAATCAAATGTTTTTCTGAAGGTCAGGGAGAACCAATGAAATTTTTTAACAAAAGGGCTATGTGGCAAAGTAATGTTTCTGGAAGATGAATGTGGCCATATTGTATAAGGTGGGCTGTGAGGGAAAGAAAGTTAAGAGACCAGTTATGAAGCTACTATACTTGACTCTGAGGCAGTATACAAGCGCTTGGACTAAGGTGGTGGGAGGAAACCAGAATGACATATCTTCTTCCTTTTTATTTACTCCTTTTTTTCTTATATAGTAGAACTCTAATTTTATTTGGGAATCCATACCTCAGGGAAGATGACCTATTCCTGGGTCAGGGGTATATCCTGATCAGTCTGACCTAATTATAATAGTCCTATACACCTTGTCAATGATTGGGATTAAGACCCAGTTTGGGTCAATGAGATGTGAGGAAAAGTCTGCAAAGGAACTTCTAGGAAAAATTTCTTCATTCCTACCAGACACACGCAAGGAGATGCCCTCTGTTTTATCTGCACATTGTGGTGTCTGATTGTGATGCCTAGGTCTGCCATCATCTTGACCAGAAGGGCATCTGGCCTGAAGGTGGGTAAACAGATAGACAGGAACAACCAGGGTCCTTGATCATGTTGTTCAGCCACTACCATCCCATTTTTGAGCTTATATCATCAGGAGAATAATGGCACTGAAGAGAGAAATGAGGAAGGTGAGAGGAAAGGAAGGTTTTGGAGCCAGAAGACAAAACTCTCAGTGTTATAAATGTTGAATGTGAAGAACAGTGGTGTTTCTATGTGGAAATTGCCAGCACCTAATTAGAGGCATGAAAATAAAGCTCGGGGTGCTATCAAGCCCAAAATGTTGACATAAAAGCTCTTCACAGAAACTGACATCTGCAAAGGGAAGAGGTAAGGGGGAGCATTGGTCCTGACCTAATGGCACACAGCTAACTCTTCTAGGGGAATTTAACATCAAAGGAAGAAATTAAATGACCATCTGCTTGAAGAAAACCAAGAGAGACATACCTCTGCCAACATATTCTTCAAGGTCTATTTATACTCCAAAACAAGAATTCTATTTCCCAAATTTAATAAAAGTGTTTCTAGACAATTTAAGGATTTCAGCATTTCTGGTTTTAAAGTAGAATCCTAATCTTCTCTCATCACCCCAGCAATATGAAAATTCAGTCTCATTCTTATTAAATAAGAGCATAATCTTTATTTATTTATTTTTTATTCTCATCTGAGGACATGTTTATTGATTTTAGAGAAAGGGTAAAGGAGGGAGAAGGAGAGGGAGAGAAATATGGATGTGAGAGAGAAACATCGATCGGTTGCCTCTGTACACACCCTGACTATGGACCGAACCTGAAACCTAGGCATGTGCCTGATGGGAATTGAACTGACAACCTTTTGCTTTGTGGGACAATGACCAACCAACTGAGCCACACCAGTCAGGGCTAAATAATGAGATTCTTTGTGTTTCTTTGCAAAAAGAAGAAATAAAAGTATCATTAGAGTAGATGACCTTTCTGATGATGATAATCCCAACTTTAGTTTGTCAAGTTTTGTGTTGGGTGGTTTTATATATTGTTTCCAGTCTTCTTCAGTAACCTGCCTGGCACATATTGTTAGTCTGGATTTACACATGAGGGAAATACAGGATTAGTCAGAGTAAGTAATTGCCCAGGGCCACAGTTAGCTGGGATTCTAAATCATATATGCCTTTCTCCAAGGCACATACTCTTTGCCATACACCATTGACTTTTTGAAGGGAGAAAATTTAAAGCCAGGAAACCAATGGGCTTTGCAATGTACACACTTTTCAACAGAGAAAATCTGCAAAAACAGTTAGAGAAGGAGCAACCTGAAAGGTGGTATTAAACCCTGAAGTCTCTCTCATTGCCTCCAAATTCCATAGGCAACTGGATAATTTTGAGACTCTTAAATATAGCAGGAGCAATCCCAAGGCAACCAGATACTCCACTTCAGAAGCCACCTCATATTTTTTAAAAATGTCTTCCCCTCAAATACTACTGATGAAAAAGACCGCTGTAAATGCAAACAGCCATAGAACTAAAGAAGTTGGTGGTCATAGAATTCTCTGTCTTCTTGTCCTCTTGCCTTCTCACTATACAGTGTCTAAGTCAAACTCATCCATTGTCAAGGCTTTTATTGCATTTCATATGCTGACAAATCCCAAATATTTATCTACAGAACTCTTTCCATCTCCTGACACCACATCACATCTCCTCATGATGTTCCTACAGGCATCAGACACAATGTGTCTAAAATTGAACTCATCGTCTCCCACTGACCCCAAACCTGCTTTCCAGCCAGCATTGTCTCTCCTGCGAAGTGCCATCGAGCCAACTGGTTGTTGACACTCGACTTTGGTACATCATTCTCACAGCTTCCACCCCTCCTTATTCCACAGTCCCAGTGGACCTCTACCCTCTAAACAGTTCTCAAATTCAATGCTTCCCAACCCTCTATCACATCATGGCACACAAATTCTATCTGAGAAATTTGGGGTTGCTTCATGAAAAAAATATTTTTTGTTTTGTTTTTCAAAAATTAACCTACACACTTATAGCTAACTCATGGAAACTAAGGGCAGTAATGCATTTAGGCCTCAATAACCCTCTGTATCCAGGGTCTAAAGTTCTGAAGGAAACCCTAAAACCCCTCTCTATCTCTCATCGGTCTTTCTTTCTGCTTCATTTTTCTCTTGAAGACCAGCATTTTCCTATTTACTTATCAAAAGATGATCACACCCAATGAATGAACTAAAAGTCTTTTCATACTAATTCCAAGGTCTCAGATGAAATGGCTCAATGACACAACTAGAATCAAGCACTCATTCTTTATACAATTAACTTTCCCAGCTTTATTGAAATATAATTCACAAGTAAAGATTTATTTAAAATATACAACATAACAATCATGTATACATTTTGAAAGGTTTTCCACTGAGTTAATTAAATAGCCATTATCTCATATATTTACCCCTTTTTTAGGAGGGGTTGAAAACATTTAACTTCTCTTTTAGAAAATTTAAATTATACAAAACAATATCATCCATGGACAACACTATAGTGATTGCAGGCGGGAGGGGTTGCATGGAGGTAGAAGTTATAAGGAGGATAAATGGTTATGGGAAAAATAAAATAAGAATAAAATTTTTAAAGAAGCAGTATTATCAGCTATATCAACATACTATACATTAGGTCTTCAGACCTTATTCATCTTAAAATGGAAACTTTGTAACCTTTTATTAACCTCTCCCCATTTCCCCCACCCCAGACCCTGGCAACCACTATTTTACCCTTTGTTTCTGTGAGTTTGAATTTTTCATTGTTCATTGTTTTATTTTTAGATTACACATATAAGTAATACCATGCAGTATTTCTCTTTCTCTGTCTGGCTTATTTCGCTCAGCACATATAGTGCCCTCCAGGTCCATCCATGTTGTTGTAAAAGGCAGGACCAATGAATTATTGCAAAGAATTCCTACTTTATAAACAAGATTGCTTTCACTGTCACTATGTGGATGGGGTTAGAGGTACAATTACCAGATAAGGCAGAGTTATAATCAACTAGGGAAATAAACCATTAAAATTAAGGAGATTTTTATTTTTTCTAGTTTTCCATTTGTATATTCAAACAAGCTCTTTTAAGCTTAACTGAAAAAGTCTTAACTTCAGTTGAGATGACTATAATTCTAGCCTTGACATTTAGTTCACATGAATTAGAAATACTAAAGTTGCCATACTAGAAAGTGTAAAGGTTCTAAATGTTTTACTTGAAATGTAAGCTGGAAAATGTATTCAATATTATGTGGGGTTTTTTTTATTGGTTAATTTTTAACATTTTATGTTTTTCTTTCCAATTTTTGCAGTTATACATTCCTTCTATGCTTTTAGTACTTACCTTAGATATTACAATGTATATCATTCATTTTTTTAATATATTTTATTGATTATGCTATTACAGCTATCCCATTACCCCCCCCCATCCCCCTTCACTCTGCACATGTATCATTCATTTAACAAAGCCTATAACTTACCCTTCTCCTGGTCATTGCAAGAAACTTAGAACACTTTAACTTCCCTTATCCCATCTTACTCATCTACTATTATTGCTGTGAATTTAAACCTCACAGACTTTATTTCTGTTATTTAATATGGTCAATATTCATTTAGGTTTATGTACATGTTTCCCACTTTCTGTTCTTTTTATTCTTTTATAAATCTCTGACCTCCCAACTGGGATCATTTTTCTTCTGCCTGCACTTCATTCATTAATATTTCTTTTAGTGCAGTTTTGCTGGTGGAAAACTCTCTCAGTTTGCTGATACAAAAATATCTTCATTTCACTTTCATTCTCAAAGGATATTTTCACTAGGTATAGAATTCTAAATTGGCAGTACATTTTTCTCCTGATCTTCATTGATGTTATTGCTAAGTGAACTGTCAGTCTAACTATCATGCTTTTGAAAGTTATGTCTTATTTTTTTCTAGCTACTTGAAAATTTTTCTTTTTGTCACTGGGGTCTACAATATCATGATGACTTGTTTATGTATTCCCTTCTATTTCTTTTACTTAAGATCCTTTCGGCCTCTTGAATTTTTTTAATT
This sequence comes from Phyllostomus discolor, assembly GCF_004126475.2. Lineage (NCBI taxonomy): Eukaryota > Metazoa > Chordata > Mammalia > Chiroptera > Phyllostomidae > Phyllostomus > Phyllostomus discolor. Next base: position 59,797,456 of record NC_040904.2, read on the forward strand.
GGGTTTTTTATTATTTCTGGAAAATTTTCCATCTTCAAGTACTGGCTCTAATTCATTTTCTCTCACCTCTTCTTATGGGACCTCCAAAAACATATTTATACTTTTTCTTTTTAATATATGTATAGATATATATCAATATAGATATACACATATATCCATATATCTTACTGTGTACTCTATTTACTTGCTCTTTCATCAGCTGTGTCCAATCCACTGTTGATACAAATCTTAGTAGATACAAATCTACTGAGATCTTAATTTTTGTTATTGTAATATTTCATTTTATTGTAATATTTCATTTTAAAATTTCCACCTTTTCCAAAATAAGTTGTAGTCTCTTTTATGGTTTCTCTGCTCGATTTTTCAAGTTTGTCATGTTAAGCATAATTGTTTTATAGTCTATGCCTCATCATTCCAACCTCTCAAATCTAACTTAGTTGTTTCTAATACCTTTTCTGGAAAGTTGTTCCTCATTATCTAGCTTGCCATTGTTGGACACAACAGATAACTTTTTAAAACAGGTTTTACTCACAGAAATGGTTGAGTATGGTCCCAAAATAAAGGAAGAAGTAAAGCAAAATATAAAGGGGACCAACAGTGAAGGGAAGGAAACCAGGACACAAATGAATAATTTGGAACAGAAAGAAGAAATAAATATTCAACCAGGACAGAATGAAGAAACAAGAATTTTAAAAAATGAGGAGAGGTGTAGGAACCTTGGGGATGACTTTAAATATTCCAACATCCAAATCATAGGAGTGCCAGAAGGAGAAGAGAAAGAGCAAGAAATTGAAAACTTATTTGAAAAAATGATGGAGAACTTCCCAAAACTGGCAAAGGAAATAGGCTTCCAGGAAGTCCAGGAAGCTCAGGGAGTCCCAAAGAAGTTAGACCCAAGGAAGCACACACCAAGGCACTTCATAGTTACACCAAGATTTAAGATAAGGAGAGAATCTTAAAAGCAACAAGAGAAAAGAAGGGAGTTACCTACAAAGGAGTTCCTATAAGACTATCAGTTTATTTCTCAAAAGAAATCTTGCAGGCAAGAAGGGGCTGGAAAGAAGTATCCCAAGTCATGAAAGGCAAGGACCTACATCCAGGATTACTCTATCCAGCAAAGCTATCATTTAGAATGGAAAGGCAGGGAAAGTGCTTCCCAGACAAGGTCAAGTTAAAGGAGTTCATCATTACCAAGCCCTTACTATATGAAATGTTAAAGGGACTTATCTAAGAAATAGAAGATGATTAAAAATATGAACAGTAAAATGACAACAAACTTACAACTATCAACAATTGAACCTAAAACAACAACAACAAACAAACAAACAAACTAAGCAAACAACTGGAACAGGAATAGAATCACAGAAATGGAGATCACATGGAGGGTTATCAGTGGGGAGGGGGAGGGGAGAGAATGGGGACAAAGGTTCAGGGAATAAGAAGCATAAATGGTAGGTAGAAAATAGCCAGGGGGAGGTTAAGAATAGTATAGGAAATGGAGAAGCCAAAGAACTTATATGTACAACCCATGGACATGAACTAAGGTGGTGAGTGGTGCCAGGTGAAGGGGAATAAAGGGGAGGAAAAAATGGGGCAACTGCAATAGCATAATCAATACAATATAATTAATTAATTAATTAGTTAGTTAATTAGAAAAATAAAGTTTTAGCCCTGACTGGTGTGGTTTAGTGGATTGGGGGTCATCCCCCAAAGCAAAAGGTCACTGGTTTGATTCCTGGTCAGGGCACATGCCTGGGTTTTGGGCCCAGTCCCTGTTTGGGGTGTAAATGAGAGGCAACTGATTGATGTTCTTTTCTTTCTCTTTCTCCCTCCCTTTCTTTCTCTCTGAAATAAAATAATAGAATAAAATAAAATAAAAAATAAATCTTTATAAAATCAAATCAAATCAGGTTTTAACTTGAAAAGTTTACATGTAATTTCTGACCATAGCTTCCTTACAATGAATGGTTTCTTTAATTTTTTGGTATCTACTATTTATGAAAACCAAAATTTTTTCATAGACATTCAAAATTTTACATCAATTGATACTGTATTTAAAGAACTTAAATCATTAGCAAATGAAATGGTGTGTTTTTGAAAATTTTTGTTTGTTTCTTTATTTTTAAACAGAGGGAAAGAGAGGGAGGAAAAGAGGGAGAGAAACATCAATGCAAGAGAGAAACATTGATCGGTTGCCTCTCATACATGCCCAGACAGGGGACCAAACCTGCAACCTAGGCATGTCCTGACCGGGAATCAAACCAGTGACCTTTTGCTATGCAGAACAATGCCCAACCCACTGAGCCACACTGGTCAGGGCATAATAATGCATTTCTTGAGATAACAAAGTGGATTTCTAATTCAATCCAACTTTTTTTATGTCAATTATTTCAAAATTTTGCTGAAGTTTTAATTCACAGAACATATTTGATTTGTTATTAGGGATGCTGTTTAGCTAGCTTGGATGCCACTAACAGAATACCTCAACAACAAATAGAAATAGAAATGTGCGGTGAAGGTAAAGACAAAGATTTAGACACATCACCAAGAACTACGGAGCCCCCGTTAGCATTCCCTCATTGGGAACACACACTCCTCTGACAGCTCTACAGGACTCTGTTCACAATAGGAAGTAGTGTATGCTACAGTAGCTGCTGAAGGTGACAAAGCACCTCCTTGGCCATGTTTGGAGCATCACAGGAAGCAGAGAGTGACAGATGCTCTGCAAGGACCAAAGTCTGTACCATCAGATCCCATCCTCTAGCAGGGGTGGCCAGCCTTTTTGCATCTCTGGGCCACACTGGAAGTAGAAGGGTTGTCTTGAGACACACATTAAATACATTGTAACATGTAATTACAAAAAAATCTCACAATGTTTTAAGTAAATTTATGATTTTGTGTTGGGCCGCATTCATAGCCATCCTAGGCAGCATACAGCTCAGGTTGGACAGCTCTGCTCTACAGACTTCTCTCTCATCTTCACCAGTAGTCTGAGGTCCCTACCCTGCCACCACAAAGGTACAAGATCGATATCTCTTTATATGTCACTTGCTGATGACATGCTGGTTGGCAATTTCTAATCCTAGCTACCTAATTCTATCTCCACTGTCAAAGGTGGGTTTTACAGATTTTCCATGAAGCTAATAAAGTTTAATCTTTAGGACCCTATTTCATGAAAAATCTCCAAGGCCCTGGGATTCTCTATCGATGTGTTCATAAGGCCATATATTTTTATAAACCTTACAAAAGTAGTGTATCTTATTATTTTTAAAATTTTTATTTACTAACTTTTAGAGATGGAAAGAGAGGGAGAAAGGGAGAGAAACCTCAATGCAAAAGAGAAACATCGACCATCATAGGTGGCAAGGCCAACATACCTGGTTAGTAGCGACCCCAGGACTGCAATGCAGGAATCCAAATCTTTGCAGTTCCTCTATTAGGCAGGAACAGTTTTAGATAAAATGGCAGCCCAGACAATTAGCACCTTCAGCTGACCCCTTCTATGTCCTGCATTTGTCATCGGTGTACCTGTATTAGAAGGTTACGGTTTCTGTTACTTAATTGTATATCCTTGTATTAAAAATAGACAGATTTGTCTTTAATTTTGTTATATATCAGCAGGAATAAACACATTTCCTCTTGGCACATCTGAAATGTTTCCCACATTCGAAAATGAACACTGAACAAACCATCTCAAGTGTGGATGTTGTCTGTCTGGCCACAGCATGCTAAGTCAATGAAAGGAGTCTGGGCTTTGGAAAAAATTCTACAAGTCCTGTTTTTAAATACTGTTTAAATTTTCACCCCAGGACATGCTTAGAGAGAGGGGAAGGCAGAGAGAGAAACATTGATCTGTTGCCTATCGTAAGTACCTGCCCTGACCAGCGCACCGCTGTCATATGCACCCCAACCAGGGACCAAACCCACAAGCCAAGCATATGCCCTAACTGGGAATCAAACCCACAAACTTTCAGTTTACAGAACAACACTTCAACCAAATGAACCACACCAGCCAGGGTCTGTTTTAATTTTTAATAGCTTTGAAACCTCAGGTAAGTTGCTTAATCATTCAGAGACTTACCTTTTCTCATATGCAAGATAGACCTAATAATAAAACTGCAAAGTTGTGTGGGAAGATTAAATGGGCCCATGTATGTGAAGCATCCAACAAATAGTAAGCAGTAAGTAATAACAGTTATAATAATTCCTATAATGTTTTTTTATTTTCTAAAGCAGCTTTTTTGACTTCAATCTTGCAAACCAAAAAAGTGCTATCAGGCATATCCTGACTGACTAATTTAAAAAAAAGAAAAAGCAAGATTAGTTTTTCTTTGACTATTGGAGGCTAAAAGTCAGTTTAAGAAACTTCAATTTCGCCTACTGCTTACCAGGTCAGCCCCGGCATTTCTGAGACTGCAAGGGCTGTTGTTTTGCTGTGAAACTGGCCACATGCCGCACAGTCCAGGCCTACTCAAGTGACTCCCTGTTGTCCCCCAAACTCTTATGAAATCAGCTGTGCCAGAGGTGTCAGTTGTGGGAATCCTCACCAGCACATAAAATTAGATTTTAAAATGTGGAAGGCATTAATATTTAGCATGAACCTAAATCCTTGCTACTGCTCTCCCTCCCCCCAACCTAAGTCCAAATCCATTCCTATACATCACTCTAGAGAAAGAAGGTAGACTATAAAGTCTCCTATCAAAGTAGGTATTAAATACAAAGGTTTTCTCATTACAGAGATTTGAGTCACTCAGCGATAAAATCTTTGGTTGTAAGGATGCAAGCTAAAGTAAGTAGATTTAGGAACTTGTGTTTGGAAGCCTGTGGTGTTGTGAAGAAGTATGTCTCAAAGTGGGAGCCTGGATGTCAGAACCCATCTGGGACACACATGTTGTTTACATCTCTAGCCACATAAAAGGTAATGAACAACCCAAGAAGATTTGCCAACAAATCGAAACATTTACCATGAAGCCGTTATAATGGCCAAAATATTAAAAACCAATTAGAAAATCATGAATGAACACATTTACAGAACTATTCTAAGCAAATTAGTTGATTTGGGATTCTGGCACAGAAAAGCTAATTTTTCAGAATAAATCATTACATTAAAGATATCTTTTTAAAAAAAATACTGATTAAAGCCCTGGTCAAGTAGCTCAGTTGGTTAGAGCATTGTCCCAATATGCCAAGGTTACTGGTTCTATCCCAATCAGGGCACAAACAAGAATCAACCGATGAATGCATAAATAAGTAGAACAACAAATTGATGTTTCTCTCTCATTCTGTCTCTCTCTCTCAAATCAATAAATAAAATTTTTTAAAAATACTGATTAAAGATGGCCAATTGAGCAAATGCATTTATCCCTTCCCTCAAATCTCCATTAAAATAGAAATAAAGAGATAGTTAAAAATTAGAAGGAGGGGGAAATAATGATAACAAAATTTTAGAGGCTGAATAATAGGACAATTGGTATTTTACTTAGAAAACTGAGAAGCTAAATCTTAAACCAAAAGATAGGAAAACCAAGGAGCAACTCAATTCCCAGGATAGGCTACCTCAAAAGCCCCTCTCTCAGATGCATCTTAGCCAAATGCCTCTCCTAAAATAGCAAAAGACAGGTTTTCTTCAACAGAATATAAGGGTCTCTAAGCCAGAATTAGGGGCACTGGGCATGATTAAGATCAGGAATGCAACACTGAAAGCAGAGAGTTTGGAAACAAAGTTTATATGATGTGTTGTGATTCTATAGCCCACATTTAGCTTCCAGCAAACCGGAAGCCATTGTTCTCTAGGTAAGAGAGGAAGTGTTTCCTCTCCGAAAAATTCTAACAGACCAAGAAAAAAAGATCTAAAGGTAATGACATTTCTCCTCATATAAATGTCCAAGACAGCCCCAACCAGTATGGCTGAGTTGGTTGGGTATTGTCCCGCACAGCAAAAGGTCACTGGCTCGATTCCAAGTTAGGGGACATGTCTGGCTTGTGTGGTTTTGGTCCCCAGTCAGAGCTCATACAAGAGGCAACCAATGGATGTTCCTTTCTCACATCGACCTCTCTCTCTCTTTCTTCCTCCTTTCCTCTCTCTCTAAAAATAAATAAATAAAATCTGAAAAATAAAAAATTAATGTCCCAGGCAGATCACCTTAGAGTAAAGATTGAACTCAACAACCTATGTGTAGTTCACAGCATTTCCCATCAGCTTTAAAAATATGAATGAAGGGCAAGGATCATCAGATATCTGAAGAAAGCCTCTACCAGAAAATAGAGAGACAAAACCATAAAACTGAAAAAAAAAATCAACTGGAGAGGAAACAGAGACTATGCAGGGAAATAAAAGCTTCCAAAAAATGCTATTAATATATTTAGAGAAGTAGGAAGAATTTTATAAGAATAGGATGCTATGAAAAATCATTAGAAATAATAAAGAATGTTTGGAAATTTAAACTATGATAATAACATTTTAAAACTTTATGAAAGTTTTAAGCTGATAAAGTTGTGGAACTCTTAGAAAATAAAGCCAAAAGACAGAGAAAAGGGTAATAAAGAATGAGAGATAAGATGGAATATCAATGTAGAAGTTCTAATATTCCAATAAATAAGAGTTCCAGAAAAAGAGAACAGAAGTAATAATGGGGAGGAACTCATAATAAATTAGTAATTCAGAATTTCCAAAACCAAGGGACATGAATTACCAGACTGATAGGGCAGTAAATACCAGGTACAATGGATTAAAACAGACCAACACTAAAGCACATCCTTGTAACATTTAAGAACCCTGGAAACAGGATAAAAATTCACCAAGCTTTCAGAGGGAAAAGCAGGTGTCACACAAAGGACCAAGAGTCCCAATACTGGAAGGCAGTGTTAAGATGGTAATTATTGTCAACTGATGGTCATTGGTACCAATTCATCCTCAACAGGGATCCACAACTTGGTGTACGGTGAAGAAAGAAACTATTCAGTGCAAACAGCTCAATTGTGATACAGCACAGCTCAATAGTATATAGCTCAATTATGAAGCAGCAAGGCTGTGGAATAAGCACAGCAGTGAGGTGGCCCTGAGGTGAGGCCCCTCTCCAGCTAGACAGCACTGCCTCGCTCAGCTTGGCTCTGCTCGGCTCTGCCTGCTCTGCTTTGTCCTGTGCAAGTCTGCTTCCCTCTTCTCTACTTGGTCTGGCCAGGTATCTTCAGTATTTTGTCTTTGGTATTTCAGCTCCAGACAAGGAAACAGTCTTCTTTCTTGGGTGCAAAGGGAAAGTGTGCTGTATCAGTCAAAAAGGGGCTGACTTATATAGACAGAAGTCCCCAGCCCTGTTCACTGGTTGGTCTTATCCTCACACAGATGAGAACCCCAAATCCTCACAGTTTGATTGGCACTGATTGGTGAAGATGCTGATGGGGACAGACTGCACAGCTTCGGTTGGACCAGGAAAGCCTCATTCCTATTGGTAGATATAGGGCTCCAGGAACTCCTTTATAAGGGCTGGCTCAGATGACAAGAACACAGTGCAGGCAAGCAGTTCAGTGCAGGCTTCTCCTTGAAGCACAGTGTGCATGAGAGCCCCTGGGTAGAGATGGCTTCTAGGTGCTGTTTTTTTGTTTTGTTTTTGTTTTTTAAATTTCAGCCCAGTTAACCACCAGAAGTCCTTCTTAGTAGGTATCTTCTTTCTCAGGGTCCATATTATTAATCCATACAAGAGACCAAGATACTGGTTCATTTTCTAAAAATAAAGGGAAGCAGTAGTTAGCACTTCGAAGAGAAATCCTAGCTATAAAACACATCTGTAGGACAAGAAACTGAAAGTAAATGCTCAATGTTTTGGACTTGGGTTGAGAAGTAGATAATAGCAGGGATTTCTTTTTAATCCTTGAATATCAGCAAACCACAACCATTTTAGCTAACCTGGGCCAGGCAGCTCATTAACCATTTCAAACACGTTAGTTTGAGTAATCCTCATAACAGTCTAAATAGGCAGGAATAATTATCACAGTTTTACAGATTAAGTTATGCTAATTAAGTAACTTACCCAAAGTACACTACCACTGGTTAAGAGAACAAGCTAGAATTCGAACACTGAAACCCATTCTTTTAGCTGCTATACCATGTGGCCTTGGGAAATAATGTTTATATTTAAATATTGCAATCACAATTTTCATAAAGCTCAATATTTCTGCCAACACTGACTAGAGAAAACAAAAATGTGTGTGTACTTCATATCTTTATATTTTGAAATAAGAAAAGAAGATTAGTTTAAAATTAATCTAATAAAATAAAATACTAGTTCCTGGTTTTTCAGAAAAGAGTACCTTGGTTAGCTGGCAGGACTTCTAGGAAACATTTTAAGAAAAGGAAAGCGTCAAAGATGAGGGTCCAAGAAAGAGTAGCAATATTTCAGTTGTAGCTGGCCTACCAATTGCTCAGTGGTATTCATGCTCAAACTACAAGAGGGTTTTCACAAGGCTTTTATAATTTGGCCTGGCAGCCATTTTTATGTACACAAGCCCTCCCATACTGAATTTTCCATATTAATGTGCTTCCATTGTTCTCAATTGGGCCTGCAGTAACTTTAGCCCTCTTCCAGATGTTTCCTGACATTAGCATCCAAGATGTGCTGGCCAGCTGTCTTTAAAATTGCAGGAACTCTGTGTTGTGTGCATTAGTTATGCAAATGGAAAAGCAAGGACAAGAAGCCAACATAGAGGATAAAAAAGAACCAGGGAAAGGATTGGAGCAGAGCTTTGCTGGCACTTGTAGTGTAGGTAGAAAGCCAAGAAAACAAGCTGTCTTTGATCAAAACCCCCTGCAGCCCTCACCACCACTGCCCACGCAGAGGGGTCATTGTCCTCAGTTCCCAGGTCAGGCCTGGGTTTCTGGAAGCTTCCTCACTCTGGTGATTTAATAGGAACACACTGAATACCCACAGATCTATCAAAACTCTAACCAGTTTCTCCTTTGCTCTACTTTGTCAACAGAAAAATATCTATATAAACTAGACAACAATTCCCCAAAGTGCAGTCCTCAGTAAAATAATAGATATTTCATGAAAAAGCAGGACTGGGCAGTTAAATGAGTTTGGAAAACAAAGTTAAGCGATTTCTTCTCCAAAGCACCGAGTCTCAGGGCCTCTGACACATTCACATACACTGAGAAAATCAGAAATAGTTGTTTCTCAGAGGACTGAGTCCACCTGAGAAAATGCTGGACAAGAGGCAATGTGGCTTCTCAGTCCCAACCACCCTCTCAGAGGCTAAACTAACTGCCAGCTGAATAGCTTTGCATGTCCCAAAATTAACACATGTGTTACAGAACTCACAATTGCCTCTTGTATCTGCCCATGCTCCCCCTTCTGTTTCCTGAATTATGGCAGTACTATCACTATTCTCCTAAACCAGAAATAGAGCAGTTGGTTGTCCTTTCTTTTTCCTTTGTAATCATCTCCACCCTCCTCCATCCAGCAACCTGCCATAAAGGGCTATTATTTTGTCTTCAGAGCACCTCCATGGGTACCAATCTCCCACCTCAGACTACAGCATTCCTAGCTGATGACTGGACATTTCCATTTGGTTTACTACCAAACACTGTACCTGGGCTTGTCAATGACGAACTTCGAGTCTTCATCACCCAACAGGTACCTTTTCCCCAACTCTCTGCAACTCTCAATGATACAGAATCACTATGTTCTCAGCCCTACTGTGTTGGCTTTCTTTTTCTTGTTTGTTTTTATCTTTGTTTTGTTGGTGGTTTATTTTTGTCTGTTTATTTTTAACTGTGGTAAAATATATATAACATGAAATTTACCATCTTACTCATTTTTAAGTAAACAGTTCAGTAGTGGGAAGTACATTTACACTGTTGTGCAACCAATGTTCAGATGTCTTTTCATGTTGCAAAACAATCCCCCACTCCACTCTTCCTCCAGCTCCTTCTATTTTCTACAATCACCATGTCATTCTTTCTGAAAACTGACTACTCTAAGTACCTCATAGAAGTGGGGTCCTAGGATTTGTAACTGGCTTATTTTAAATACTTAGCTAATCTCCTCAGGGTTCATCTATGTTATACTATGTTTAAGGCTGAATACCACCTGGGTTGCTATCACCTTTTGGCTATTGTAACATGGGTGTACAAGCATCTCTTGAGAGTCTGCTTTGATTCAAAAGTAGAGTCAGATAGAAAATCAGGTTTGTGCCAAAGTGATTTTTACTACCCACCTGAGTGAAGCTTTTACTGATTAACTCTACCTAAGTTGATTATGTAGTGATTTAATTATGTGGGCACTGTTTTGGAGGAAGACCTATATACCTGAAAAGAAAAAGAACAGTCAGAATTTTTATGGAACCATCAAAGTATGGGAAATCAGCAGTAAAATAAGTCTACCCTTCTTACTAGCTTATCAAAAATGAACATAAACCAAGTAGATTCACCTGTTTTATTTTGAGTTGCTGAGTGTCAGCAACCTCTGGAGTGTACATCTGTGAGTGGGAGTAAGGCTGTGTGTTGGGAAGTGGGTGTGATATCATTGTGCCCTAACTCCATTCACCTCATCAGCCATTTGACATTCACCATAAAGTTACTGCTCTCTCCTTTCCCTTTTTAGGGGTTTATATAAAGACCATTTTATAAAAAATGCATGTCTAAAATGAAAGAAGGATGTGTAGTCATCTATATATTTTACAACTAAATCATAACTCTAAGTTCAGTACTTACATTTCTTTATGACAATGCTCCTAAAAACCATAGAAATAGCTAAGTTTTCCAGCAACTCCTCTTATTTCACAGTGAAATTACACAAAAAGATTAAGCAAGTGATTTGTTCAGAGAGACTGAGTAATACACTCTAGGCCACAGGTGGCAAGCACAAGGCCCACAGGCCAAATCCGGCCCTACACCTTGTTTCATCTGGCCTGGCACCTGGTTTCTACCCAGTGGCAGCACTGAGCTCTCATTTAACTGTTAAGGAGTAGTTACATTTATACAGTCCTAAAATTACACGTGGCCCTTTGAAGGCAACCACGAGGCTGATGTGGCCCCTGGTGAAAATGAGTTTGACACCCCTGCTCTAGGCTTTCATGAAGATGAGCTCATGGATAGATTTGGTGGTGTGGTCACTCTGAGTGAAAGTGGTTCAATCAGCCATGTTTCACTAGTGCCACAAAAGGTTGTGCTGTTATACCCAAGAGAGCTGTAAGATGCATTTGCTTTGTGAGAGAATGGCACTAGAACTTCTTTTACAGAGAAAATTTACCTTAGCTCCAGGGAATACACAATTTGACCACTAGTTCTGTTCTTTGCAGACCTTTACTTCCAATCTTCACCAGCTGGGCTCCCACCCAGACCACTCCACTGACCCTCCTTCTGCCCAGGCCACCGAAGGCCAACTCTGACAGTCACTGCTGGCTTTCATCTCACCTATCCTCTCAGCAGCATCACTTGACCCAGTCTCGCTTTCTTGAAACATTCTCTTCTTTTAGTTTCTTGGTTCTCCATTTTCCTGGTTTTCTACCTACCATTCATGCTGCTTCTTCTGTCTTCTTTGACAGCTTTTCTTCCATCCACCTGACCTCTTAAAGGTGGAGGGCCCCGGGGACCACAGGGATTCACCCAGTCCCTAGCCCAGGGCTCTTGTGGCCCTCTTGCTGTCTATACACCAGAAATGTTCTCACCTTGGGGCATTGGCACTGAATCTGCCTGTAACACTCTTCTCCCAGGTAGCCACAGTGCTAACTCCTTACTCCTTTGAAATCCTAAAGGTAGCCTTATTTAAAGGCTCACATTACTAATCCTTCCTTCCCTTTTTTATAACACTTGTCACCTTCTAAGATACCATATAAGCCCCTACTCTAGTACCAGTATATAATATACCCACTAACACATAATGGCATTCAATATGTATTTTTGAACAAATAATTTAATCTCCATGACAACAAGCATCACATTAAATCTCCAACTCTACTTTCTCTCCTGAGTACCAGAACCATATATTTAAATGACTATTTGACATCTGCATGTATTTGAAAGGTACCTCAAAAGCAACATGCCCAAACAGTGAACTCTTGGTGTATACCTTTACCCAAACTCAGGTTTTAACATTTCAGTGGTTGCACTGCCATGTTCCAAGTTGCTCAGGCCAAAAGCCTGGGAGTCTTGATTGATTTCTTCCTTTTCCTGATGTTCTGTACCTAGTCCATCAGCAAGTCGCTTTAATTCTTTACTACAACATATGGCCAAATTTCTACTTCTCACCTTCTTAAGTACCACCACCAAGTTCCATCCACTATCATCTCCTGCTAGGAGTACTGACATGACCCCTTAACTGGTATTCCTGGGGTCACTTAACAAGAGTTACAGGGCTTGTTGAAGCCAGATGTTGCTTGTTTGAGAGAATTTAGGAAAATCTGAAGCATGGACCAAGATAAGTCATTTGAATGGAAAAGCCACTGGAAACAGCTTGGGTGGGCCCAAAGGTTGGGTGGGGCAAAGCCTCAAGGAATCGCCAGAGTGGGGCAAAAAGTGTGAGCAAGGTTGCTGGAGTCTCAGACATGTTAACCGCCTGTCGGTTTTGTGGCTCTGTGGAGGAAGGGCTCAGAGAATGAACAATGGCCTCTGCCAGCACTTCTGTCTGCTTGAAAGCTGCCCCCCCCAGCTCTCACCCTGATGCTGAACAATTCAGTTCTTCCTCATGTGTCTCTGATGCCTTTCAATCTGCTGCCCCCATGCTGGAGCTCAGAGGAGTGAGTCTGAGTAAGTCTGTGTGTAGGCCCATTAAGAGGAACTGCCTGGCAATCCACAAGTTTCTGTCTTCCAATGCCCAATCCCCAATGATTCAGCCTCTATCCCCAATGATTTTTATAGCCAGAAGTTATAAAGGCATGTACCTGGCACTGCAACCCTGGGCTGGGGGGCCTGGTGTGGGCCCAGAACCCCTCGATCCTAAGATATCCCTCCCAATTTTTATCTGCCACAAGTGGGTGTGAGACAAACTTGTTCTGTGTCTCTGTCCCTACTACCAGTCTCAATGTGGTTTATTTTTTACTTGTGTAATTTTAGGACTTCCATTCATCTCAATTTCTGACAGTTTTGAATGATGGTTGTTCCATAGTTTAGTTGTAATTTTGATGTGCTTGTGCAAGGAGGTGAGCTGTGTTTACCTTTGCCACCATCTTGACTGGAAGTCTCAAGACTATGGCAGTTTAGCTCAGCTTTGTATTCTTAGTCCTTAGCATAGTGTCTGACACACATCAGGTGCTTAGTTTATATTTTTTAATTGAATTAATGCAGAACGAAGCTGAAGTCATAGGAAGAAAGGAAAGGGAAAGGAATGAAAAGGGAAGGGAAGGAAGACAGAATTTTATTTTATAGTTTTAAACTTTAAATTATTGAGAACTGTGATAGAAGGGATGAGTGAAAATACAGAAAATCATTTCCCCAAATCAGAGTTTTTCTAACCATGACTGTCTTCATGTTCATTCTTTGATTTGCCATTTAACCAATATTCTCTTGTTCCTGAACACTTCTGAATTCACATTTCCTGTGTTGTAATATGAGATGAGCCCACTTCTTGAGCGTCAGGTTGTTTTAGTTGCTGACAATAGCTTACATCATCAAGAGGAAAAGCTCTCTGGCCAGGTAGCTCAGTAGATTAGAGCATTGTCCTGACACCCCAAAGTTGTGCGTCTGGTCCCTACTCAGGTCATAAGCAAGAATCAACCAAGGAATGCATATAGTAAGTGGAATAATAGGTCCATGTTTTTTTCTCTCTCTCTCCCTTTTCAACTCTTTTTAAAAATCAATGAATAAAAACATTTTTTTTTAAAGAAGAAAGCAAGTGTGGCCAGCACAATTAGAATTGTATACCCTACCTTTGTATTATTGAACTTTATGAATAAAATTTTTTAAAGTAGCTCTGGCTGGTGTAGGTCAGTGGATTGAGCATGGGCCTGTGAACCAAAGGGTCACAAGTTTGATTCCCAGTCAGGGAATATGCCTGGGTTGCAGGCCAGGTCCCCAGGAAGGGGCTCATGAGAGGCAACCACACATTGATGTTCCTCTCCCTCTTTTTCTCTTTCCCTTCCCCTCTCTGTAAACATAAATAAAATCTTTAAAACAAAATTTTAAGTAGATATTAGTTTGAAGTCAATCCCCAAATCTAATTTATATGGAATAGTAATAGCCCTAGCTTCCTGACTATACTCAAAACTCTAAATCTTAATGGAAATGGCAAAATAATAGATATTACCCAGGCTACTACTAAAAAGGATAGAAAGTATTTTGGCACCAATTACACTTCAGAAAAATACAAAAGCTATGTCATTTAATTCTAAAAATAACTCTAAGAGGTATATGTTATTATTATTTGCTTATATGGAAACTGAGGCTCAGTCAAGTTACATTTGATCAAGGTCACACCATAAATAAATAGAGGAGAGAGGTGTCCAATGCCCAAAGCTACATTTTTTTCTTCCACCCACACTGCCTCCCAAACAAACACCCACATTTGACACAGCCTGTAAGTGAGAGGGACTCCCTGGTGAGCAGGGTATGTAGGTGGAGAGGATAGGTAATACAGAGAAATAAGAAAGTACCTGAAACTTATGATTTGGGTTAAGTTGGAGTTGGGGTAATTGAAGTTCAGAAATAATTTCCCATGTACTCAATATTAGTTTTGAAATATATTTCAGTTTCAAATATTTGACTTAAAACTTTTTACACATAAAACATTAGAAATTCAAGACTGTCTATGGCAATTCTAAAAAAAAAAAAACAAAAACCTAATTATCTCCTGTAATAATGTGTATCTTGAATTTTAAAATCTATCAACTTATTTCACTTCTCTGAAGCAGTCGTCCATCCCATAAAATGGAGATAATGGCACCCACAGATGTGTCACACATGGGAATCGGGAGACAGATAAATTCAACTCGGCGTGTGCGAATAAAATGCTCTACAAATATTACTTCCTCTTCCTGTTACTTATAGAAATCACCAAAAGTTAAAAATAACAATAACAAAGTGGCGGGGATCCCAAAGGGGGCTACAACATATTTCACTAGATAAAATGTTTTATTTTGTGTTGTTTGGGGTGGGTAAACAGGGGAGTTTCACCAACATTTATAACATTGTCTTCCTAGGGATATTGGCCCCACATTTGCTTACAGAGAAAACACTGACAAACTTTGAGCATAAAATCTTTCATGTAGTGAGGGTTATTCAGAAATTGCTGTTCAGATGCACTGAAGTCTCTGACCCCTTAGGCTAAATCTAATCATAGTTGTCAAAGGAGTAAAAGGACATTCTAGATTTCTTAATATCTACAATATTCTATAAGTCAACAAATGACCACTTGAGTGGTTCTGAATATGTAGTTTAGGATAAGTCCACAAGAATGAACAGGTTTAGAAAGTGAAAATTTTTCATAAAGGAAACTTAACAGAGAAATCATAAGAAAAAATAAAACTGAGAAGTACATGGACAAGAACAAAAAATTATTTTTTACTCTTTAAAAAAATCTGTCCCTAGCAATTATTTTTGACCATTTATCAATTACTTATTAGAGAAAAGGCCTTGTCTTGCTAACCTGTCTCCTAGAGGTAACTCTACTTTGTGATTATATGGTTCTTCTTTCCCCTTTGAAGGCAGTTTCACTTCCATTATCTCACTTTATAAGCTTTCAAGGCAAGAATAAGAAATAGAATTTTAGATTGTCTTCAGCCTAAAAACAATTAACATGAAAAAAAAATTCTGAACTAATTGTTTACAAAGACTTTACAAGAACCATTCTTTTGATTGTGCAGATTGATAAGAGTGGCAGCCTCCTGAGTAATCATTACTTTCTGTCTCTGGTGGGTGTGGTGAGCCATCAGAAAAAAACGTTAATTATCAGGAAGAACAAAGCTACATTGTTCCTTTAAGCTTCTTCAAGGTGCTGGAGCAAATCCAGAGAAAACTTTGATGCGGGGCAGGATGAGTGACTCGGGGTGGAGTGGGGGGTGGATTTGTGTCCCAGATAAGTGAGCCTTAAGATGCTGCCCTCTGGTGCCCAAGAGGTGAAAGACAGGCTGACAATTCTGAAAACCAATTTCGTAAATGTGAAACATGTGGAAAGACTTGAGTTCCCTGATTACATGTGGGGTGGGGTTAGTGAAGGAGAATATTCTCAGTTTGAGGTGAAGACACAAAAATTCGTACATTTGGAAAATATCACTAAGTGGAAGTTTAGGAAAAGACTATAGTAACCGTGAGTATCTAGACTTTTTTTTAATGGTAGCAGAATGCCTTAGTACAGGTATGGGGGCTTGCCCATGGTGCTCTTCATGTTCAAGGCCCGGATGTTCTTCCCGTTCTTTTGAACGGGAAATGACTCCAGGAAATGACAGTTAAGTGATGTATACAAGCTCATACTCGGCCATCTTCACATGGCCAACAGCCACTGCCAGACACAGCACTTTCTTCATCTGGAACTTGGTTATGGATTTCACTTCATCAACTTTGGCTGCCATGTTCTCATTGTGGGTCAGCAAGGAAGGGAACTTGCCAGCTTTATTCAGGCCTGATCAGAGCCAAAGCCAAAAAGGCATCATACTTCTTGGCCAGCTTCTTGACCAGTTTCATTTTTTGTTGTTGAGTTTCTTTAGCGTCTCAGAGTCCATGTAGGAGATAGTCACAGCCTTGGCCTTGTCTTGCTGGTCCCCCAGAACACAGATGGAGAACTTTGGGGGGGGAGTGGACTTAAGCCTGACAGTGCCCGAGAAGCATTTGTCCTTCAGAGGGTCATAGTTCTTCAAGCTGATCTGCAGCTCCACTGCCCTCCAAAACTTCCCGCACTTGTGCTGGTTCCCATGCTGGACTTCAGAAAATTAAAGGACCTTCCATACTAACCTCACATTTTTTCCTTTCTTTTTCTTTTCCTTCTTTTCTTTTTGTATAACTGTCACAACAGACTTGGAAGTTAAGATCTCAGGGAAGTGGGATTTTTCTCTCATGGAAGTAGATCACAAAAAAAAAAAAAAACAAAAAAAAAACGGGAATCGAGGAAAAAAAAAGGAAGAAGATAGGGGGAAGTGGGAGATCATTATCAACTGCTTACTCAGCCGC
This sequence comes from Phyllostomus discolor, assembly GCF_004126475.2. Lineage (NCBI taxonomy): Eukaryota > Metazoa > Chordata > Mammalia > Chiroptera > Phyllostomidae > Phyllostomus > Phyllostomus discolor. The sequence continues at coordinate 59,814,548 of NC_040904.2, forward strand.
GGGCCACTCACCTTTGCTCTCCTGATAAGGTCAATGGCTCTCAGGGACTTTCCCGGATTTTCTTGCTATCTTATCGAGGGTCCTTTATTTTTAAATATTCTCCATTTTTTAAAATTCTAGTAAAATAAACATACATAAAATGTATATTGTAACCATTTTTAAGTGTACAGTGGTATAAAGTACATTCATATTGTTGGGCAACGATCACCACCATCCATCTCCCGAACTCTTTTCCTGTTGCAAAACTGAAACTCTGTCCTCATTATACAATAACTCCCCATTCCTCCTGCTCCCTAGTTCCTGGCAACCACCATTCTATTCTGTCTCTGTTATTTCTCTATTCTCCATTTCATCTCTGCTCTAATCTTTATTTTGTTCCTGCTGCTAGATTTAGGTTTAGTGTGTTCTTTTTCTAGTTCCTTAACTTGTAAAGTTGTTGATTGGAGATATTTCTTGTTTTATAATGTAAGCATTTATAACTACAAATTTTCCTTCACCACTACTTTCACAGTGCCTCATAAGTTTTGGTATGTTGTTGTAGTTTTCATTTATCCCTATTTTCCAGTTCTTTTGTGATTTTTTTCCCTTAGATCCACTGATTGTTTAAGAATGTGTTAGTTTACTCTAAAAGGTAAGCCCCCTTTTCTAGGCCTTACCCAGCCCTTCTTGCCATGGTTCTCCTTCACAGATACGTAGAATTATAGGTTTAATAACCCTCAACCAATCCGGTTACAATATGCCCATCACTTAATTTCAAAAACAAACAACTCATTCAAAAGAATATGTGTACACCTATGTTCATAGCAGTATTATTTTCAATAGCCAAGATTTGGAAAGAGCCTAAGTGTACATTAGTTGATGAGTATATAAAAAGCTGTGGTACATTTACACAATGGAATAAAACACAGCAGTAAAAATGAAGGAACTCTTATCTTTTGTCACAGCATGAATGGACCTGGAGAACTATTATGTTAAGTGAAATAAGTTAGTCAGTGAAAGACAAATACCACATGATCTCACTTATAACTGAAATCTAGTGAACAAAATAAACTAACAAGCAAAATAGAAAGAGAGGCATAGAAACATGGAAGAGACCAACAGCTGTAAGAAGAGAGGGGGAATGTGGGAACTGGTTGAAAGAAGGTGAAGAGATTAGCCAAAAAACATATATGTATGACCTGTGGTGTGGGGATTGCCTGAGGGAGTGGGTGGGGGCTGGGGGGGGGTGGTGGAGCAGAGGGGGAAAATTGGGACAACTGTAACAGCATAAACAATAAAATACAGTTAAAAAACCAATCAACTCATGGGCATATGAGGGTTCATTAAACTATTCTATCTACTTTTGTATATGGTTGAAGTTTCGTATAATTAAAAACAACAATAACTGCATCTCTGCAGAGGGTTTGGCCATGACCTTTCATCACTGGAAGATCCCTCTGTGTTTTCCAGAACAATGAAGCTTGCAACCCTGCAGATGAAATCAGTCTCCAGCTCTTGCAAATAAGCTTCCTCCCTCCACAGATAATCCAGAAATTTGGAGGCCCATATTTCCTCAATGCTAACATTCTGGCTACTGAGTTCTTCCTCAAAAGCACTCTCTTCAAGGTAACCTCTCCTATTCAGCCCTAGGATGATGACCTTTGGGGCTCTTGCTCTCCATATTTAGGAATGTGTGCTAGGTATACAAACAGAGGATTCAGACACTGCATTTTTAAATGGTAAAAGGAAGTCTACCTGTGTTATTTTATTTCTCTTTTTAAAATAATTTTACTGATGCAATTTGAATGGAAGGAGGTCTGCTGAGGGTGGCTTGAAGAAGACTGGCCACCAGGACAGGATAACATCTCTGATCTTGGTAAAGTTGATGGCAGAGGCCTTGTTCTGGAATGTGGTCTTCTGTTTTATAAACTCAGAAACTTAAATGTTAGCACACACAGACACAACAGGACCCTAAGGGCTGATGAATGCCAATAATTAACTTGCAATGAGAAACTTAATTACAAGCAGACCCCAAATCCATGTTTTCTGGTTAGCACATTTCTGTCTATGGGAAACTTTTTAAGCAAAGCCAAATTATAGTCAGATGGGTATTTGGTGAGAGCAAGCTCTAGAACAGTGAATTTTCAACTAGGGAGAGCTAGCATCCCCTGAGGGATGGGGAAAAGGAGGAGGCTTCTTGGGGAATTTTTGTGTGTGATGTTTTTTTTTTTCTTTTTTAGCTTATGTCATTAGAAATGGCATGCCCAATGTTATAATTCAATAATACATTTTGGGGGGGTGAGATTTAAACTCTATTGTTTTTATAATGAAAATTATAAAAAGCAAAGTTCAATAGAATCTTCTTGGCTGATGACACTCAATTTGAAGGGTAGAAATCCACAAATCAGACTTTCTGAAGGTTTTAACCTTTTTGTTTTTCTAAATGAGGCAAGAGGACAGTGTTCATGGAGCACTGAGCAAAGGCCATATGTGAGGCAACCTATACTTGCAGGATGCAAGTCAAATTGTCTGTTCTCAAGTTCTTTCTCACTAAACAATTTGGTGGTAAGTATAATCATATTTAGTTTATGATTAGTCACTAACTGTAGGGATTAATGTAGAAATGTACCTATGTTACTTATAAAATATTATATAGTTTATAGTATAATATGTAGTATAATATTATATATTACTACTACAGTTTTGTAAACAAATTCTGCAGCGAGGCCAAACCAGTATGTGGGAATAGCAGACATTTCATGGTCTCAGCATTGATTTCTTCCTTCCTCCTTCCTCAAACACCTTATGTTCCTTTGAGGATTGCTGTGGTTCCTTGGAAGATGACTCTACTCTTGTTCTATCACATCCCAACACCTTAAACACAGTGATTGCTTTGTGACCTAAACTAGTCCAATCAAAGTGAATCTGAAAACATTTTCTAATAATAACACTGGCACAAAGATGGGTTCACTTTCCAGGTGACTTTAGTGGCCACCATCTTTGGCCAGGAGGAAGGCCTACATAAGGAGAAAGCTAACACCAAGACAGGTAAGAGACACAGAAAAATAAATGGTGGTCACTAGGATCATCTGCGGGCCACTGGGTCATTTTGCCTGAAATCAACACTCTGTCTGCACTTGACAGTTACTTGTACCAGTGAATTCTTTTTACTATATCAGCCATTTTTAGTTGAAGTGGAAAGCATCCGTGGGTGTCAGGGTACTGCTGAATCTGAATTGTTTGAATTTCCTATTCTCTAACAGGTTCATATATCACTCAGTGAAACAAGTCACAAAGGAAAAAACTCCAGTAACTGTCATGTTCTTAACTTTTGCTGTACATCAGAATCATGTGGAAGGCTTTTATAAATTTAGGGCCAATTAAATGAGAATCTATAAAGGTGGGGCTCAGAAAACAGAATTGGTACCCTCTCCTCTCCGAGTGACTCCAAAAGACACTATAGGCTAAGAACTGCTAGTCTCAGTGAATGTCTGGCTCTGTCCATTTAATGAAATCTGCAGACTCAATGAGCTAAATATGTCTTCTCACTAAAGAAAAGAAAACACAAATGCTCACATGTAAGTTGTGAAGTTTATGCAAGCCATACTTGTGTAATAGAAAAGCAAGATTAATTTGGAGCCTTGTTTATCTTTAAAATGTATGCAAATGTTGTAGTCTAATCCATTTTATATTCCTTTCTCCCTCTCTCCTTTTCTCCCATCCCCCCCTTTTTTTAAAGATTTTATTTATGTATTTCTAGAGAGGGAAAGGAAGGAGAAAGAGAGAGAGAAACATCAATGTGTAGTTGCTGGGGGTCATGGCCTGCAACCTAGGCATGTACCCTGACTGGGAATCGAACCTGCGACACTTTGGTTCACAGTCCGTGCTCAATCCACTGAGCTATACCAGCCAGGGCTTCCTATCCCTTTTTTAAAAATTTATTTTTAGACAGAGGGAGGAGGGAGAAAAGAAGAGAAACATCAATGTGTGGTTGCCTCTTGCACTTCCCCAACTGGGGGCCTGCCCTGCAATCCTGACTAGCATGTGCCCTGACTGGGAATCGAACCAGAAACCTTTCAGTTCGCAGGCTGACACTCAGTCCACAGAGCCACACCAGCCAGGGCTCCTGTCCACATTTAATAGGAGTTTACTATGTACCAGTCACAGTGAAAGACAGCAGGGATACAGAGGAAAACAAGAAAAACACATCTCCTACAACCCAGAAATAATAGGTAGTTATTAATTACAAAAAAAAAAAACCCTCCTGTAATATCTATGATAAGGGCAGCAAGTGGCACTATGTTAACAGAGCAGGGCCCCTGCCCTCCTGGGAGAAACATTGTTTAAGTTAAAACCAGAGGAATGCATATGAGTTACCTTGATAGATGTGCTCAGGGGTGTCAGAATCATTTTCACCGGGGGCCACATCAGTCTTGCAAGTCGCCTTCAAAGGGCCGAATATAATTTTAGGACTGTATAAATGTAACTGCTCCTTAACAGTTAAACGAGAGCTCAACGCTGCCACCAGGTCGAAACGAGGTACAGGGCTAGATAAAACAAGGTGGAGGGCGGGATTTGGCCCGAAGGCCTTGTGTTTGCCACCTGTGACGATCCAGACAGTGGAAGTGAAGGAACTGAAAGAACTTAGCAGGAAGAAGATATGAGATATGCTAGAGATATGAGGCTGGAAATAAAGACAAGGGACCAGACTTTATCCTAAAAGCAATGCAAATCAACTGAAGGGTTTTAAGCAAAGTATGTGATTTCTCTTTTTGAAAGATAACTGGTTCCTGCATAGGAAATGCATTGGGGAGGAGGGCAGGGAGCATAAGAGGGAGTCAGGGAGACTAGTTGACTGGAGGCAGATACCATAGCCCAGGCAAGAGCATGGAGGCCATAGGAATGGAGACATGTGGATTAATTTGCATGATATTTAAGGAGGTAGAATTGATAGGACTTGATAATTGACCAGGGCTGTGGTGATGGAGCAGGGAAAGGGAAGCCAAGAGTTACACACACATCTCTGGTTTGAGCAACTGTGTGGATGGCAATGTCATTTCTTGAATAAAGAACATTGGAAGAAAAGCAACTTGGTAGGAGATGAGATGAATTATGCCCATCTTGAGTTTGAAGTAACTTTTAGGCATCTAAGTGCAGATTGCTGATAGGTAGTTCCATGTGTCTCAGACTCAGAAGAGTAATACAGGCTAGATTTATAGTTGACAGTCATCAGAAAATTAATAGTAATTAAAGCCAAGAGAATAATCAAATTACCTGGCTTAAATGTGTAGAGAGAAATGGCTTAGGATGAAGTTCTGAGAAAAATCTACAACTAAGAGGAGAGTAGAGGACAGAGTCTTGCAGAGAAGAATGAGAACACATCACCAGAGATGTTGGAGGCAAAATAGCAGAGCATTTTACACACACATGCAAAGACAGGGAAGGGTGTGTTTTTTAGAAAGACATAGTGATCAGTCTAACAAATGAGGCTGAAATATCCAGTGAGATGAGGACTGAAAAATGTACATTGGATTTAGCAAAATGGAAGGTACTGGAACTGTTACCAGGAATGCCTTGGGAAGGGAAGGTGAAGTTTTTCAAAACTTAATGAAATGGAAAAGAGAGAGACAGTGTGTTAACTGAAAAGGGATGTGGGTCAAGGGACATTAAGGTGAGACAGACTGAAAAAAAAATTTTTTAATGGGAAGAAATCAGGAAGACGGTTAAATAAAAGATACAAAAGTTTCAGGATGCAGAGATGTGAGGAATGCCTCTTCCACTAAACGAGAGAAAGAGAAGTATCAGTGCAGAGAACAGTGAGGATTTTAGGTTTGTTGACTAGAAGTGGAGAAAATTCCTATGTGGTCACTTCTATTTGTTCTGTGAAGGAGACAATCATTCAACAGAGAATGAGAGGGGGTGGTGGATGAGTTAGAGGTTTAACGGGAGTGGGGAAGGTTTGAACTGTTAAAAATGGGAGACAACAGTCCTGGCTGATATGGCTCTATTGGTCATCCTGTGCACTGAAAGGTTTCAGGTTTGATTCCTGGTAAAGGCACATACCTAGGTTGTGGGTTAGGTCCGCAGCTGGGACGTGTGAGCGAGGCCACCGATCTATGTTTCTCACATTGATGTTTCTCTCCCTCCCTCCCTCTTTCTCTCTCTCTCTCTCTCTCTCTCTCTCTCTCTCTCAAAGCAATGAAAAAATGTCCTTTGGTGGGGATTAAAGGAAAAAACAGGGAGACAACTGACTAGGGAAATGGAAGGCTAGCCTGTCAGTGTTAAGAGCTTAATTGAGATTGATTATCATTAATGTATAAGCTTGATAGTTTGTGTGGTTCTGTATATTTTCTCCTGTACGTCTCAGCAGCCCATGAACTAGCAAGAAAAAAGATGGATATGGTGAGCAAAATATATGCAATAGAAGATGAAATGAAAAGGATTTAGAATATTGGTAGTGATGGGTTGTGAATCCAAGATGGATAGGCAGAGAAATATGGATGGGCAAAGGCAGTCAAATAGAGAGAGAGAGAGAGTAGGCAATTGAGGGTCCATTTGAAGCTCAAGAACTGAACCGTTGGAAGTAACTGACCAATGAGCTAGATCAGTTTCAGAGAACAAGATGTCTGAAATTGTGATTTTAGAAATAGAACAGTTCAGGTGGGGACAATGGTCAGAGAGTATCAGTGGAAGCAAGTGGCTGAAAGAAACTGGGAAGACCCTAGGACATGAGATCTAGGAAACAAGAAGCCAAGGTGTTGGATGGATCACCCACATGTCGTTTGATGGAAGAACTTGGGGGAGCAGAACAAGTGGAAGCTAAAGGCCCCTCATAATCTTGCCACTGCCCATTCCTCTGATTACGTCTACCCTCACTTAACTTGAGCCACACCAACATCCTCACACTCCCTCAAACATATCGACCCCACCCTCACCTCAGGGCATTTGCATGTGCTTGTCCTTATGTCTTTACCACTCTTCTCCCAAATATTCCACAGCTTATTCCCTCTCTTCATTCACATTTCTGCTCCAACATCACCTCTTCAGAGTTTTCTCTGACCAGTCTACCTAAAATGGTAGCTCTCGACTCTAACCCTTCACTCTAACACCTAATCTGCTTATATTTTTCTTTAGAGCATTTAGCACAACCAAAAATTATAGTAAATGTTTATTTTCTTTATTATCTATCATACCACTAGAATGTAAACTCAGTGTAAGCAGTGATTTTTCTCTTGTTCCCACTGTATTCTCAGCACCTAAAGCAGACCATGGAACCTAGTAGGTGCTCAATAAATACTTGTTGGATAAATGGACAGATGGAAAAGAGAAAGAATCCAGAAAGTACATGAAAGGCAGCTTTAATGATAAAGGAGGCATAGCTGAATGGCATACATTCTAATGAGCTAGGGCTTTGAAACAAGAGTAAAAGGGGAAAGTTTGAAAGGCAGAGTGAGTAAATGATACTGACACCCCCTCTTCCACTCTTAGAACACCCCCCTCCACTAAAAAAGGCAAAAGGGAAATGGGACCCCTCAGCAAGGGAGACCCAGATCCAAGGTTGTGGTAGTGACAGTGGGTAATTGTGCACAGGGGCCCCAAAAGGCAGCAGCCACAATCCATGCCACCGAGCGGGTGACAAGAGTGCAGCCTCTGACTTCCTACTTCTGTGCCTTTGCTAATGCTCATCTCCTGCTCACAATGCCCACCGTGCCCATCCGCTCAAATCCTGCTCCTCTCTCAACAACTGAGACACTTTTTTTCTGACCACCACTGGCTAAAGTGCTTTTTCCCTACTCTGAAGTTCTACAGAGCTTATTGTATGTACTATTCACTCACTCTTATTTACTCATGCATTTGTTCATTAATTTTTTTAACTATAATTCGCCATCTACTATCTCAGGCAGTTTCATTTGATAATTACTATTTTATGTTTTTATCTTTTTTCTACAAGCAAACTGTAATATACTAATTAAAAGGATTACAGTGAAACCACCAGATTATTATGTTTATTATTATAGACACAATAGAGAAGATACAGGAAGCAAATAAAATAGCACAGCATTTAAAGGAAAATGCTAATTAAGGCTGTTTGTTTTGAATCTTCATCTCCCTAATCAACTGTGAGATCCTAATTGTGAGTTTGTTGCACTCAACCTATATCCTAAAATAATGCTTAACTTTCAGATGCCTGACAATTTGCAGAGCTATTTTACAAAAATCTCATTTTATGAAATGAAGTATGCAATTTTACAAAATTAATCTAATTGTATTGTTGCCCTCTGTAACATTTAGGAGCATTTAAGCAGAAACTTAACTTAAGCAGAGAATTGATTGAATGTTCACTAGGTTCTCTGCAGAATCAGAAGGCAGCTCTGAGACCCAGTTCTGACCGGACAAGCACAGGAGCACCTTCATGAGGCCGTGGACAGGTCTTCAAGCGTCTTGCAGGGCCGCCACAACCATTCTCTCTGACTCCTCAGGTTTCAAGGTCTCAAGAGAGAGAATTAAGAGGCCCAGCATGATCTCTTGTCACCAAAGAGGTGGCACCAAACTATATCCAACTGGGAAGAGATTATTCCCCACATGTAAACTGGAGTGCGATTACGAAAACAGCAAAAAACGATCAAGGGAAAAAGTGCTTTCCTGATGTCCTTCATGAGAACCACTCACTCCCTCTCTTATGTATGCAGAACTTCTTATTTATTATACCCCTTCCTGTGCTTCCTCACGCTTTGACTGAATCATGTTGCTTACCTTCCCATCTCCTCCACGGACCTACAAATCCCAGAGCAGTGGCTGCAGCAGCGGCGTCATTTAGAGAATTGTGTCCTAGATACCCCTCAGTGCATTATTTCAAAATTAGTTCACAAATATTTTCAAGTGTGAACTTAAGCAAACGTAAATGCCTTTTTCTCTGTTCCACTACAAACAATTTTTATGAATTGTTTATAGTTTTATCTAACATGAAAAATATACAAAATGAATATAGGAAGACAAATCCTTAGTTGCTTTATCGTCTCTAAATCTATAAAATGCCCACATAAAATGAGAAATTTTCCATATTTCAGTAGGAAATCTTTTATATTAAAATGAAAAGAACACTAATATAATTTATTCAGAGCTGCTTTCAGCTAAGAGTCTCTTCAACAGTTTAGCTGACTAGCTCCCTACCTGGTATAGCTTTTTGAATAAGACTAAACATAAAGCACCCAGTTCACTGTAACTCTACTAATAACTGGCTTAGGAAAAAATTGCTCTCACACTTTTCTAACTTGAATCTGAGAAAATAATTCCAGAAAACTATCATTGTATAAAATACATTACTAAATCTGTCAAAGGTTCTCTTATAAACACTATATAATAAAATATAACAGATTATTTCATTGCAAGACCAGGAATAAGACTCAAATATCATAAAAAGCAAGGATGTGGCCATACAAACGGAATATTATTCAGTCATAAAAAGGTGCGATATACTGACACCTGCTACAACATGAACCTTGAAAATAATATGCTAAGTGAAAGATGCCAGACACAAAAAGCCACATATTATATAATTGCACTTATATAAAATGTTTAGAAGAGGCAAATTCACAGGGAGATTGGTGGTTGCCAGGGCTGGAGGGAGTGGGAAATGGAAAGTGACCATTAGCAGAAATGGGTTTCTTTCCAGAATGATAAAAATGTCCTACCAGAGAGCGGTGATGATTGCACAACTTTGTGAACATACTAAAAGCCACGTGAAATTGTACACGTTGAAAAGATGAATTTTATGTGAATTATTTCTCAAAAATTGAAAAAAAAAAGGAGGGAAGAGGCTTAGTGAGAGGTTTGGCATGAAAATAAATTGTTCTAAGGGCCTAAGAAAGGTACAAATTTGGTATTTATGTCAAGGCAAAGACAAAGAATGGGAGAAAAGAGCATAGGAAAATATGCCCAATAATTACCTCCTTAGACTCTAAACATTTTCTAAAAAGGCTCTTATTACATTGCTCATATCGTGAGACAAATCATTTTTGCCCTTTAAATACTAAAAAAGTTGCCTGTACCCTTTCTCAGTTCTCTCAATCTATGAATTGCACAACAGTCTCAGCTGCAAATCAAGCAATTTTATTATGTTGCAGCACTTCAACTCACTTGAGCTTTGTAAGAATTTTTGTTTATTTGGAATAAAAGCACGGTTGGCAGACCATGCCAGGACATAAATTCCCAACCATCTATACTTGCCCCAGTGAAACTCAAAGACTTCCCTGGATTTTCTTTTCCTCATTCTCTGAATTTTAATCTGTGTGTTTTTAGTCTTCAAGTTAACTGAGAAGCCTTTTCGTTCTGTGAACTAAGCACATTCCTCCAAAACCACAGGCATCCACTTTTCATTGGATTTTTAACAATCACCGCATTGGCATGCAGGTAAAAAAAGAACTCAATTTGCTTTTCCCATCACACCTCTGGTTACCTCAGGGAACCCCACTTCAGTGGAAAAGGAGAAAAGGATAATTTCTGGCATTCTAACCATGTCCATGTATTCCAGAATATTCTGTAGTGATCTATTCTCTCCCCTGCATATTTCTACAGCTCTAGCCATTGAATCGTGTTAGTTTTTGCCTTCCAGAAGGTGGAGTTTCAAGGAAAAGAGGTTTCAATAGACAACATTCCAGAGGAGTTTCCCTTTTTCAGAATAGCCTCCTTCGGAGATTCCTTTCTGCAGCCTAATGAGTTTATGTATTAAACTATTTTCAAGGATTGAATAGGATGGACAAGCATGAGAGCACTCTACACCAAGAACTAGGACTTTATTCTTTGTTCGACATACAACATGAATCAATCTAAGCACTTAATAAATATTAACAAAACTGAGTCAGTACCATTATCAGAAAAGACCTATAAAAGGTTTTCAAATTTGCTTTGTTATTCCTGTCAACACAATGCCCTACATAAACTGGTGAATTACAGCCCAATGTAAGAGAGTAAAGAGTAAGAAAAATTAAGAATAAAAGAAGTAAAAGACCTGGTTTGTGAGAAAGGGCTAAAGTCTTTTTCTGCGTTGTCTCTCTGTGTTGTAAGAGATGTAACTGCAAAAAGAAATGGAAGTTAATAGTCTTAGCAAATTAAAAAGCATCAATTTTGGCTCAAGCACAGAAATGCAAGGCCTCAACTCTGATGGCCATATTATTAGTACTATCCCTAATAAGAATGGGCCTAATATACAATATAATTATTTAAAAAAACTCAAAGTTGCCTGTTTGAAAAACCAGAAACATGAACAGAAACCGCAGAGTACATTAATGCAGATACTTGTGTTCCTCGTGTTCCTTTTCAGATTAAGCCCAGTAAGGAAACAGAATTACTTTTCTTATATTCCCTCATTATGATAAATAGAATCTTACGGACTTGTAGCTATCAAGCATAATTAAGTGATTTGAGTTCCTGGGCAGTGAGAGGAGTGGACCTATATAAACATAAAAGAAAGAGCCATTACTATTCATTGATCAAGCCATTAAATATATACTTTACAGTGATAAAGTATATCACTGTTTTTTCATCTCCTTAGTACACTGTTTTGCAAAGCTGAGAAATAATGGGCTTATTTGGCTTTTATAACTAAAAGATCATTTTCAAAGTTTGTAAATCAGTTCACTGAACTAACCGTATTAATGATGGAGTTGGACTCATGTGTTTTGTCTTTAAAAATAAGTTTTCAAGTTTGAGCATAACAGTCACGGTGGTTTAAAAAGTTACTATTTAAATTAGACGCGATGTCTTATGACACCCTTTTTACCAAAATATTTTCTACCATTTGTGAAAGAAAAGAGATGGGAGTAACATAGGATCATGGAAACTGTGGAAAGGTAAGTTAAGGAGGGACTTAAACATATACTTGGTAAAATAAATACAGAGACAATTGAGTAAATTACAGCAGGAAGACTTTAATATAGCAGCTGACAGAACTTCCTGGCCATAAGGACTTCCTGGCCATAAGGACTGTAAAAAACTGCGAAGATGTATTATGTGTCTTCCTTTGGAGACTAAAAACAATGCAGGTAATTCTTCAGTTAGATGAAATATTACCTAAAAAGAAGAGAACGGGCTTAGATAACGTCTTGAGCCTCCCATGATTTTTCACTACGGAGAAAAAAAAAAACACACTCTAGACCCACCTCTATGTAGAAACCCTTGGCCTGACCACCTGAGTCCTTTGGGAGCTAAGGAGTTTTGAATAGCTGAGTTTTCTGGAGAACTTGTATGTGTGTATATCATTCCAAGAATTAAAATTTTGGACAAAAATATTACTAAAAGTGCACTTAAAATCCCTGATCTTTTTTTCTCATTTCAGATTTCAAAATTGTTTTTAATGAGTCATCTAACTCATTACAGAAATTAAAGGAAAAGAAACAGCCATAATCCTACCAACCAGAAATTACCAGGTAATATATTTTTTTAATTTTTAATTAATTAATTTTTTAACCCCTTGTCACACCACCGATTGAAGCGAAACAACACGACATGCTGTCACTTCACCCAAAAGCGGTGTTTTTACTTTGCCTGTTCTTGACAGCTCAGTGGGTCATCAGCGAAAGGCCCAATGAGTGCTTTTCAAAGGGGCCAGGTACTATTTTCTGTTTCTTGAATTATCTCCCAATATTTATGGGACATAATGAGATAAATTCAATAAAATAATGAAATCTCAGTCTACGTGAGTATTTTCTAAAACCTGGGACTGTGCTAAACATTCCATATACATAGTCTCATTTAGTCCCCATAAGCCAGTAAGATAGGTGTTATTATTCTTATTTTAGAGATGAAGAAGACAAGGCTTTGTGAATTTATCAAGGACCTGTAAGAAGCCACAGAGCCTAAATTCAAACTCTTTTATCCAGCTCCAAAGACTGGCCTCTTAACGTTTTCATAGGATTAAGAGCCCCCATACATGCATCCTTTACACACACACTTAATGATTTTTCAAACTCTCCTGTCAGGTTCTTATCTTTCAGTTTTCAAAGAAGATATATTCCCGTCTTAGCATTTCTCCACCACCTTTCCAATTGCTGCTTTAAATTTGTGTAAGCTTGAAAATGTCTGTAACAAACTCCCTGAAATCTTGTGAAACACAGAGAATTCCAGGGGGTAAAGTATATGTTGATTTTGTGAAACAAATATTATTTCTTACAGCTCTGATCTGGGTTTGAGTCATGAAAGACATGATAGTTAAGTCTAAACCCAGATGAGTTAGTCCTGAAAAATCAGCTTACTAGTAATCCAAATGTTTTAATAAGAATTTAGGTAGTAATAGATAAAAAGGCACATTACCCAGAATCAAGAAACTTGATCATACAGGACAGTGGAACAGTGACTGCATCTGCAGAAAATATGTCCATAAACAAGCCACACACACACACACAGAATCAAATATGCCATAGAACCAACAAGGCAGAGCTGTCCATAAGGGATGGAATGTTTACACAAGGAAGAGGCTTCCTCACTAGCCTGTACTAAAAAGTGAGGCCCAGGTTCAAAACAGTGTCAGAAGACTGCTCCCAACTCACTCTGGCCCACAAAGGTGAAGAAGGCAGCACATCAGAAATAATGGGAGAGAGAGAGAGGCCAGGAAGTTGTGATACATGAGAGATTAACACACGCCCTCTTTGATTGGGGTAAGAACAGTCTATATGAAGTGGAAGAAAGGTTGCCTTGGTGTCAGTGCTGCTTATCTTCCACCAAATATGGACAAATAAGAAGCTTCACGGAGCTATTTTTATCATCTAAGCTTGGCAGGCATACTGCTTTAAAACTGGATGACATATGGTACTATTTCATGTAATATATAAGGTTTCCTTTTGTCAGGTTGTTAATAACAAAGCTTCATCAATCAAGTTATCACTGTAATTAAAAATTATTTCTGATTATAGTTTGCTATCTGATATAGGTATTTTGCAACTGTAGAACATACACCTTTGGGAAAAGAGTGACCCGCATGCCCACAGTGGGCTGATGGGTAGCAATTTTAACTGTGCTTTTCTGTTGAAAATGGTCTGTTTCCTGATTGGCTGGCTTGTCAGAAAAAGAAGGAATATGATGTCATTCTGACCTGAAAATCTATTTCTCAGGAGGCAAAGTATTGATAGAGCCTAGTGTGCAGTTTAGAGTCTGACGGTTTGACAAGCCTTCCTAGGTTTTCCCACCGGGATGAGACTCTCAGAATAAGGGCCCATGTTTAAGACCGAATCCCCATTTCTACTCTTCCATATGACTTTTCTCCACTGTGACCCTGCACTCGATCACGCTGACCTGACACATCAGCATCTGAGTTTTTCAGGCCAATAGCTTATAGTTACCTACTAAAACAACTAAACCAAAACAAAAAACCAGTTTGTAAGGAAGAAGGGATATTTGTCTGAAATGTAGTAAACATGATCTCCCTTTCCTTCTTTATACTTTATTCAGCCAAAAATATAAAAAGTGAATGTCATTTTTATCCACATAATTAAGAATCCAATATACTACTCCTGCATGCATTGTTTATAAATGCAAATGACAGCGTGTTTCTTAGATTCTTTGGGTCCTGGGGGAAAACACAGTCCTTGATAAAGTGTAATATATGATCACAAAAATTTGAATACTAAATATTTAAACTAATTAGCCACATCAATTCAAACTTAAGCAACATGGCAAGTACTTATCTTTGCATGCTAAGAAAAATGCATGAGCTGTCCAAACAATATAGCATTTTAAAAATGTTATCTTTATTTCCAACTATTCTGTGGCTATTAGCATCCATGGGTTGCTTTCAAAGGTTGAAAACACTGAATTGTCTAGAAACATTCAGAATGATAAGAGTAATACTGTGAATTTTACTTTCACATTTTGGTCAATAAGGAGGAAAATAACAAAGTTAAGCAGTCAAAAGAAGTACTAAAGAAATAACAGTCATTCATATATACAGACAATATGAACACTAGAGATTCATTTCCCATTGATTCAATCTTATTTACACATTTATAATATAAAATACATGTTAATTTGTCAAGAAGGTGGCCACATTTAGCACCAGGAAAGGAACTTTATGTTAGCCTTGAACATGACCTCACATCTTGTCATAGGAAAAGAACTTTCATAGAATCTATATGTAGTTATCACCATCAATTAATAAAAAAAGGTTTTTAAAAGTAACTGCTGCATATCATTAATTCACAAGTACTTCAAAGGGAATTAATCTTAAAACCGGGACTACTTGATATTGCGCACGACTCTCCTGCAGTGGTTTGTTTTCATCTCCTCCAATGCTTGTTCCAGCTGCTGAACCAAATGCAGCAGGGTGGCTGGGTCTGTCTGTAGAACTTGAGTGTTGCGATCTCCATTCTGGTTAAGATGTAGCTTTATAGTCACTGATGGTTTTATCTGTTGCCTGAGGCTTCTGCTTGCAAGCTTGATTAAGTGGAATAAGAACATAACTATTTAATGATCATGCTGAATATATAACATTTATAATTACCTTATACCATATACAAAAAAACAAATTTCAGATAAATCACAGACTTCAAAATGAAAAGTAAACGTGAAAACTTTTTTCAAAAGATTTTATTTATTTTTAGAAGAAAGGAGAAGAAAAGAGAAACATTGACATGAGAAACATCGATTGGTTTACTCTCGCATGCCCCCAACTAGAGGCCTGGCCCACAACCCAGGCATGTACCCTGACCAGGAATCGAACTGGAAACTCTCCAGTTTGTGAGACAATGCCTAACCCACTGAGCTACACCAGCTAGGGAATAAACTTCAAAGCTTTTGGGAAAAATAAAAAAAAAGAAATGAGAATATATATGCAAACTTACAGTGTGAAAGGATTTTTCTTTTTTTTAAAGATTTTATTTATTTATTTTTAGAGAGA
The DNA here is from genome assembly GCF_004126475.2 of Phyllostomus discolor. NCBI lineage: Eukaryota > Metazoa > Chordata > Mammalia > Chiroptera > Phyllostomidae > Phyllostomus > Phyllostomus discolor. The sequence goes on from NC_040904.2 coordinate 59,830,413, forward strand.
GGGGAAGAGAAGGAGACAGAGATGGAGAGAAACACTGTTGTGTGAGATCAGTTGCCTCTCACATGCCTCCAACCAAGGACCCAGCCTGCAACCCAGGCATGTGCCCTGACTGGAAATCAAAACAGTGACCTTTCAGTTTGCAGGCTGGCACTCAATCCGCTAAGCCACATCAGCCAGGGCTGGAAGGATTTCTTTTTAAAGATTTCATTCATTTTTTTATAGAGAGGGGAAAGGAAGGAAAGAGAGAGAGAGAAACATCAATGTGTGGTTGCCTCTCCCGTGCCCTACACCAGGGACCTGGCCTGCAATCCAGGCATGTGCCCCAACTGGGAATCAAACCAGCGACCCTTCAGTTCAGTCTGGTGTGTTCAATCCACTGAGCTACACCAGCCAGGGCCTGGAAGGATTTCTTAAACATGATATAAATGGCACAAAGCATAATGAAAAAAGTGACAAATTTAGCTACATTAAAATTATTAACTTTTCTGCAAAGGATACCTAAAGATGATGGAAAAACAAGCTATAAAATGAGAGAAGTTATTTGGTAACACATGTAACCCAAAAAAGACTAGTATCCAAGAATGCATGAACAACTGCTCTGATTTAAAAGGAACAAAACATAAAACCAAGAGAAAAAACATGCCAAAAACCTATAAACACTTAATAAAAGAAGTAATACAAATAGATAAAAATAGGCAACTATGTTCAACTTTATTAGGAATCAAAAAAAATGGCCAATAAAACCATAAAACACTGTTTTGCACGAATCAGAATAGCATGAACTAAAAAGCTGTCCATACAGAGCACTGCAAGTTACAGAATGGAACTCTCGTCCACTGAGGTGAGAGTGACAAGAGAATCACTTTGGAAAACAATATATATTTCCAGTAATTCCATTCCTGGGTATATGTCCTAAACTCTTATACATATACATGTATTCATAATAGTATTTGTTGCTAAGGGTCAAAAATTAAAAACATCTTAAATATTCTCTAACAGAATGGATACAATGAGAATATTCATACAATGAAATGCTTACTGGCAGCAAAAAGAAATATACTACAGCAAAATGAATTGTCATGGATAAATCTAAAAAAAGGTTAAATGGAAAAAGCAAGTCACAGAATAAAACATAAAAATCTAAAAAATCCAGTTTACTGAAAAAAAAAAAGTGTAAAAAAAACCAACTATAAAGTAAAAAATTACAAAATTCAGGGTGGTGGTTACCTCCAGTGTGCTGGGAGGGGGTTCTGACTTGGAAAGGGACACTCAATGGTACTGGTTGTGTTCTAGTTCTTAAGCTTGGCCACGGGTACTTATTTTATTCTTCTTCTTTAAACTGAGTATCTATAACCTTTTGTTTATATGATACATCCCAAAAATTTTTAAAAAAGTACTTTTGTTAAAAGAAAATAACCACTAGGAACAATGACCAACTTGGAAATGATGGAATTTAACCCTAGCACCAGAGTGTGCTCTCTTACAAGGAACCAGGACCTCCTTGAATAGCTAATTCGATTCAGGTCTAGGTCTGGAATTGTACAAGATGAACCTGAAACATCTTGTTATACAAGAAAGCAAGACTGTTATCTAAAACGATTGGAGTAGTGTCAAAGGACAAGCAGCCAAATAGAAGAAAGAGACTTCTGGTGAGTAACAAATCTAAAGTAAGATTTTAGGATTAACTTAATACCACAACATAGAATACCCTAATAACTTCTTTCAATTAATTCTAGGTCATTTGTGCATCCAAAAGAACCCAAGATACTGATTCAAAGCTGAGATTTTATGTCTTAAAATTATTTGAAAACAATAGATCAATCCCTTTGGGTGAACTAGTCCCCAAACATAAAATATGTATTTGTAAAGTAAATTATCTCCTGTAAGATTATTTCTCTAGTACACAAGATTATAGAAAGGCAAATGGTAATAAATATGATTACTAAAAATATTACTTATTCATTCAATTATGCATGGTTTATATTTCTTTTTTCCCCTGTATCTGTACTGACAGATAGGGGCCAAATCTATCTATACGTGCAATTAAGCCATGAATTTTCTTGTCGAAAGGCTTAAGGTTGCTCAATCTATCCTCCCATTTTTAGATAACCAGGATATCTAAAAAACCTTTACAGATAATTATCTGTACCATTCTTTAACATTTCCAGATAAAGACTATATAATATCCCTAACAAACACCTAGTAAAATAAAATTAGGCCTAGTTTTTTCTCAGAAAGAAATTAGAATCACAGCCAGTGGTACTACTAGAAGATAAAGAACAGTACCCCATAAAGTTCTTGATATGAACTTATTTCAACAGCAACTTTAAATAAATCAACCCTAAAAGTAACATCCTCCTCCACCAATTTCAGATGCATTTAACTTAACTGATGCTATTAACAAAGGTGTTAAATATACTTGCTATTTATGAAGTACAGGAAATGTTTCTATTAGAAACTAAACTGTAATGACTAATTTACTCCCCATAAGCAACTGCACAATAATTTGATGGTAACTATCCATTCATTACCCATCTCCATGAGACAAGTCAGTTACTTGGAAATGAAAGGTTCAGCCCTGGCTGGTGTGGCTCCATGGATTGAGCACTGGCCTGCAAACCAAAGGGTCGCTGGTTCGATTCTCAGTTAGGGAACATGCCTGGGTTGCAGGCCAAGTCCCCAGTAGGAATACGTGAGAGGCAACCACACATTGATGTTTTTCTCCATCTCTTTCTCCCTCCCTTCTCCTCTCTATAAAAATTAAAAAATAAAAAAAAATCTTAAAAAAAAATGAAAGGTTCTATATCCTGTTATTAGTTTCCTAGTCTTTTAGCTGGTTTTTGTTTGACAAGTCTTTCTCCCATAAGCAAATAATCCACTCTAGTTAAAAATCTCTTGTAATAATTCCCTGACCAGTGAGGCATGGAGGTCATCCATGGTTAGTTGGACATCATCTTACAAAGCAAAAAGTCATCAGTCCGATTCCTGGAGAGGGCACATGCCTGGGTTGCGGGTTTGGTCCCCGAAGGATAGGCAACTTATCCATGTTTCTCTCCCTTTCCCTCTCTCTAAAAATAAATAGATAAATAAATTTTAAAAAGTTTAAATCGCTTGTAATAATTTCAACTAATAAGCTCACAAAATCAATTAGTTTTCTGTAGCTTTTTTAGCACTGAAATGCATTTCACCGTGAGGCAATATTCATTCAGTATACCCTTAACTTTAGACTGTATTAATCCTAGCAGTAACACAGCTATTCAAACTCATTTCACTGCATAAATGAGTTCTCTTGAATTTGATTTTAGAATTTCAATTGCTTAACTTTTTAACTTCTAAAAATGTCTTCATAATAGAAAAACTCAAAGCCAATCAATAACAACAACAACAAAAAGAACTTACAAGGGCTACCAAACCCTAAGAGTCAGAAGATATCCCCACACAAAGAGGTAAAGATGTAAAAGAGAAATTACTGCTGAATCTCATGAACATGACCATCCCCACTTCTCTTCCACCTGGTTGTTCAGAAAGGACCTAAACATAAAGGCTTAACCAGCGATCTCCTCCTCCTCATTAGCTCTACAGGACTTGCTGCTTATGATGATTCCAAGAGCATAAACTGTACCTTGTTCTTTGCTGTATCTGCATCACATGATAGGCATGCAAAAAATATTTAATAAATCAACTTAAGAAGGTGCTCACCACTAGCTCCCCTCCCTACCATTTTTATATTTAGCAGTGAATGCCTCCTATATGCCAGGCATTGTGCTGGGGACACAGCAGTCAACCAGACACAGTACCTGCCCTCATGGAGCCTATAATCTGGTTTATACCATAACCGTGTTAATATCTATTCAAGCACTCATCACATTAGATTACAACTGCTAAACTCTTCTAACTGAATTTCTATAACCTATTTGGATGTCCTTACTACTATTCAAATTGGGAAGAATCCACTATGACAGAGGTTTACAAACTTTATTGCACATAAGAATTGCCTGGGTGAATGGGAAGCTTTTAAAAATCCTGATGCCCAGGCAAAAACCCATACCAATAAGTCACAATCTCATGGTGGGGAGGGTGAGGCAAAGAATTTTAAAAGCTCCCAGGTCATTCCAATATGCAGTCAAGTCTGGCTTGAGCTATACCACACATTCAACATGCTCATTTCCATATGCACGTGGGCCTTTACAGATTACAGTCTCCTTTGTCAAGAATATTCACCCTGGTTTTCTCTATTCATTTATCCTTCTGAAGTCTCACATTGAAGCTTTTCTGGAGCATTCCTGTGTACACTGAACTGAACTACCTGAGCTACAGCTTTTTTGAATTGCTCAGTTGTACCTTGATTTATACAATTCTATTCTTTTTCCTCGTCCAGAACCACATTTTACAACTACCTCTATTTACTAGTTATTTTGAGAACATCTAATATTCCTAAAATATTTTTTCCAGCTAAGAAAGCATCTTATGCTTTTGTTTCCTAAAGCATTTAGCAAAGCCCTGATCAACAAATGGATACATTCAATAAACATCTTTTAATCTGTCAATGCTTGATAAAGGGCTACATGTAATAGTCTGTAAACTCCCCTTTGGTCAATAGCTGAATCTCACAAATACAATGTGCACACAGCCAGATGCAAAAGAACATTTGCTGAATCATTCCCTATACAGAAATCTAAAGAGTAGCAAAAGTAATCTACGTATTGGAAGTGAGAAAAGGGGAAGCAATTGGTAGGAGGTAAGGAGGATGCCTCTGGGATGCTGGTCATGGGTAAGCGTTGGCTTCATGGGTGTTTTCACCATGAGATAATTCACTGAGCTATACATTCACTGACTAGTACACTTTTCTATGTGTGTATTTTTTTAAAGGATTTTATTTATTTTTTTAGAGAGAGGGGAAAGGAGGGAGAAAGAGACGGAGAGAAACATCAATGTGTGGTTGCCTCACACGCACCCCCTACTGGAGACCTAGGCAGCAACCCAGGAACGTGCTCTGACTGGGAATAGAACCAGCGACCCTTTGGTTTGCAGACCAGTGCTAAATCCACTGAGCCACACCAGCCAGGGCCTTCTATTTGTGTATTTATTTCAACAGAAAAGTTTTTAAAAATCTAAGCATCACTTAAAAGAATACGCATAACCATCTCCTTTTCCAAAATAACTTATTCCTTACAAAGTTACAAATTAAACTGATTTGATACCTTAAAAATATTAGAAAATGAACTATTTGTGAAATGGCCTGAAAATGATTATTAAAAAAACTGAAGTTTCAAACCAGAGTTTGGTTAAGGTGGTAAAGAATATAATAGGCCTGAGGACATATACCTAAAATAAATCTTATATTGTACTTCAGATTTAAAAGGAGAAGAAGCCACCACCGCCATACCTGTACATCTAGTCGCCATTCAAGGCTGTGGTAACTGGGAAAGTCTGGTGCCAATTCACTAAGAATAGTTCTGATCTCCTTTCTGTTGTCCAGATACAGCTGAAGCAACAATTTGTTCAATTCTTCAGAGAATCCCAGAACAAAAATAGAGTCTTGGAAATCCAGTTCAGAAATCTACAATGAATTGAGTTTAACAGAACATGAGAATTTACCTTTGTCTAGTAAATGCTAAAATAGTTGATATACACAAAAGAATATAAAATCCCCTAATTCTTTTGTCTAGTAAAAGAATCAACACCCTTTAGTTAAAAGCAATCCTTGCCCACTATTTTAAAATCTGAGTTTCTCAAGCAAAATATAATCAAAGACACTGAAATAGAGGACAGGCTGACGGTGACCAGAGGGGAGAGAAGAGGGAATTTAAGAGGACAGTGGGAAGAGTTCACAGGAACAAACTTAAAGGACACATGGTCATAAACTAAGGGGAGGGTGGTAATGGGAGGGAAGTGGGGAGGGTGGGAGGGGGGACTGGATTGGGAGTAAAAAGGAGAAAACTGTATTTGAACAATGATTAAAAAAATAAAATAAAATCTGAGTTTCTAATATATAAAAATACTAACATATAAAAAAGATTTATTAAAATGACCAATTTTCTCTTCTATTCTTCACCATCAAGCCAGATACTGCTAATATGCAAACACAAAGTACAATGAATCATTATGTTCTCCCTCCTCTTAGGATACATACTATCGTATGTGGTTCAATAACATGCAGAATTATAGGCAACTCTAATTTATACTAACATGAGGTATTCATGACAGCAGATTGTTATAGTCATATTGTATGGGCATGGCTTCACCAAATCAATTATAAACCATTAACAACATTATTGAAATAAGTAGGTACCTGCCAGGGCTATGAAGTAGAGTATACATGACCTTCTTAAGGTTTGGCTAATCTTGTATAAGACAGTCTACAGCAGCCCTTACCATGAGCTTTGAGCTTTCAGTGAGGAGGTAAGTTAATCCTTCCACACCATGCTGGACAGTGTCACGACTCACATTGAGTTTTCCTGAGGAAAAAAAGTAAAAGTGAGCAAAGACATTATTGTGTGATATTTATCCTTTTATTCAAACTTATTTAAGAATAAATATTATCCATTATTCCTTTTTTTAAACACTGCAATTAATAATAATGAGTTGGTAATAGCCTCCTTTTCGTTCTCCAGTCTAAGCCAAATGGTTGCAGTATTTTCCATCTTCTAACCTTTACAAAATGCAGACTCCAGAGACTAGTACCAGGGGCACGTCCCTCTCTTGAAGGCACTGTTCCTTCAAGCCTGGCAGAAGAGGAACTCAACAGAGACTGACTTCATCTGAGAAACTGCCCCTAGTCCAGCGGGAAAGACAATACCTCACCAAAAGATGTGTGCACAGCTAATAATAACCAAACACCGGACTATTCCACACACTTTGGTGAAAGTAAGTTATATAGTATCTCTGGCAGATGGTAGTATGTCGATTCTACACACGAAGAAATCGACTTAACAGAAACTTAAAAAATCTAACAGCTACTTAGGAAACCTGCAGGATGTGCGCCGTGACTGAAGAGCCCTTCTGGTTTTATTCTACAACAAGGGGATCAAGACGCTCGGAGTCGCAAGAACCCCTTTCTCCCCAGCACTATAGAGAATGGCTAGTACTTCCACCGCGCAGCCTGCAGGGCCGCGCCCCTCCCCTCCTTACTAGCTGCGCCGTCGTATATCTTGGGGTTCGAGCCTCGCCTCAGGAACTCCACCGCAATCCTCCCAAACTCGGCGACCACTGCAACGGAAGCCAGGACATCATGAGAAACGCGCGCTCCCTCTGCTTCCTTCCCCAGACCACAGAACACCACCCTCCGCTGCCGCGTCTCCTGACCCGAGCTGTCCACTTGCGGCAGGAAGGCCAGGTGCTCCTTGTGCTCCTCCGACAAGTCCAGCAGCATCTTCGCTTAGCGGCCAATTTCATCCGTAGAGCCGACCCCGCCCTCGCCACTTCCGGATCTGAGTCCTAGAGCGAAAAAGCTCCGGCGCCTCAACATCCCGAGCTTTGTGTTCCGGGCGGTGGCCGTCCTACATTCAAGCACTGCTGCGGTGCGGGCTGGCCCAGGGCGGGGTCGGGAGTCGGGTTAGAAGATTCGGTCGTAAGTTTGTCTCTCAGATGTAACCTCGCGGGTGCAAGGTGCTAGGATTTGTTGGAGACCAAAGATGTTTAAAATCCGATAAGCCCCCTCCCGCGGAATGTACGTTTATATCAGTAGCTAACAGTTATTAAGCACGGTGTCAGGGACTATCCTTACCTTTATTGTTACCCATAAAAATAAGGAAACTGGCAAGTCAGGCAACTGAAACTAAGTTTTATGGAGCTATTAGTTTGCACAGAGCTCTGGCGTATGTTATTTTGTTTAATGTATCTTATTTAATGTGTTCAGTAACTTGTTCTTAGAGTTGAAGAATCAAAGCTCCAAAAGGACCTAATAAGCCTTTGACGGAGCTGGGAGGAGAGGATCAGATCCCTTGACCACTTGTTCAAAAGCCCATCATTCTACACAGCAGACCAAAAGCTGAAGGTGTTTAACAAATTCTTTGAGTGATTATAGATTAGGATAAAGATGATGATGCCGGAAAGGACTGATGTTTGCAGAGCCCAGAACAATTAATTTTTAGGTGTTGAGTACAGTGTGAGAATTCTGGTTCTTTTCCCATCTGTCTCTTCTTACCTGCTGCGGTTCAAATATAAGAGACTACAGAATTGCTAATTGATAGGAACATGACTTTCCAAATCTCCCCTCTTTGTTTGTGGTGGGAAGAAACCTAGAGAGAGAGAGACTTCTTACCTATCTTATGTCTAGGGACTGAGACATCTCTTTCTACACTGGGCAGAGTGAAAATTGGAAGTTCGTCAGCTGTGTGCTGTGTCTACCTTGTTCCTCACATCTGACTGAAATTAAAATTCTTTGTTTCCTCCAAGGAAGGGGGCACAGAAAGGCAAGTCCTTGAACTAACTTGTTATAGTAGTTAGGTCTTAAAGAATCATTTCCAGAGAGAGAGTGATTTTTACTTAGACTGTAAGTTGCAGATCAGCAAAAATAGCATTATTTCCTGGAGAAGCCTGTATTCATTCATACATTATGGAGAAAATGTCCATTATTTAAGAATGCTTTTCAGAAAAGGTAAAATCACGATTTTTCTACAAATATATGATGAACACACATCAAAGACTGTATTGAAATTGTGAGTTAGTAAGGAAATCAGTAAGGTTACAGTAACAAGTAGTTTCAATGGATTCAAAGGAGATACTCCAAAATAATACATATGAAGAAGGACCCCCCAAAATCAGAATTATCTTCTGGAGGGCGGGCCCCTTGTAGTGCAGGCTTCCACTGCCAGGTGAATGTTCTAGGAACCCTTCTGTATCAGTGTACCAAGTTGGCGTTGCTATGAGAGGCTGTGTTTAGCTTCGGTGAGTTTTTTTGAAGATTCTTTTCAACATGTTTGCCCATTTTCATAATGGGTGATTTGTGAGAGCACCTGCCTACACTGTGCTGAGTGGTCAGCAGTTTTTGACCAAAAAATGGCATGGCCTCTGTGCCCCATCCTTCCTATTCACCTGATCTCTTCCCAAGCAACTTTTCTGTTGTTTCCCTGGATGAAAAAAGTCCTCAAAGAGAAATGTTTTGCTGATGTGGAAGAGGTGCAACAAAAAACAGCAGAAGTACTAAAAAGTATCAAAATCGATGAGTTCAGAAACTGTTTTGAGCAGTAGAAAAAAACATTTTAATAGGAGTATTTCATCAAATGGAGAGCACTTGGAAGGTAACTGAAGTTTAAATACAAATTTTTATAAATAAATTCCATTTTTTCATGTCCCCCTTTTGTATACAGGTGTTCCTCAACATATGAGGGGGTATTGTCCCAATAAACCCACTTTAAATTGAAAATACCATAAGTCACCCTGACCGGATGGCTCATTTGGTTGGAGAGTCATCCAGTACATTGGAAGGTTGTGGGTTCCTTCCCGATCAGGGAACATACCTAGGCCGCAGGTTCCATTCCTGGTTGGGGGCATGTATGGGAGGCAACTGATTGACGTTTCTCTCTCTCTCTTTCTCTCTCTAAAATCAATAAAAAACATATCCTCGGGCGAGGATTATAAAATATATGTATGTCATGCTCTGGCCAGTGTGGCTAGGTTGGGTGTCATTCTGCAGACTGAAGGGATATGGGTGCGATTCCCAGTCAGGTCACATGTCTGGGTTGCAGGTTTGGTCCCCAGTTGGAGTGTGTGCAGGAGGCAACTGATTGATGTGTCTCTCCCTCTCTTTCTCCCTCCCTTCCCCCTCTCTGGAATCAATAAAAAATTTTTTAAATAGAAAAATATACATCATAAGTCAAAGGGCATTTGAAACACCTAACCTACCAAACATCATAGTCTAGTTTAAGTGTTCTTATACATGCTCAGAACACTTACTTAAGCCTGTAGTTGGGGACAATTATCTAACTCAAAGTTTATTTTATAATCAAGTGTTGAATATCCCATGTAATTGATTGAACACTGTATTGAAAGTGAAAAACAATGGTTTTATGGGTATGCACCATTAAGATATGCAACTGAAAGGGGACTGGGCCTGAAGAATATCTGAAGCACTGAGCTGAAACAAAAACGTTGGCAACGCAATGAAGAGTATTGGCTGCTTACCCTTGCAATCTCATGGCTGACCAGGAGCATCACCAGAGAGCATCAGACTGCATATTGCTAGCCCAGGGAAAGATCAAAATTCAAAATCTGAAGTATGGTTTCTATTGAATTCTTATCACTTTTTCACCATTGCAAAGTTGAAGAACTCAAAAATTGAACCATTGTATATAAGGGGACTGTCTGTATAGGAAATAAGAAGTGCTGAAATGAATTTATATAAATAGATACAATATTATACTAATATGATATAGTCCTTCTTCCCTGTGATGAAGTGGGGTCAGGGGAGGTGAAGGTAGAAATACGAGTAGCAGAATGATATGGCCAAAGAAGGGAGCCAAGAAGTCATTTAATAGCTGGTGGAAACCAGCCTGGAGTTAAAACTTTCTAGGCTAACTTAGAGAGTGACTGCTGTCAAATTCAATGTTGTTTAGAGGAAATTACCTGAATAAAAAAAAATCAAAGATCTAGATTCCAGATCTGGCTCTATTACTTACTAAGTGTAGGGCCACCAACACCTTGTTTTTATATGTTACACAGTTAGCTTCTTCATTTGTCAAATGGTTATTTTAATTACTACCCTTTTGTACCATGCATAAACTAATAAATTCACATTAAGAAATTGATTTTGATGATCAAGTAAAGCAATCAATTAGCATGAAACAATTCAAGGATTTGTAAACTGATGTGTTCATATTTTATAGGAGGAGATTTTATATGGACAAATCATTGAGAATTCCATGTGCATATTCATCCTAAAATTCATTCAACTCAACAAATATTTATAGAGCAGTTCCTCAAAGGTTCAAACATATGCTATGCCTTGGCAATTTTGAGTTGAATAAAACAATGCCCTTTCCCCCTAGAAGATGACAGTTCAGTGAGGAAGATAACTAAGTAATTTCAGTACAGTGTGGTGAGTGGTAATGCTTGAAGAATAAACAAAATAACATGGAAGCATAAAGAAGGTGGCGACTTCAATAAGATTCAGGCTTAGAATATATGTTCCAGGGTATTCTGTACATGCTAAAAATTATGCTTTGCAATTGTATAACATTATAAGTATATAATGTCTTAATGGTATTTCATTGTACATCTTAAGTAAGCCATCTTAACCTATTTTATTTCTGGAGCTAAAGTAAAGAGAGAATAAATGCTTGGTATTTTTTCAGTTGATTCTGTCAGAAAACATTGTTCCATATCAATTGCCCTGTCACATTTTCTCCTCATATTTCTTTCTCTGTCAACATTTCTTTCCCCTTCTATTTCCCCATATTCCTTTCTCCTTAGGCATTTCAGCTCCAGAATCGCTTCACCAGGCATTTTCTTGGCTGTGTTTCAGTGATACATAAAATATTTTCATCCCGCAAGGAATCACAGTTCAGTTCAGCAGGCTGTTAAGGACTTGAGATTTTTAAAACAAAATTTAGTTACTTTTTACATTGGGTTACAAACTGCATATAAAAAGGGTACAGATAAAAATAATCCTTGTTGAATTTTCTCAAATTGAACACACCTGTTAACCTAGATGAACAACTCAGATGTCATCAGTACCTCAGAACCTCTGCTGTGCCCTCGTCTAGTCACTCTCTCCTCTTATTGCTACTGCATTGATCTAACACACAGGAGTGTACACACGCTGCCTTACAGTATCTCTTTACCACCGACTTGTATTTTCTTTTGTATTAACCTTATACATGCCCCAACCTCATAATATTTAACTAAGAATTTAAAGTTATTTTAAAAGTGAGCTTTAAATTTTAGTTGTTTCTGACTGTTGTAAGAGAATCCATTTTTAAAAACTTCCTAGCAAATAGAATAAAAACAAAATATTTAGGAAAAAATTAATAAATGGTTTGCAAGATCTCTACACCCAAAACTAAAAAACATTGATAAGAGAAATTGAGAAAGACTTAAATGGGGACATACAGCATCGACAGAGAAATACATCATGGATTGTAAGATTCAATATTATTATGATGTCAGTTGTGCCCAGTCAAGATCCCAGAGGCTTTTATAAAGAGAATGACAAGTTTATTTAAAAATTTATATGGAAATGCAAAGAACTAAGAATAGCTAAAACAATTCAAGAAAGAACAAAGTTGAAGTATTCATACTATCTGATTTCAAGACCCACTATGAAGCTATAGTAATTAAACAGTGTGTTATTAGTATAAGGATATGTAAATAGATCCATTGAATAGAATATAGAGTCCAGAAGTGGATCCATACATATATTGTAAATTGGTTTTTGACAAAAGTGCAAAGATAATTCAATGGGGGAAAGGAAAGTCTGTTCAACAACTAGTATTAGAAGAATTTGATAAATGGTTAAGTGGAAAAAAAAATCCTACCTCATCTCACATCACACACACACAAATAATTTGAGATGGATTATAGGCTTAACATAAAAACTAAAATTGTAAAACTTAAAATATATGAAAATGTCTTTATGACTTTGGATTAGGCAGAAACTTTTTAAGAAACAAAAGCATGAATCATAAAAGAAAAAGTGATAAATTGTACTTAAAGTTAAAAACTTTTATTCATCAAAAATATCATTAATAAAATAAAAAAGCCACAGGCTGGGAAAAATAGCAATATATTTATCTGATGAATTTATATCATGAATATCTAAAAGTCTTCAATAAACCAATAATTAAAAGATGAACATCCCAATACTTCAAGTTTCAAGAAGCATAAATTTTCCCTAGCTGGCATAGCTCAGTGGCTTGAGTGCGGGCTGCAAACCAAAGTGTCGCAGGTTCGATTCCCAGTCAGGGCACATGCCTGGGTTGCAGGCCATGACCCCCAGCAACCGCACATTGATGTTTCTCTCTCTCTCTCTCTCTCCCTCCCTTCCCTCTCTAAAAATAAACAAATAAAATCTTTAAAAAAAGGATTAAAAAAAGAAGCACAATTTGTACTTCACAAAAGAGAATATACAAATGGCCAATAAGCATATGAAAAAGCATTCTATATCATTAGACATCAGGAAAATGCACATTAAAACCACAATGATATGTCATTTCAAACCATAATTTTAGTCATTTAGAATAACTAAAAATCAAAAACACTGAAGACACCATATTTTGCCAGTATGTGAAGCAACCAGAACCAGAATGAAGTAATCAGTACGTTGTTAGGGAAGTTAAAATCATAAAACCACTGTGGAGAACTGTTAGACAGTTTCCTATAATGTTAAATGTGTATTTACCCTATTATCTAACAAGTGCACTCCTAGGTATTTGACCAAAAGCAATGAAGACATATGTCCAGAAAGAGACCTTTACAACAATGCTCATGGCAGCTTAAACCACCCAAATGTCCATATAGTTGAATAGATAAATCATAGTGCATCCATAGTATGGCATACTAATCAGTAATAAAAAAGAACATCCTATTGAGACATGCAACAATGTAAATGAATCTCAAAATATTAAGTTGAGCAAAATAACCCAGGCACAAGGCGAGCACCTATATGATTCCTTTGATTGGGGCAGTTTGTCCATGGAGATGGAAAGCAGAATAGTGGTTGCTTACTGGGGCCTGAGATAGACTGGGATAGAGGCTTAAAGAAACTTTCTGGGGTAATGGAATTATTCTACATCTTGATTGGGATATTGGTTACACAAATGCATATATTTGTCAAAGTCATTAAATTTTACATGTAAGATCACTGTAGGTAAATTGTACATGCAATTCACTGCATGTGGACTTTACCTCAATTAAGACAATTAACAAATTATGTTAACAGATATTCAAAAGATGTCTGAGACCAGTACTAGACTTAAATGGTATTGGTAACTCTCCTAGGAACTGTCCCTAGGTAGAATTTTTTTAATTTTATTTTTTTAAAATATGTGCTGCATTCATGTGGTTTAAAAAAAATTGCAACAAATTCTGAGAGGGAAACAGTAAAAATTCTTATTTCTGTCCTTGTTTCCAGTTTTCCTACCTCTAAGGCAACTACTGTTCTCAGTTTCTTATGGATTCTTCCTCAGGTTCTTTATGCAAAAACAAATGTTTTAAATTTTCATATAAGAGTTCAAGAAAACATGGTGTTTACCATGAAATATTCTGTTCATAGTTACATAGCATTAGAACATTGATTAGAAATGTTAACATTAGAACTGGAGGTTCTATTTGATCAGTTTTTCACCCAAACTGATGTTGTCATGACTTCAATGTGCAGATTCCACCAGATTTTCACATCCTCTCAGTCCTCCTTGGGTAGTCAGGTGAGAAACGCTCTTTTTGGCTAGGACTCTTGCTATTTCTAACTGCTGAAGCCATCGTTTCTCTTTAAAAGCACTGTAAAAAACCAAGACATTATTTATTTGTTTGTTTGTTTATTTTTCACTAATAAAGTTCAAGGTTTTATATTATATTTTTAAAATCTTATCGAACTGGTTGGGTTGACATTAGTTAATGAAACTATATAGGTTTCAGATGTACAATTCCACAGTACATAATCTATATTGTATTGTATGTTCACCACCCAAAGTCATGTCTCCCTCTGTCACTATTTATCCCACCTTTACCCTCTTCTGCCTCCTCCTACCCACCTACTCTTTCCCTCTGGTAATTACCATACTGCTGTTTCTGTGTATGAGGTTCTTTTTCTTTGCTTAATCCCTTCACCTTATTCACCCAGCTCACAATCCCCCTACCCTCTGACAGCTACCAATCTGTTCTGTGTATCTGAGTCTGCTTCTATTTTGTTTGTTGGTTTATTTTGTTCATTAGATTCCATATACAAGTGAAATCATATGGCACTTATCTTTTTCTGACTGGCTTATTTCACTTTACATATTTCTTTATTTTTTATGACTGAGTAGTAGTCCCTTGTGTAAATATACCACAGCTTTTTTTCATCTACTAATCTATTAAGGGGTACTAGGGCTGTTTCCAAATATTGGCTATTGTAAATAACACTGTAATGAACATAGGGGTGCATACAGTCTTTCCAATTACAGTCTCAGGTTTCTTTGGATATATTCCTAGAACTGGATTCACTGTGTCATAAGGCAGTTCCACTTTTACTTATATTTTCATTGTATTTTTTATTACCATTTATCCCCCTTATACCTCTTCTACCTCCACCCACCCCCTCCCCCCTGAAATCACCACACTATTGACCATGTCCATCAGTCCTTTTTCTGTTTTGCTCAATCCCTCCACCCCAGCCACCCACCCCCAGAGCTGTCAGCCTACTATCTATGAGTCTCTCTGTTCTACGTGTTAGTTCATTAGGTTCCACATATGAGTAAAATCATATGATATTTGTCTTTCTCTGATGGGCCTATTTCACTTAGCATAGTGCTCTTGAGGTCCATCCATGATGTTGCAAAGGGTAAAGTTTTCTTTTTTCTTATGATAGAGTAGTATCTATTGTAAATGCACCATAGTTGTCTCATCTACAGTTGATGGACACTTGGGCTACTTCCAAATCTTGGCTATTATAAATAATGCTGCAATGAAGACAGGGTGCTTATGTTCTTTCAAATTAATGTTTCTGTTCTTCAGGTGAATTCCTAGAAGTGGAATCTCTGGGTCATAAAGCAGTTCCATTTTTAATTTTTTTGAGGTATCTCCATACTGCTTCCACAGTGGCTGCACCAGTCTGCATTCCCACCAACAGTGCACAAGGGGTCCCTTTTCTCCACATCCTTGCCAGCACATGTTTTTTTTTTAATTTTTAAAAATATATTTATTGATTTGTGAGAGAGAGGAAGTGTGAGAAAGAGAAAGAGAGAGAGAGAGAAACATCAACGTGAGAGAGAAACATTGATTAGTTGCTTCCCATATGCACACCAGCTGGGCATCAAACCCACAACCTAGGTATATGCCTTGACTGAGAATCAAACCCCCAACCAGTTGGTGTACAGGACAATGCTGCAACCAACTAAGCCACACTGGCCAGGGCACCAACACTTGTTTTAGTGTTGATTTATTGATGATAGACATTCTGACAGGTGTGAGGTGGTATCTCATTGTGGTCTTAATTTGCATTTCTCTGATGATTAGTGACTTTGAGCATTTTTTCATGTCTATTAGCCATCTGTATGTCCTCTTTGGAAAAGTCTCTCTTCAGGTCCTTTGGCTATTTTTAAATTGGATTTTTTTTTTTTTTGGTTTTGTGCTTTATCAGTCCTTTATAAATTTTGTGTATTAAGCCCTTATCAGATATACCATTGATAAACAGGCTCTCCCATTCAGTGGGTTGTCTCTTCATTTCATTGATGATTTCATTTGCTGTGCAAAAAAACTTTATAGCTTGATGTAGTCCCAATTTGCTTTTTTCTTTTGTTTCCCTTGCCAAAGAGATGTATCAGAAAAAATACTGCTATGAGAAATGTCTGAGTTTTACGGACTGTGTATTCTTCTAGGATTCTTATGGTTTTGCACCTAACATTTAAGTCTTTATTTAAAATGCATTTTGAGCCCTGGATAATGTGGCTCAGTGGATTGAGTGTCAGTCTGTGAACCAAAGGGTTGCTGGTTCAACTCCCAGTCAGGTTACATGCCTGGGTTGTGGGCCAGGTCTCCAGTAGGGGGCACACGAGAGGCAAGAACACATTGATGTTTCTTTCCCTCTCTTTGTCCCTCCCTTGCCCTCTCTTGAAAAATGAATAAGTACATAAAATATTTTTTAAAAATCCATTTTGAGTTTATTCTTGTGTATGATGTAAGAAGGTGATATAATCTTATTCTTTTGCACACATTTGTCCAAATTCCCCAACACCTTTTATTGAATAGACTATCTTTACCCAATTGTGTTTTTGCCTCCATGTCAAATATTACTTTTTGTATATTTTATTGATTGTGTTATTACAGTTGTCCCAATTTTCCCTCTTTGCCCCACCCCCCCTGCCTGGTACCCCTCTTCCCTCCAGCAAGTCTCCCTCTTTAGTTCATATCCATGGACTTTAGTTCATGTGCATATAAGTTCTTTGGCTTCTCCATTTCCTATACTATTCTTAGCACCCCCCTGTCTATTTTGTACCTATAAATTATGCTTTTAATCCCTGCAGCTTTTCCCCCGTTCTTCTCTACCCTCTCCCAGCTGAAAGCTCTCCAAATGATCTCCATAACTGAGATTCTGTTCCTCTTCTGGTTGTTTGCTTCATTTGTTTTTGTTTTCAGACTCAGTTGTTGATAGTTGTGAATTTGTTACCTTTTTAATGTTCATAGTTTTGATCTTCTTTATCTTAAGTCCCTTTACATTTTATGTAATAATGTCTTGGTGATGATGAACTCCTTTAGCTTTACCTTGTCTGGGAAGCATTTTATCAGCCTTCAATTCTAAATGATAGCTTTGATGGACAGAGCAATCTAGTTTGTGTGTCCTCGCTCTTCATCACTTTGAATACTTCTTGCCAGTCCCTTCTTGTTTTCAAAGTTTCTTTTGAGAAATCATCTGGTAGTCTTATGGGTACTCTTTTGTAGGGAATTCTGCTTTTCTCTTGCTGTGTTTAAGATTCTCTCTTTATCTTTAAACTTTGGCATTTTAATTATGATGTGTCTTGGTGTGGTCCTCTTTGGATCCAACTTGTTTGGGACTCTCAGTGCTTCCTGGACATGTGTGTCTATTTCCTTCACCAAATTAGGGACATTTTCTTTCATTATTCTTTCAAATAACTTTTCAATTTCTTGCTCTTCCTCTTCTCTGTCATCCCTGATTCAGATGTTGGTGCATTTGGAGATGTCCCAGAATCTTCTTATACTATACTTTTTTTTTTTTTTTTAATTCTTGTTTCTTCTCTCTGTTCTGGTTGAATATTTATTTCTTCCTTATGTTCCAAATCACTGATTTGAATCCCAGCTTTATTCCCTTCACTTTTGGTTCTTTATAGATTTTTCTTTATTTTACTTAGTGTAACCTTCATTTCTTCCTTTATGTTGTCGCCATACTCAGTGAGATCTTTGAGCATCTTGATCATCAGTGTTTTGAACTCTGCATCTGATAGGTTGGCTATCTCCATTTCATTTAGTTCTTTTTTCTGGGGTTTTGTTTTGTCCTTTCATCTGGGCCATATTTCCTTGTCTCCTCAATTTGGCAGTCTCCCTGTGTTTGTTCCTCTGTATTAAGTAGAGTTGCTCTGACTCCCTATAAAAGGCACCTGAAAATTGTGTGGGGTGGAGCCTTAGGTAATTGCCAGGGTGGGGCAACCAGCTTCACTACTGTGTGGCTCTCTGTCGGGGGAGAGCTCAGAGAGGAGACTGCGCTGCTGCCTGGCTTCTGGGGGTTTGCCTGGCACTTGACCTGTTTCCAGTCACTTCCCCCACTCCCTGTATGTGACTGACACCCTTCCAGCAGTTGCCCTGGTGTCCAATCTCAGAGTATGTGGCTTTGGAAAAGTTTTAAGAGCATGAGGGCCCTTTAAGCAAAGTTTCCTGAAAATCTGGCAGTTTCTTGTGTGGCCCCAACTCCACTGACTTTTACAGCCAGAAGTTTTGGGGATTTATCTTCCTGATGTTGGAACCCTGGGCTGTGCAGTCTGGTCTGGGGCTGAGATCACTTCCTCCCAAGGTATCCCTCCCAATTTATATCCACCACATGTGAATGTGGGATTGCCCATGCTTATTCCACCACTACCTTATTTTTAAAAATTAAAAAAATGTTTATTGATTTCAGAGAAGAAGGGAGGGATAGAGATGAGAGAGAGAGAGAGAGAGAGAGAGAGAGAGAGAGAGAGAGAGAGAGAGAGAGGCAGGCAATGATGTGAGAAAGAAACATCAATCAGTTGCTTCCTATATATGTCCCAACCAGAGATTGAACCCACAACCCTGGATATGTACCCTGACCAAGATTCAAACCCCCAACCTACTGGTATACAGGATGATGCTCCAACCATCTGAGGCATACCAGAAAGGGCTTGTGAAATATTAATTGACCATAAAGGCACGGGCTATTTCTGGGGTCTCTGTTCCGTTACATTGATCTATAAGTCTGTTTTTATGCCACTACCATGCTGTTTTTATTACTATGGTATTGTAGTATAGTTCAATGCCAGGTAGCATGATTCCTCCAACTTTTTTCTTCTTTCTCAAGATTGGGGTGGCTATTTGGGGTCTTTTGTGGTTCCATATACATTTTTGTAATATTTTTCCTGATTCTATGATATACACCATTGGTATCTTGATAGGAATTGTATTGAATTTATAGATTGCTTTGGGTAGTACAGACATTTCAATGATGTTAATTCTTCCTATCCATGAATATGGTATGTACTCCCACTTATTTATATCTTCTTCACTTTCTTTCTTTGGTGTCTTGCAATTTTTCCAGGACATGTCTTTTACATCCTTGGTTAGATTTATTCCTAAGTATTTTAATTTATGATGCAATTATAAGTGGAATTTTCTTAGTTTCCTTTTGTGATAGTTCATTATTGGTGCATAAAAATGTGACAGATTTCTGCATATTTGTTTTGTATCCTGCTACTTGACTGAATTCATGTATCAGTTTTAGTAGGTTTTTGGTGGAATCTATAAGGTTCTCTATATACAGTGTCATGTCATCTGCAAATAATGACAGTTTTACTTATTCCTTTCCAATTTTATGCCTTTTATTCCTTCTTCATGTCTGATTGCTGTGGCTAGGACTTCCAATACTATGTTGGATAAGTGTGGTGAAAGCAGACATCCTTGTCTTGTTCTGGATCTTAAGGAAAATGCTCTTAGTTTTTGCCTGCTGAATATGATGGCTGTGAGTTTGTCATATATGATCTTTATTACATAGAGGCGTGTTCCCTCTATTCTTACTTTGCTGTGAGTTTTTATCAAAAATGGGTGCTGAATTTTAGTAAATCCTTCTGCATCTATTAATGTGATTGTGTGGTTTTTATTCTTTTTGTTTACATGGTATATTGCATTTATTGATTTGTGGATATTGTACCAATTTTGCATCCCTGGAATAAATCCCAATTAACCATGGTATATGATCTTTTAAATGTATTGCTGGATCCTGTTTGCTAATGTTTTATTGAGGATTTTAGCATCTATGTTCATCAGGGGTATTGGTTTATAAATTTTCTTTCTTCATAGTATCTTCATCTGGTTTTGGAATTAGGATAATACTGGCATCATAAAATGAACCTGGGAGTCTTTCCCCTATCTTGATTTTTTTTGAATAGTTTGAAAAGGATAAGTGTTAGTTCTTCTTTAAATATTTTTTGGTAAATTTTTCCTATGAAGCTATCCAGTCCACAGCTTTTGTTTGTTAGGAATTTTTTAAAAGTACTGTTTCAACTCCATTAGCTGTAATCTGTCTGCTTAGATTTTCTGATTCTTTCTGATTCAGTTTTGAAAGATTATATGTTTCTAGGAATTTATCCATTTCATCCAGATTGTCCAATTTTTGGCATATAGTTGTAATATTTTCTTATGATCCTTTGTATTTCTTTGGTGTCAGTTGTTATTTCTCCTCCTTCATTTCTGATTTTATTTATTTGGGTCCTTTCTCTTTTCTTCTTCATGAATCTGGTTAATGGTTTTTCAATTTTTTTAAATCCTTGCCCAAGAATATGGTTTTATTTTATTTTATTTTATTTATTAGTTATTTATTTTTAGAGAGAGGGGAAGGCAGGGAGAGAGAAGGGAAGAAAAACAGCAATGTGTGGTTGCCTCTTGTGCACCCCCTACTGGGGATGTGGCGCACAACCCAGGCATGTGTTCTGACTGGGAATCGAACCAGTGACCTTTTGGTTCGCAGGCTGGTACTCAATCCACTGAGCCAGCCAGGGCTGTTTTTTCAATTTTTTAATAAAAATTTTATCTTTATTTTTAAATGTTTTTATTGATTATGCTCTTACAGTTGTCCCCCATTTCCCCCCTTTTGCCCCCCAAAGCCTCGCCTTCCCACAGTCAGTCCCTGCACCATTGTTTATGTCAATGGGTGATGCATATATGTTCTTTGTCTAATCCCTTCACTTTCTTTTAACCAGTCCCAAACTTGGCCCTCCCCTCTTACAGCTTCCAGTCTGTTCCTTGTATCGGTGACTCTGATTCTATTTTACTTGTTAGTTTATTTTGTTCCCTAATTCTAGTTGTTAGTGAGATCATATGGTATTTATCTTTCATTGCCTGGCTTATTTCGCTTAGCATAATAGACTCCAGATCCATCCATGCTGCTGCAAAAGATAAGAATTCCTTCTTTTTTATTGCTGCATAGTACTCCATTGTGTAAATGTACCACAGCTTTTAAAAATATAGAATGCCTCAGGAATTTGCATGTCATCCTTGTGCTGGGGCCAGGCTAATCTTCTCTGTATCATTTTAATATTAGTATATGTACAGCTGAAGTGAGCACTCAAGGATATGTTTTCATTAATTTTAGAGGGAGAAGAAAGGTGGTGGGGGGAAGAGGGAGAGAAAGAGAGAAACATCAGTATGAGAGAGAAGCATCAGTTGGCTGCCTTCTCTATTTGCACTGACTGGGGATTGAATCCATAACCCAGGCATGTGCCCTGGCCTGGGATCAAACCTGTAGCCCCTTGGTGTATGGGATGACACTTCAACCAACCTAGCCACCTGGCCAGGGCTGTCAATTTTGGTTATGTTTTCAAAGAACCAGCTCTTGGCTTCATTGATCTATTGCATTATTTTTTAAGACTGTAGTTTGTTTGTTTCTGCCCTGATTTTTATTATTTCATTTCTTTTACTCAATTTGAGCTTTGTTTGTTGTTGTTTTTTCTATTTCCTTTAAGTGTAAATTTAGATTGTGTATTTGAGGCTTTTCTTGTGTTTTTTTGTTTGTTTGTTTTTGTTTTTTTTTTTTGAGGTAGATCTGTAGTGCTATGAATTTCCCTCTCAGGACTGCTTTCACTTTGCCCATATATTTTTGGTCATTGTATTTCCATTCTCCTTTGTTTCAAAGTATCTTTTGATTTCTTCCTTGATCTCATTGTTAACCAATTCATCATTTAGAAACATGTTATTTAGCTTCCATGTCTTTGTGTTTTTTTCATTTTTGTTCTTGTGATTGATTTCTAGTTTTATACCATTATGGTCAGGGAAGATACTTGATGTAATTTCAGTCGTCTTAGATTTATGGAGACTTGCTTTGTGTCCTAACATGTGGTCTACCCTAGAAAATGTTACATGTGCACTTGAAAAGAATGTATACTCTGATGCTCTGAATATCTATTAAATCCACCTGATCTAGTGTGTCATTCAAGACCACCAGTTCCTTGCTGATTTTCTACTTATCTGGAAGATCTATCCATTGATGTCAATGGGGTGTTATTCACCCCATTAGTAATTCACCCTACTATGGCTGAATTACTGTTGATCTCTCACTTTATTTTTTAAGTATATTTTATTGATTATGCTACTACAGTTGTCCCATTTTCCCCTCTTCATTATTCCCCTTTGCCCTGCACCCCCTTCCCACCAGCATTCCCCACCCCGCTTAGCTCATGTCCATGGGTCATACATTAGGTTCTTTGGCTTCTCCATTTCCTATACTATTCTTATCCTCCCTCTGGCTATTTTCTACCTACCATTTATGCTTTTTTTTTTAATTCTTTTTTTTTTAATATATTTTATTGATTATGCTATTACAGTTGTCCCATTTCCCCCTTCACTCCCCTCCACCCTGTACCCCCTCTCCCACCCACGTTCCCCCCCTTTAGTCCATGTCCATGTGTCATACTTATGAGTTCTTTAGCTTCTACATTTCCCGTACTATTCTTGCCCTCCCCCTATCTATTTTCAACCTACATTCTATGCTACTTATTCTCTATACCTTTTCCCCCTCTCTCCTCCTCCCCCCCTACTGCTAGCCCCCCATGTGCCCTCCATTTCTGTGGTTCTGTTCCTATTCTAGTTGTTTACTTAGTTTCTTTTTGTTTTGCTTTAGGTGTGGTTGTTAATAATTGTGAGTTTGCTGTCCTTTTACTATACATGTCTTTTCTTTATCTTCTTTTCTTAGATAAGTCCCTTTAGCATTTCATAAAGTAAGGGCTTGGTGATGATGAACTCCTTTAATTTGACCTTATCTGAAAAGCACTTTATCTTCTCTTCCATTCTAAATGAGAGCTTTGCTGGATAGAGCAATCTGGGATGTAGGTCCTTGTCTTTCATGACTTGGAATATTTCTTTCCAGCCCCTTGCCTGTAAGGTCTCTTTGGAGAAATCAGCTGACAGTCTGATGGGAACTCCTTTGTAGGTTACTGTCCCCTTATCTCTTGCTGCTTCTAGGATTCTCTCCTTCGTTTTTACCTTGGCTATTGTAATTATGATGTGCCTTGGTGTGTTTCTTCTTGGGTCCAACTTCTTTGGGGCTCTCTGCACTCCTTGGATTTCTTGGAAGACTGTTCCCTTTGCCAGTTTGGGGAAGTTCTCCTTTATTATTTGTTCAAATAACTTTTCCACTTGTTGGTCCTCCCCTTCTGGTACCCCTATAATTCAGATGTTGGAACGTTTAAAGGTGTCCTCGACGGTCTTAAGCTTTTCTTCGATTTTTTGAATTCTTATTTCATCATGTTTTCCTGCTTGGTTGATTCTATCTTCCTTCTGGTCCACTGTGTTGTTTTGAGACTCAGATTCCTTCCTTTCACTATTGGCTCTCCTCTGTATATCTTCCTGCATCTCTTTTATGGTAATCTGCATTTTTTCATGTAATTTGTATCCAAAATCAACCAGTTCCATGAGCTTCCTGATCACCAGTGTTTTGAACTGTGCATCTGATAGATTGGCTATTTCTTGGTCACTCAAAAGGATGAGTCCTGGGGGACTGATCTGTTCTGCTGGAAACATGTCTTATGCCTTTCCCTGTCTCTCCTATTATTTTATTTATTTATTTTTTTTCTCCGGTCTGGTCGCTCTTGTTATGGTGGGGGGCAGAGCCTTAGGTGTTCACTGGGGCTGGGCGCCCCAGTTGCTACATTGTGACGTTATATGTGGGGGCAGGGGCGGGAGCGGGGACAGGAGGGATCAATGGTGATAGTTCCGTTATCCTGGAGTCAGACACTTCCCTGGGCTTCTGGGCCGTGAGCTCTGCCCTGGTCCACAATCGCTGCCCCACTGATTCCCCCAGCCGCTGCTTCCGTACTCAGGGATCACCGCTGCACCACTGCGCTCTTGTGCCCCGGATGGCTGTCACGCCGATTTTGCGCCAAATTTCCCCCAAACTACGCGTGCCGGTGACCCGCGCCAGTGCCGTGCCCGCTTGGCTCGTCGTCCCCTACCAGTCTGGATGTACGGGTCTATTTCAACTTCTTGGCTGTCCGACTTCCATTTAGATAAATCCTCTGACAGTTCTGATATTATGACTGCAAATCATTGTTGTAAATTATTGTTGTTCTGTTCTTGGTTGTGCGAGGAGGTACAGTGTGCACACCTATTCCTCCATCTTGCCAGAAGTCCCAGAATCCCATTTATGCTTCTTATTCCCTGGACTTCACCCCAATTCTCCCCCTCTGCCTCCCTACTGATAACCTTCCATTTCTGTCATTTTGTACCTGTTCTAGTTGTTTGCTTAGTTTGTTTTTGTTTTAGGTTCAGTTGTTGATAGTTGTGAGTCTGTTGTCATTTTACTGTTCATATTTTTGATCACCTTCTTTTTCTTAGATAAATCCCTTTAACATTTCATATAATAAAGGGTTGGTGATGATGAACTCCTTTAACTTGACCTTATCTGGGAAGCACTTTATCTGCCCTTCCATTCTAAATGATAGCCTCACTGGATAGAGTAATCTTGGATGTAGTTCCTTGACTTTCATGACTAGGAATACTTCGTTCCAGCCCCTTCTTGCCTGCAAGATTTCTTTTGAGAAGTCAGCTGACAGTCTTATGGGCATTAAGACTTTTGTCTTGCTGCTTTTAAGATTCCTTATCTTTAATCTTGGGTAATGTAATAATGATGTGCCTTGGTGTGTGTTTCCTTGGGTCTAACTTCTTTGGGACTCTCTGACCTTCCTGGATTTCCTGGAAGTCTATTTCCTTTGCCAGATTGGGGAAGTTCCCTTCATTATTTTTTCAAATAAATGTTCCATATCTTGCTGTTCTTCTTCTTCTGGCACCTTTATGATTTGGATGTTGGAACATTTAAAGTTGTCTCAGAGGTTCCTAAGCCTCTCCTCATTTTTTTGAATTCTTATTTCTTGACTCTGTCTGGTTGAATGATTATTTCTTCCTTCTGCTCCAAATCGTTGATTTGAGTCCCAATTTCCTTCCCTTCACTTTGCATAGCCTTCCCTTCTTTCTCTATTTTGCAACCATGCTCAACCATTTCTGTGAGCATCCTGATGGCCAGTTTTTTTGAACTCTGCATCTGATAGGTTGGCAATCTCCTCATCACTTAGTTCTATTTTTGGAGTTTTTATCTGTTCTTTCATTTAGGCCATATTTCTTTGTTTCAGCTGCCTCTTATATTGTTAGGGACAGAGCCTTAGGTGTTGGCCAAGACAAGGCAAACCGCTTTGCTAGGTTGTAGCACTGTCTGTGGGGGAGGGGTCCAAGATGGAATGATGCTGCTTTCTCTGCTCTCAAACAGTTTACAGTCACTTCTCCCTCAACTCACAAGCAAATTGGGCCCTTCTGGTGCTGATTCTTGGGTGGGTGGATTGTGTACATTCTAGGACCCTATGGGTCTCTCCAACAAACTCTCCTGTGAGGCTGGGAGTTTCTCCCACCACTGCACCCCCACAGGTTCTTACAGCCAGGGGTTTTGAGGCTTTATTTCCCCATACTGGAAGCCTGGGTCTGTCTTGCTCCCCAGTTGTTCCTTCTGGGAGGAACAACTGGGCAAATGTGGGACTACCCAGTCCTCCAGCCACTGCTTTGCTGTGTGTCCTCTCTGCCCCGGGGGCCATCTCTGGCCCTCCTACCAGTCTGGATCTGTTTCTTCTTTAACTTCTTGGTTGTTGGACTTCCATACAGTTTGATTTCCTGGCAGTTTTGGTTATTTTTCATTTTTAAATTTGTTGTTGTCCTTTTGGTTGCACAAGGAAGCAAAGAATATCTATCTACACCTCACTCTTGGCCGGAAGTCGGATCTCTCACATTATATCTATCCAGATTTGCTTTACATATTTAGGTGCTTTTATGTTGGGTGCATAAATGTTTACAAGGGTTATATCCTCTTGTTGGATTGCTCCCTTTATCATTATGTAATGTCCTTCTTTGTCTCTTCTATAGCCTTTGTTTTAAAGCGTATTTTGTAAGATATAAGTATTGCTACCCCAGCTTTTTTTTCCTCATTTCCATTTGCAGGAAATATCTTTTTTCAAGCCTTAACTTTTAGTCTCTGTGTAACTTTCATTCT
Organism: Phyllostomus discolor; assembly: GCF_004126475.2. Classification (NCBI taxonomy): domain Eukaryota; kingdom Metazoa; phylum Chordata; class Mammalia; order Chiroptera; family Phyllostomidae; genus Phyllostomus; species Phyllostomus discolor. The sequence goes on from NC_040904.2 coordinate 59,856,811, forward strand.
GAAAGTATTATGCTAGATGAAATAAGCCAGTCAGCGAAAGACAAATACCATATGATTTCACTTATATGTGGAATCTAATGAACAAAATAAACTAACAGACAAATTAGAAATAGAAATAGACTCATAGATACATAGAACAGACTGATAACTGTCAGGAGGAAGGGAGATGGGGGGCTGGGTGGAAAAGGTGATAGGATTAAGCAAAGGAAAAAAAGCCTCACAATATGGTAATTACCTGGGGGGAATTGGGGAGTACGGGGAGGTAGAGGAGGGTAAAGGGTAATAAATGGTGATGGAAGGAGACTTGACTTTGGATGGCAAACATACAATACAATATAGGTGATATACTATAGAACTGTACTCCTGAAATCTATATAATTTTATTAACCAATGTCACCTGAATACATTGAGTAAAAATTAAAACACAAATCAGACTGTGATAGCACTGTGAATAAAAACAAAGCAGGACTGGAGGGAGAGGGTACAGTCTGACACCACTCAAGTCAGATTTTTTCAAACAGCCTCTGCCTCTTTGCCAAACCCAGACCCACCCTCTGTGAGTGTGTGGAAGTGGGCTAATTTAGGCATTTTGTCCTTGAGTTGTCATTTTCTGGGGTTTTGGCACTTACCCAGGAGAGACCAATGTAGTTACTATTCCTCTGACAGGCAAGGACAATATACACACTCATCAACAGGGCTGCCTTACTATAGCATTATTTCAACTCCACCAGTTGAAATACTGGGTACTCTGTTGGGCTTTCTGAACATGGGGAGCAGCCCGAAACACATCTCTAAACTCCTGAGAAGACCTTGAAATTCCTATAGCTGCCTGTGTCTCTCTAGAGGTGGGAGCAGAGCATTATGGGCCATGTTGCAGAAGCTGTGTCTGAGTGTGCCTGTGCCCCCAGAACCTCACCCTTGCTTTGATTGGCTCAGAAGACAGGAGTCATCTTTGCATCTACCCTGGCCCTCATTTCTTATCCTGTGCAACCTACCACCAAGTTCTGTCAATTTCTTTCTTACATTTCTCTCCAACCCATCTACTGGTCTCCGTTACCCAAGTCCCTCCTGTAGTGCACTCTACCGCCATGTCTCCCCTGGACCTCTGCCATTGCCTCCTATCCAGACTTCAGAGTCCTTTCTAGTTCCCTGACACTGCAGCCAAAGTGATCTCTACAAAATGTGAAGCTGATTATGTCAAACTTTTCAATGTTTCCTTATTGTTTTTAGTCTAAAACTGCCCAGTCCTCCATAGGGACCCCAGCCTGCCTCCCCATGTTTGTCTCATACCTCTCTTCTCTCTCTTTGCCCTAGCATATCTTTCTACATCACAAATGCTCCATGAACTACAGCCATGAGGCTTTTGCACAAGCCATTTCTTCTACCCGGAGCAGTGTCTTTCCACTCTTCCTTCACTTGGTTAACCCCTGCCCATCCTTCGGAATTCAGGTCAGACATTTTCTTAGGGAAGTCATAGAACCTCTTTTCCTGAAGTTCTTCTCCTTCATAGCATATTCCTCAGCTTTTATGATAATATCCATCACACCCTAGTAGGTAGTTTGTTTCACAAATGCAGGACTGTATTTGTATTTGCTCTCAATTGTAGAGGGTGACCACCTGTCCTGGTTTGCCAAAAACTGAGGGATTTCTTAGGAAACAGGACTTGCAGAGCTAAAAGTAGGAAAATCATCCTATTACTGTATCACCAGCTCAATATACATTTGTTGAATGAATAGCCATTCATAATCTCTAATTGGGCCATCAGCCCAACTACCTAACTGAATCTCAACATTTCTTTGGAGCATAGGAGTTCCCAGTTCAAGGAGAAAAGGGTAGTATAACTATGTTCACCTCTCCCTGGCTTGACAGGTGGTTTCAGGCAGACATAGGTGCTTTCATGACTCCTATATGGGGCATAAACCAGACCAAAAAGAACTGTGCAGGGGTCATGAAGACTCCTTTCCCTCCACAGCCAACCAACAGAGGAAGGTGGGACAGATCCTGGGAAAGATGCAGTGGATAGGGGGAAAAACAGATGGGAAGGAAGGAGAGAGTGCAAATATAGGAAAGAGAAAAAGAGAAACAGTCAAGTTGGAAAGATTTGCTAGGACTAACTCTACCAGAGGAAGTATGAAATCAGACTGACCACCACTCCTATGAGTCTCCTTATTTTTTATTGTTGATACTATTGCAGATGTTTTCATTTTGCCCCCCTTTGCTAACCCCTTTTTTCTAACCTCTTTTTTAAAACATATTTTATTCATTTTTTAGAGGTGGGGGGAAGGAAGGAGAGAAAGAGGGAGAGAAACATCTATGTGTGAGAGAAGCATCTATGGTTGTCTTTTTCACGGCCCCAGCTAGAGACCTGGCCCACAACCCAGGCATGTGCCCCTACTAGGAATCAAACCAGAAACTTTTCAGTTGACAGGCCAGTGTTCAACCCACTGAGCCACACCAGACAGGGCTTGCTAACCTTTTTCTTTAATACAATGTTTTCCTCAGAGATTGCTTTCTCAACCTTGAAATTGTTTTCTCTGATAACTTCAATTTTATAAAATATACCTACAAAAATAGCATGTTAGTATAACCTATTTGGAAAACTGCTTGGAAGTGTCCCCCCTCCCCCGGCAAAAAAGAAACTTACTCCGTGACCTAGCAGTTCTATTTCTAAGTATACAATCAAGGGAAATTAATGCAAATGTCCAACAGACCTCATATACACAAATCATTATACAGTTTTATTCAGATAGTCCCAAATTAGAAACAACCCAGCCCTGGCCAGTGTGACTCAGTGTATTGCATGCCACCCTGCAAACTGAAAGGTCACTGGTTCAATTCCCGGTCAGGGCACATGCCTGGGTTGCAAGCCAGATCCCTGGTTGGGGGTGTGTGAGAGACAACCAATTGATGTTTCTTTCACACATCGATGTTTTCCTCCCTTTCTCCTTCCCTTCCCCCCCTCTAAAGACAAATATATAAAATCTTACAAAAGAAAGAGAGAAACAACCCAAATGCCCATCAATAGGGGAACAGATAAACAAAGGTATGAAATACTACACAGAAAAGGAATACTATATAGAAATAAAAAGAATCAGTACATGTGAAAACATGGATGAATCCCACAGGCAGTATGTTGAACAAACAAGCCACACATAGAAGGTGCATACTATATGATGTCCTCTATATGAAATTCAAGAGCAGGCAAAACTAATCTCACTGATAGGGATCAGAATGATGATCACATCTGGGAGAGGTTATTTACTGGCAAATGGCATGAGGGAAATTTTGGGGGTGCTGGAAATATTTTGTATCTGATCCGAGTAGCAGTGTGCAAAATGAGCAATATATGTGGGATTAACACTCCATATGCATTTTTCTATATATTTTACAACCAAATACCTCCCCAAGAAAGCACTCCACACAATAGACACTGGCAGCCTTTCTTCCCCCAAACCACACACACGCCCACCTTAAATACAGATGCATTTGCACATTTTCATCCTGCTTAGTATTGCACTGGGCCATAATAAGCACTTACTGGATGCTTGAAAAATAAGCTTATTTTTTTCAATTTTATTTAGGTGTAATTGACAATAAGAAAATAAACTCATTTTTTAACATGCATCTGTTGATAAAACTAACCAATATTTCCTCTCATATGCTTACAGCCTAATTTTAAGACGAGCTATACAATTTTTTCAATTAATAATTTTTCTAGTCTTTTTCTAGAATTTTAGATTATTTTTACACATTCTACTCAAAGATACCTCACAAATTACAAAGACTGAAGATATTAAGTAGTTTCTTTATTGTCGTCGCTCTGAAGTCTGCCAGTGTTGCAGCCCAGATTACTCTCACCACTAGGTGGCAATAACCTTGTTGAAATAAAGTAGAGCTGAAATAGAGACCAATATAGAAAGGCAACTAAAACAACTCAGCCTTATTTTTTCTTTCCTTCTCACACACTGAATGAGGAAAAAAGCCGCTCACAGATCTGCATTTCAGCTGCAATACTGTCACCCAATAACACCTCATATATGACGAATGGGACCTGAGATTTGCAGAGCTGTGTTTTCAGTGAAATCTCGTGACCAGTATGTAATATTTTATCTTATGAAATGAATGTTTCTGAAAAGTCCACCTCAGATACACTCATTTATATCTTCGAATGTGATAATGAATTACTTTTTAAAACTTACCTTAAATATTAATGTCAATCCTAACACTCCATCCAATATAGACCTCCCACAACTGGGTATATCTTGCCTAGCAAGTCAACTGAAGTCTTTATGGTTCAGTTGTTTCTTTTATTTTTCTTCCCCCTTCATTTCCATCCAGTCTTCCCTGACAGTTTTGATGTCTCCCTTCCACATTTCAGTGAGCAATTCTTATTAGTTTTTTTTTAAAGAAACAATGGACTTTGTTAATTGATACAACTCTTTTAACTGTGTCTCTTTTCTTTCTCAAACTTTGAGGAGAAAAGCGCTACGCAGATTGGACTGCCCAATAAAAACAGTTTGTTTTGTTGTAGACACGAGGCTAAGCTGAGGTCCTGGAAGCCAGACACTGATGCACTGGAACAACCTGTATTACGCTGTCGGGCATGGTAAGGCTTCACGGGCCATCCCCTGTCCCTAGACCTGCCCTTTGAAAGGTTTGCTCTCATATGTTTACAGAGAAAGCATTCCTATTAACCAATGTCACCCCAATAAATTTAACTAAAAATAAAGAAGTACATACACGAATGCAGAAATAAAAGACATTACCTGGCCACAGCTAAGCAGTAGATGGCGTTCTCCCTTGGAGTTCTCCCGCTGTGCTCAGAGAAAGATGCGAAGGAAGATCTGAGTAAAGAGTCAGCACTGGGTGTTGCGTAGTAAAAAGATGGGTGTGCATGGCCTACTCTTGAAACTGGAGGGAGTGGGATTTGTGGAAGATATGTATTTTTTATGAGCTTTTCATTTTTCCTATCCACGGCAATACTATTTTTCCAATTTTGTTGTCTTCGTAATTCAGAGAATGTATTTTTATCTACCAGTGGAAGAAATTTGAGGGTTTGTTCTCTTGTGTCCTGCTGTGAAATTACCAAAGTATTGACAGGTCTCCTGCTTGCAGTTTGTTCCCTGAGAGGCGGTAGCTTGACCACAGTGCTTTGTGAGTCCTTATTCCCAGCCTTATGCCAACTCTTGGAGGTCATTCGTGGTTTGCTGAAGCCATCCACCATCACAATGTCTCCAACTTTTGCCTCGAAGGCTCTTGATCCACACAGCTGGCTTTTATAAAGGTTGTGACTCTGAGCCTTGAGCACCCATTGTTTTATTTTAATATAGATCCTCATGGGGACTGACACTTTCAGAAAAGAAACTGTGGACCACATTTTACTAAGCAAATATAATACACAGTCTTTATGCTTGCGTTTGAGCGCGATGGCCAGGGGAGCTTGGCCTGCAGCATTTCTGCATTCCAGGCACAGCACACTGCAGTTGACAAAGGCCTTCAGAATCAGCAGCTGGCCTGCTTCTGCAGCTGCATGAATGGGACATTTAGAGACATCTGCATGCAGGGCTTCATGGCACCATGCTCGGTAAGGGTGGACACCAACCGCCTCGTGGGGCCGCACACCCTGCTTCAGGGCCCATTCGGTGAGTTCAATGTAGCCATAAAAGGCGGCAATGTACAGGGCCACCCTCTTCTGGTACCTGCATGAGTGAAACGAGTCGGAGTGGGGGTTTGGTAAGTCAGCAAACAGACAAGTGCGGTTATACTAAATGCCCATGCAACATTCTACTTAAAATTTTTGTTGTTTCCTAATTTTTACCCAAAATGTTTTCAGAAAAGGCATATAGTAACATGCATGTTAAACTGCAGAGGTCCTGCTTAGGCACATGATCCTACTATGCACATGCAAATAGTCCCAACTAGTTTCCTTGGAGTAGTTTTCTTTCTTATGAAAATTCAATGCTCAGGAGAAATATCAAGTTTTATATCAATTGGGAAAGTAGTGGAAGAAATTTAGCACATTTTAGAAATGTGAAAGTTGTACATGTTTATTTTGCCTATTCTAACAGTCCTTATTTTCTGGCTTCTCAGAGTCCCTACTGCTATCTGATCTAAACACCAGGTTGCCACCCTCCACCAGCACCATTCCCAGTGCCTAACTCGTCTCCCACCTCCATTCATCTCCCTCCAGGCTTTCCTCAGACAGTACTCAATGATCATTTCATTCTATGAACTGGTGGTTTCCTGTCCTCTGTTCCAAACCCTCCAATAGCTTCCCACTGCAATTGAAATTCTAACTCCTCACCTTGGCCTATAAGGCCCCTCATCATCTGCCCCCGCACCGCCCCCCGCCCCCCACCCCCTGCCGTCTCCAGCCCCACTTTCTACCAGTCCCCTTCTATTTCACTGTACTGGAGGCACACTGGCCTTTTTACTATCCTTCCAGTACCCCAGAAGGCATAGTTGAATGATGCGGAAGGCTGTTCAGAGAAAGAGGAATTAAGGAGGGAAACCTAGACAGGGTCCAACTTGTCAGAACATACTTGGGCAGGGCTATCTGACCCCACTGTAGAGATGGAGGGAAGCTAGCCTGGTATTATCCAAAATATACTGCATTTAACTAACTCTCCTGTGTCTGCTTGCATGCTTGTCACACTACCTTTTGATGTGTAGGTGGTTTCCCATGTAATTTTTCTGTGAGGTAGATGGTTTGCCCAGAACATATGGGTCTCTAGGAGGGCTCTGGCAGTTAGATTATAACTAGAGTTATACATTAATACAGTGGCATTTTGGTTCACACATCCACTTCTTTTGAAAGTCACTAATGTAAATTGGCATGTCTGAATTTGATCAGTTTTCTTGACTTGGGGAGAAGAGCCTCTCCTGGATGGACCAACTGGCCTTCACTTTCATCCTTAGCACTCATGTTGTGGGAACTATAGGCACTCTTGGTACTGAGCCTAGTTGATGCTGCTTTCTACATGTATCTTTTTGCAATCTGTCCTCTCAGTCCTGAGCCTAGGTCAGGCCACCTTCTTCTCTTAACTACCTCCCTGTCTCCCTCCCTGCCTCTATCTCTCATACTGAAGCCTAGCTTCAATGTCTTCTGAATGCTATAGAGTTCAAATTCCTTTACATTCCTGTGGGGCCTGCATGAGCTGGCCTTTCTGTATCTTTTCAGCCTCTGGCTACTCGTCCCCTCTCACTCTGTGATGTACCATGTGGAATTTCTTTGAGTTCCTTGAAGATCCATTCTCTTGCCCTGGTCTTTGTACATGTGGTTCCACCTGCTTTGGAACATGGGGTTTTTGTTTTTGTTTTCCTTCCTACCATTTCTCTGAGTACCAACTCTTCAGGTCTCAATCTTAATTCTGTTTCTCAGGATGACCCCCTGGGACTGGTTAGCTCTCCATAGTATCTATTCCCAGATCGTCCGGCACTGTGCCCATGCCCTAACACTTCTCACACTGAATGACAGCAGCACCTAGCATTCATATCCTCTTGGCATTTGCCAGGCAGTTCTCTAAATTCCTTATGATTCCTAGGTAATTTAATCTCTAAAACAGTTCTATGAGATACTGTTATCATTCCTGTTTTATACAAGAGGATAGTGAGGTACAGGATGACTATATAATTTGTCTGAGTTTACACAATGAAACACCAAGGGAGGGCCTGGGAACCTAGGCATATGGGCTCTGGAGTTTGTACTCCCAAACACTTTGCAATGCCGCTTCTTCAGGAATTGGCTACTGTTTTCTGCTTTCCCTACTGGAAGCCTGAGCTATATCTTGTTCCTAGGATATTGTGTAATATATAGAAAATGCTCAATAGACATTTGTTAATTGGATAGAGAATAAAAGGAGCTTTTCAATGTGATCATTTATATTCTTTGACATTTTATTTAATTTTTTAAGACTTTATTTAAATATTAAATGGAGGTGGTTAAGCACATGAGCACTAGAGTTACATTGCTAGGAGGATCTAATGCCCAGTTGGGTTCTTGATAGCTGTGTGAAAATGGGCAGATTTCCTAATATCAGTTTTCTCATCTATAAAACAAGGTAAAAGAATATTGACCTTATAAAAGTATAAAGTTACATAGTAAATATAACAGTGTCACAAAGTACTTAATAAATATGCACTATTAAAAGTAACAAAGCAGCATGGCTATTTCTTTGGATTTAGAGCATAAAAAGAATTATTGCCGTCCTGGCTGGTGCAGCTCAGTGGATTGGGTGCAGGCCTGCAAACCAAGGAGCTGCAGGTTTGATTCCCAGTCAGGGCACATGCCTGTGTTACAGGCCAGGTTCCCAGCGGGGGGTTCACAAGAGGCAACCACACATTGATGTTTCTCTCTCTCTCTTTCTCCCTTCCCCTCTTTCTAAAAATAAATAAATAAAATCTTTTAAAAAAGAATTATTACTATCCTCAAATAGAAATTAATTTTAAATATTTGAATATTTTATAAACTTGCAAGAAGTGGCTTCCAATCTATCACTTCACAGAGGCCTTAGAGCTGCTAGTGGGTATGCCGGCTTTTGTAAAGCATACTTATATCACCCACAAGGGGGCACTGTTCTAAAATACAGTACCACTGATTTTAAAACAAAAGGGTAGTGTAGCATTTGGGAAGCTGCAGACATACATTAAAATGTTCACCTGCTTCTCTGAACCTACCCACATCCACTGCCTCAGTCACACATGTTCTACTTCATGTACTGCAAATATATGAATATTGTATTAAATGCAGTTTGAAAACTTACATGGGAGCTTATGAAAAGACAGCCAATTTTTCAGCTAACCAATTAGCAAATAGTGGGGGTTTTGTTGTTGTCGTTGTTTTGTTTTTAGAATAATTGAATGTGCCTTGACTGGCTTAGTTGGTTGGAACGTTGTCCTGTAAACCAAAAAGTCGCAGGTTCGATTCCTGGTCAGGGCACATGCCTAAGTCACAGGTTCTATCCCTGGGTGGGGTGTACAAGAGGCAACTGATGGATGTTTCTCTCTCACATTAATGTTTCTCTCCCTCTCTCCCTCCTTTCCCCTTTCTCTAAAACTCAATAAATATGTCCTTGGGTGAGGATAAAAAATATAATTGAATGTGATAGTGACCAGACACTTATTCTAGTGTCTTTAAAAAAAGATGTTCAAAGTCTGATAACCAAACCAAACTGGTCACCCATTGAAATAGTTAGTGTTTCCTGAGGAACATCTACCCAGATTGCAATCCATCCCCAGAGGCTGTCAGCACTGCTGGCATCCCTGCTGCATTATTTCATCAAATGTCTCAATAATGATGTCTGATCAAGATATTCTAAGTGGAATCGGCATGGAGCAGCAGCACACCAGCTGTGGAGTGAATTGCAGACTCAAGGTCCTTTGGAAATTTAGTAAAAATTACTTAAATTAATTTTGTATTTGCTTTATCTCCATACTTAAGTACCGGCTTTTCATTTGATAAATAGCGTTGGACTTTAAGTTTTTGTCCGAGGAGACAGCCCATAAGAAATTCTTTCCATCCATCCCAGACGTCCAAGCGAAGCATTGTGCCTGTGGATGAAAAGAGGCAGTTTATGGTGCAGTCCATCACTGTGGTTTGGCAATCCATACAACTTCTAAAGATAGCTTTCCCCAAACAGAGGCATGAACTAGATGCGAAATGAAAGGTAACCCTAAAATAAATAAGTAGACAGAGGTTATTTTTAGCTTAGGCCTGCACAGTGATTGCATACCGTGTTGAAATGCTTTCTGCCGCTATCTTCAAAAAGCCCTGTGGGTGCTGATTCTGGGATGATGGATACGTCACAGTGAAACTGAAGCTGTTCTGTTGGAAGAGGAAACTAAAGAAAACGTGGCAGGGCAGATGGGCTTGCTTCTTGGGCCTGTAGCTTACGAGTGGGCTGTGGGTGGAACTGAATGGCCCCTTTGTTCTGTGCTTCACAAAATGGGAGCCATTCTGTACTATGTTCACTGCTGCTGCAGCACTTGCCACCTGCCCCTCCAGTGTTTACCCTCTCCTGACCCTGTGACACCATATTCCCTTTGTTCTGCTGGCAAGTGTTTTCCAAGACTCTTTTTTCCTTCGGTCTTCTGATTTGCTCACTCTCCACATTCCTTGAGATAAAACCCAATTTGGCCACCCTGCCTTCTCTCCCCTCTCTCCATCCAGCCTGCCTCCCTTGTGTCTCAGGACAGCCAGCCTGCCCCTGTCCAGGGCACTCTGACCTTTCACCTGTCCTTGAGACACACCAAGTCCACTCCCATCTCAAGTCGTAAAGACTTATCATTTCTTTTGTTTCCAAGGGCCTGTATCTAGATTTTCACAGAAGTGTGAGTCTCATTCAGTTTTCAATTCAAGCATCCTGTCCTCACAGAGGACCTTCTCAGCCACCACAGCTAAAGCAATCTCAGCCACCCACTGCCTCCTCCCCTCGAACACTCTTCCTCCCATGACCTTATTTTAACTTCTTCATATCATTTATCATCAGTACTTGGAATAATTTCACTTGTGTAGAGATTTTTTTTCATGTCCCTAATGAAAAGAAAGCTCCTTTAGGACTGGATACATAGCCTGGCACTTGGTAAGTGCTCACTAAATACTTGTTGGTTGACTAACAGGCCATCTTGGTGACACTAAAGGCTTCATGGACCACCCATGTGCCACTCACTCCCAAATCCATATCTCCAGCCTAGGCCCCAGCTCCGGATTCCCCCTGCTGGGGATGTTGCTGTCCAAAGGACTGCACTGCCTTCATGCTGTTAGAAAGGACAACTCATTGCCTTTCATTCCCCACTGGCTTTCCCTCCTGCATTCTGTGTCTCAGTGTGTGGCACCACTGCCTTCTTTACTACCTACACTAGAAATCTCAGACTTTTTTCTTCATTTCTTCCTTTTTGTCATGTGCTACACCTGTGTAATTACTGAGGCCTGACTAGTTTATCTCAGAAATGTTTGAGACCTGTTTCCTTTCCTTCATCTCCACCAGCTCCACCCTCATTCAGACTGAGATCATCTGTTGCCTGACTGTTCTTTGAGAAGCACCCAACAAAACTTCCTCTCCCTTCAGGTCTCTGCTCAAATATCATCTCCTTTCCTGACTAAAATAGCCTTCCCCTTACCACATCATCCTTTATCCTCTTATGCTGCTTTCTTTTCCTTCATAGTTCTTATTTCTATTTAAAATTTAACATTTTTCTGTTAACTTGATGGTGCTTGCTTTCCTCACTGACATGCAAGCTTCAAAAGGGTAGGAACCATGCTACTCTCACTCACAGCTCTGTGCCTGCTTTCTCAGTGGTGCCTGGGTCATGGCGAATATTCAGTACATAGTTGGTGAGTGAGGTTCAGCCCCACTCCCCAAATCCATTCTGGGCATGTGCTGCCCTCCTCACCCTCAGCAGCCCAGCAGGCTGGCCTGCACTTCCGTGTGCACACCAAGCTGTTTCTGGCTCTGGGGCTTATTATGTTGCTGCCCCTTCTGTCTGAATTTTCTGACTCCTTCCCCCCACCCCCTTCGACCAATAGTTTATTATGTAACACTGGCATCATCTTCTCCAGGAAGTCCTGCTTGACAACACCATTCTTTCACTTCCCCAAATAGCTTAGACTTTGAAACTATCATCAAGCATACATTCTGCTTTGGAATGGTTAGTTTTCAAACACTAATAGAGAACTCTTTGAGTCCCAGCATCATGTCTCATCCAGGCTGTGGGCTCTGTTTTAGTTATGCTCTTGGGTGGCAAGGAAGCCTTCAATAAAATGGGTTTATTATACTGAGACAGTGACTGACAATGGTGTGCATTAGGAACCAAGGCCCCAGAATCTCTTGTGTCCTCTATGTCTTTTGTATGGCTTCTCACTTTCTCTACCCACGGGCTGCCCTGCTTACAGTTTCTGCCCTATCACAACTTGGGCATGCATTCAACATTAGTTCTGCATGACCCAACCTTATTTCATGACACCTTTCATTTTCTGCCACTACTGATAACCAATTTATCTTTCCACATTTCCCAATTTGAATTTGCAAGACTAATAATAATGAATAATAACATTGAATATGAATAGCCAATATTCATCAAATGCTTATTACATGTTTTGTATTGTTCTAAGTACTTTATGTGAATAAGCTAATTTAAAATTCACAAAAGCACCAAGTGGTAAGTTATAATATTGTCTCCATTTGGCAGCTGAGGAAACGGAGACATTATGAGATTAAGTAACTTGCCCAGGTTTTTCATACCCAGTGAGTAATGCAACCAGGAGTTGGACTTGGGCAATCAGGCTCCTGTGCCCGTGTTCCTGTCCTCTGTGTCATATTTGTCTCCAAACAGAATCTAATTGGCTCAGCTGCGAGAGCTGATGTTACTGGACAGCCTCTGGATTGGCTGCCTTGAATTAATGTGATGGCTTTGGCAGTAGGAGGTGTGTGTGTGTGTGTGTGTGTGTGTGTGTGTGTGTGTGTGTTGGCTTACCTGTACATATCTGTGGGCTCAGACATGTAGTAGCTTCATAATAAATACTTGTAGATAAGAAGGAAGGGAGGGACAGAATGAGGGAAGTCAACCTCATTAGCATTTTGCAGGCATACAAAGCTTCTAAACATGTTGACTTTTCTTGGCTGGGATATCCTAACACCAGTAATCTTCAAGTCACAGAATGTTAAAGACAAAGATCCTAAAAGACCAGCCCAGTCAATTCCCCTTTTTATAGAGTAGGAAGCTGAGACCCAAAGATATGGTGAGTTGCCTGGTTACTCAGCAAGCTTGGAGTAGAATTTGGCTTGGAATTTATGTCTACAGGACCCTATCTAAGCCTCCTTTCACTTGCCTTTCTCTTTTTTCTTTCTGGTTCCCTCTCTTTCTCTTTTTGCTTCCACTCCACAGGCAGACACACAGCTAAGTTTATGTTCTCTCAGCTGATCCTTTCCTTTCGGGATGTTCCATATTATAACCTATAATCTTGAAATGGGACTGTTCCTCTGTTACCTCTTTACTATGGTGTTGTATTTCTTGAGCTTGGCCTCACTTTCCTTTGTGGGTTGATTCCTCTTTGCCATGCTTGTTTACTCACAGAGCAGGATCTGACCTCGTCCCCCAACCTTCCTCCACCCTCACAAATCTGGCCTCAGCTAGCAGAGCTCACTCTTTTTTGCTGGAGAATTAGGGAATTATTCTGTAGAGACCAAGTAGTGGTTCTGCAGGTGTCCTGCAGAAATGCTTTAATAAACATTTTCTAAACTATGGATCACCCTTGACATAAGAGACTTAGTTTCTCTAAACCTTCTTGCTGTACTTAAACTTTCTTATAAAATGCTTGACTTATATGTGTAGCACTGGTAACAAAGGACTTTAAACACTGGCCCAGGTGCATTCATTTTATCTCTTGATTTAAATGATTTGCTATATTTTTAGTTTACTGTGAAGATCACTCACAGGTGAGCTTGGAAAGCTTTAGCCTGGCACTATACCCCACCTCCTTGGTCCTCCACAGCTGTGGCCACATGGCCCCAGGCCCAGGAAACAATTTTAATTCCGTAGGAGGGGATAGGTGAAGATTCCAGGCCAGTAGCTCAGAGTTTTGGTGGAAAGTTAGTGTTCCCCATTCTAGGAGTTTGCTTTACTCTTGACCAAGCCCCCACTTTGTGCCCCAGAACATGAGTTCCAGTATCCTAGCTTACCTTTCAGGTTTTAGAACCGAGGTTCTGTTCTCTGAACCTGGAACTGAAGTTCCTACTCTGAACCCACATCTCTGGGGTCAGATTTCTGTTACATGCTGTCAACAATCAGCTTGTCTAGTTTTCTGTTATGTCATTCATTCATTTATTCATTTACTACCTTGAAGCTATGCTATGGTAGTAAATGGTTCAACCACCACATCCCTGCTGGATCTTCTTGAAGCTCACCTACCGCTTTTCTCAATCTTACCAATTGCCAGTTACAGACTGACCTGCCTATCCCAGGATGCCCACTAGCAGGACCTAGATAACTGTACATGGGTTCTTCCTGGCCCATCTGTCCTTCCCTAAGCGGTTGCCTCACCTTAGGATCTTTGCTCTCCCTGGCCTAATCTGTCCACTGCTGAGGAGCCCTGATTCTGAAAACTACAGTGAAGGCTATAAGATTTATTTATTTATTTATTTATTCTCTTTCTTTCTTTTCCTTTTTTAGTTTTTTTCCTCTCTTATTCTTGACTGCTATGTGATTTAGATCCTCATTAACAGTAGGGTACCTTCATCAAGCCCTGCATTTTATTGTGCTTTAATTCCCTATCTAGGAGCAAATGTTATAACTATCAATTTCAGTTTTTCGCAATAAAGCAGTCCTAATTTCCAAAAGAACAAAGATTAAAATGGGTGTTTTTTTCTCTTAATGCTCAGTGTTCAACTTTTATTTATCCAGAGAATTTCTAAGCAAGTTAACCAGCACCATTTATTGGCTAATCCAACCCAACCAATCTGTAATGCCTCCTTTGTCACCCATTAAATTCCTTCATAAGTTTAGGAATTCTGTTGGGAAATATAAATATACTTGAATAATGCTATTTTGTTCCAGAAAATACAATTAAAATATACAACTGAAGTGAAAGCAAAACTAATGAATGTTAAGCTTCAGGGCCTCCCACTATGTGAGCTTTCTAGTTCTCTCTTTCTAAGTTGGGATTATTCCTAAGAGGACCCCCAATATTTACAAAACTTGGATTCACTCACTTTCTGCTTGCAAACCCATCCATCTTCCATGCCCAAGCCACACAGAAAAGCAGTTGTGAGCAATAGCGCCCATTCTGGGGAATCGCACCCAACCTCTCTACATATGGTCCCCGTACCCCAAGTTTCTGGATTCCTCATCTATACTCTGAAGTCAATATCTGCCTTTATAACTTGGAATTTTTATTCTTTAATGTAGAAACCATTTCTCTGGTTTGGGTTTCTCCTAATGAGGGACAAAATATTGATCAGAGCTTAAAAAGCACCAATAAAAATAGGTATACATAAAGGATGCTGGATTGGCAGTGTAAATTGTTGGAAACAACCCAATCTTGAGTATATGATTACAATTTATTAGCAGTATGACCTTTAGCAGGTCAGTTAACTTCTCTGAGCCTCATTTGTAAAAGAAATTAAAATGGCACATTAGGTCCCCAAGCGGCCAAAAGGAGCCTAGTAGAGGGACCAAGGAGAGGGAGAGAGACCTAGGAACCAGCCCAGATTTCAGGGTCTGAGCTGACAGGAGCCTGCTGCTGGAACAGTCTCTCAGATGCACTGTGTTCAGGCTGGCTATGAATATAAGCCATGAGGCATTTACAGTGGAAAGTACCAATGGCATCACCCTGTAAAGAAAAGGCATTCATCCATTCACTTATTTCGGCACATCTTGTTCCAGAAAAGATTAATATTGGTTTATAAAAGGAAATAAAAAATATAGACAGAATAACAAGTGAGCAAGAACATAGATAAGTAAGAGGAAAGTATGGGCAACGATGAAACTTAGGAGCTAGAAATGGTCTAAAATGACCATCTGTCCCTTATAGGTTGATACAAGAGAAGGTATGTTGGTGTGTGTGTTGTGTCTGTAAAATGTGTCACTAGACCTCAAGTCACAATATCACAATTAGGGGATATTTAGCTTGGATAAGTTCTTGATAAGTTAATCATTAAATATTCCACCATCAAAAAAGTCCCTTAATCTCCTTATTATTATCTTCTTCATAACTGCTGCAATATTACTGTCTCTCCATCCACTTTATTGCAACTACTCTGTGTTCACCAATGACCTTTAAGCGAAATCAAAAGTTTTTTTCTTAGACATTGTTTTGGACCTTCTCTGGCATTCTGAAAATTGTCTCTTCTTTGTCATCTGTAGCAATGCAAAGTCTACTTCTCCTCTCGACTCTGACAGTTTTCTGTGTCTCATTTCCCGACTCCTGTCTACTTGCCCTAACTTAAGGGTGTCCTTAGCACTGGCCTTTCGCCCTTGACACGTTCCACTCTATTTACTCTCTAAGGAAAGCACCACTCAGAGCTTGACCCACAATACCACTGGCAGGACATCAAGCAACATCTGCTAATGCAGCAATCACTCAAGCCCTAGCTCCATGTTTGTTGTAGAGTTGTACTTACAGCTTGGCCACTAATGAGCTGAGTAGCTTGCAATGGAAAAAAAAATACTCTCTGAATTTCCTTATATCTAAAATTTAGGACCCAAAGCATAAGTTTGTTTTCCCAAGTTCACCACCACTGTCCTAGTGGCAGAACCTTGGTACCTCCCTCTTCTTTAATGTGGTCCAGCATGACATTCAGTCACCTTTTTCTGAATTTCTCAGATTTGTCTCATCCATTGCCAGTGGAATTTGTTAATACTGGATTATTAAAAGTACAGTTATCACATCAAAATTACAACTGAACTACAGAACAACCATTGTTTAGAACTATTTGAAATCTAGCTGAATGGTGGTCTTACAACTAGGAAATTAAAGAAGAATCCACATCAAGACTGGTAGGAGGGGCAGAGACATAAAACAGACTGGTTTCATAACCACTTGTGGCAAATAAAAATTGGAAGGGATATCTCAGCTGTGGAGGTCCCTCCACAGTGAGGGGTCACAGCTCCACACCAAACCTCCCAGCGAAAGGTTTCAGTGCCAGGAAGAGAAGTGCCCATAAGTTTTGGATGTAAAAACCAGCAGGGAGTATGGCTGAATGAGGAGGAGGTTCCTGGAGTCCCAGGCATTTTCTCCTAAAGGGTCCATGCACAGACTTAGACTCACTCCTGAACTCCAGCACTGAGGCAGCAGCTCAAAAGGCACCAGGGATATGGAGGGAGGAACTTAATTTTCTGACATCAGGGCAAGAGATGGAGGCGAAGCTTTCCACCAGACAAAAGTGCTGGCAGAGGCCATTGCTCCTTTTCTGAGATGCCCCCTCCCTACCTACACATACACAAGTCAGGCAGGCAGGCACAATATCAGAGCATCCATCTACCTAACACTGTTAGCCATGCCCTGGAAATTTCCGGAGACCCCCACACAAGTTGTAGACCCAACCAAGCTGTTTCCAATGGCTTTTCCATACAAATTCCCTGCCCTGGCTCCTGCTGAAGATTTTCCTAAAATCTCTCAAAGGTTCATAAATTGCAAGTAAGCCGCATCTGGCCTTGGCACCCCCTGTACCTCTCACTAAGTGGTCTCAAATCTAGCACTAGCAGAGTCAGCCTTGTTTTGCAGCTTGGACTCGCCTGGGCACCTCCAGGCCCAGTACAAGTAGCAGACATCTGCAGATCTCTTTGTAGTTCATGCCAGGTTGAACTGGGCATGACAGAGGTGGTGGCTGATCTTAACCTGTCTCTCCCAGGAGGCCCCAGAGCCAGTACACCTGGTAGACAGCTTCAGGCCATGCTGAAGCACTACCCAACCACTTCCATAAGCAACACATCCAAGGGGTAGACTCAGTGGGCACCAAAGCCCTGCTGAAGTGAGTCGTGTTTCATGTAATGGGCCCCTACACATATGATCCTCCATGGTGGTTGCAGCCAGTTCTTGCAGTTGATCAGCCTGGGGGTAAATCCTTCCCACTGAGGTGCTAATAGCAGTCCAGGCTCAACTACAAAAGGAGGGTGTACACAACCAACATGGAGTTGGGGGAAGCAGCTCACCTGAAGCATCCACTTCAGGTAATCAGGGAGGCTGTGCCACTGGACCCTACAAAACACCTATTACATAAGGCTACTCTATTAAGACCAGAAGTAGCACTTCTACTTAATTCATAGAAATAAACATGGGGAAGCAGCCAAAATGCAGAAACAAAGAAACAGATCCTTAATGAAAGAACAGAAGAAATCTCCAGAAAAAGAACTAAATTAATGAAGGCAAGCAAACTACCAGAAACAAAGTTCAAAACAATGGTTATAAGGATTCCCAAGGAACTTAGTGAGAACTTCAACAGCATGAAAAAGGACATAGAAACCATAAAAAGAACCAGTCAGAAGTGAAGACTAATTTTGCAGGGAATCAATAGTAGAGTATATGAAGCTGAGAATCAAATCAGTGATTTGGAATATAAGGGAGCAAAAAAACACCCAATCACAAAAGCAAAAAGAAAGAAGAATTTTTTAAAATGAGTCTAGCTTAAGGAGCCTCTGGGACAACTTTAAGTGTATTAACAGTTGCATCATGGGGATGTCAGAAGGAGAAGTGTGAGAGCATGGAATTGAAAATCTATGTGAAAAAAATAATGATGGGAAACTTCCTTAACCTGGTGAAGAAAATAGACATACAAGTATAGGAAGTATAGAGTCCCAACAAGATGAATACAAAGAAAACCACACCAAGATACATCATAATGAAAATAACAAAAGTTGAAGAAAGGAGAGAGAATCATAAAAGCAGCAAGAGAAAAACAGTCAGTGACCTACAAAGGAGCTCTCGTAAGACTGTCAGCTGTTTTTCAACAGAAACTTTGCAGGGCAGAAGAGATTAGCATAAAATATTCAAAGTGATGAAAAGCAAGGGCTTACAACCAAAATTACTCTACCCAGCAAAGCTATCATTTAGAATTGAAGAACAGATAGTGAGTTTCCAAGACCAAAAAAAGCTAAAGGAGTTCAGCACCACCAAACCAGTATTACATAAAATGATAAATGGTCTTCCTTAAAAAAAGATAAAAAATATGAATAATAAAGAGGCAATAAATACATATCTGTCAACAATTAAATCTAAAAAACAAAATAAATACGCAAGCAGTAGAGAAAGAAACTATAAATACAGAGAGCATTTTGATGTTGCCAGATGGGAGAGGCGTTGAGGGAATGGATGAGAAAAGTGGAGGGATTAAGAACTTCAAATCAGGACTTCTGGCCAAGATGGAGGTGTAGGTAGACACACTGTGCCTCCTTGCACAATCAAAGTAAGGACAACAAAAATTAGACACAAAAAAAACCAAACAGTACTGACAGAAAATTGAACTGTATGGAAGTCCGACAACCAAGGAGTTAAAGTAGACACATTCATCTAGATCCACAGGAGGGACGGAGTCGGGTGGCTGGGTGGAGAGGGGTCATGGCACAAAAAACTGTGGCTGGCAGACCCTGGGCATGCAGGGAGCAGCTGGTGGACCCTGGGCACATAAGGTGGACAGCAGGTGGAATCCAACAAGGTGGCAGATTGTGGAGGGGTGCAGTGCACAGGCGGCTGGTGGACCGGGTGGTCTCACATTCACACACTGATAAACCAGGTGAACCTGGGGAGCAAGACAGGCTGCACAACCCAGGGTTGTAGGGAGGAGAAATAAAGCCTCAAAACACCAACTGAAAACACCTGTGGGAGTTGAGGTGCTGGGAAAGAGTCCCAACCTCACAGGAGAGTTCCTTGGAGAGTCCCACAGGGTCCTATAATGTACACAAGCTCACCCACACAGGAGTCAGCACCAGAAGGGTCCAGTTTATTTGTGGGAAGCTGGGGAAGTGACTGAAATCTGGCAGAGAGTGGAGCAAGCGCCATTGTTCCCTCTCAGACCCTTTCCCCACATACAGCGTCACAATGCAGCAACATGGGTTGCCCCGCCCTGGTGAACACCTAAGGCTCCAGTCTTCACTATGTAACAGGTGCATCAAGACAAACAAACAAACAAAAATGGCCCAAAAGAAAGAACAGATCAAAGCTTCAGAAAAAATACAACTAGGTGACAAAGAGATCGCCAACCTATCAGATGCACAGTTCAAAGCACTGGTGATCGGGATGCTTGTAGAATTGGTTGAATTTTGTTGCAAATTGGATGAAAAAATGAAGGCTACACTAAGTGAAATACAGGAAAATGTACAGGGAACCAATACTGATGGGTAGGAAAATGGGGTTCAAATCAATGGAGTGGACCAGAAGGAAGAAAGAAACAATCAGACAAAAAAGAATGAAGAAACAAGAATTCAAAAAAATGAGGAGAGGCTTAGGAACTTCCAGGACATGATTCCAACATCTGAATTATAGGGGTACCAGACGGAGAAGAGGAAGAGCAAGAAATTGAAAACTTATTTGAACAAATAATGAAGGAGAACTTCCCCATTCTGGCAAAGGAAATAGACTTCCAGGAAGTCCAGGAAGCTCAGAGAGTCCCAAAGAAGTTGGACCCAAGAAGAAACACACCAAGGCACATCATGATTATATTAGCCAAGGTAAAAATGAAGGAGAGAATCCTAGAAGCAGCAAGAGATAAGGGGACAGTAACCTACAAAGGAGTTCCCATCAGACTGTCAGCTGATTTCTCAAAAGAGACCTTACAGGCAAGAAGGGGCTGGAAAGAAGTATTCCAAGTCATGAAAGGCAAGGACCTACATCCAATATTGTTGTATCCAGCAAAGCTGTCATTTAGAATGGAAGAGCAGATAAAGTGCTTCTCAGATAAGGTCAAGTTAAAGGAGTTCATCATCACCAAGCCCTTATTTTATGAAATGTTAAAGGGACTTACCTAAGAAAAAGAAGATAAAAAACATGTACAGTAAAATGGCAGCAAACTCACAATTATTAACAACCACACCTAAAACAAAAGCAAACTAAGCAAACAACTAGAACAGGAACAAACCACATAAATGGAGATCACATGGAGGGTTAGCAACAGGGAAGTGTGGGGGGGGGGAAGGTACAGAGAATAAGTAGCATAGATGGTAAATAGAAAATAGACAGGGGAGGGTAAGAATAGTATGGGAAATGCGGAAGCTAAAGAACTCATAAGTATGACACATGGACATGTACTGAAGGGGGGAATGTGGGTGGGAGAGGGTGTGCAGGGTGAAGGGGAGTGAAGGGGCGAAATGGGACAACTGTAATAGCATAATCAATAAAATATATATTTTTTAAAAAGTACAAATTGGCAGTTACAAAATAGTCATGGGGATGTCAAGTATAGCAATAATATTTTAGTAACTATGTATGGTATCAGATAGGTACTAGATTTATTAGGATTATCACCTAGTAAGTTACATAATGTCTACTGACTGGGTTGTACACATGAAACTAATATAATATTGTATGTCAACTGTAATTGAAAAATAAAAAATTATTTTAAAATAGAAAAGAAATTGTTTATACTGGAAAAGCGTGCTCTGACCCAGGAGTGAATTTAGCTAGAGCTGTAAACAACTTGGGAAAATCAGGTTTCCATTTTTGATAATAATGGACTTCATAAAGCAAATACTATTTACTAGTATTCAGAATATATTAAATTGTAAATTTTGGAAAAGTCAAATAAGCACTACCCTAAATTACAGCAAAAATAAATATGAGAAATAACAGGGATAATTTATGTCAAAATTTTGAGAGTCTCAATTAAAAATAACATAAAAGAATAAGCAAATATGATAGGAGGAGTAAAAAAAATGCGAATTTAGCATTATAAAGAGCAAAACTGCTTAACTCAAGCATGTCTACAAAGCCCCATTATAAGTTGGAAGACCTCAAATTCCACTGCAACAAATGTTACAGCACATTACCTAAAAATAGGCTAATTGTTAGCAAAGACCCATTCACCTGAATCAAGAATCTCTATAAGGTTTGAACCATTTCCAATATGGTTAAAACAAACCTGACAGTCCCTTGAGTTTGTCTCACTGGTATATGGCTAGAAGTACAGTATTTAAAAGGAGGTTGCAACTGCCATGAAGGGTAAAGGCCAGCTCAATGAGGCAGCTGTTTGGCCTACACAATACTGGCCTCACCCTGTTTAAAAGATTGTTTAATGTAACCAACAATATTTTAAAAGGAGATTGCATAAAGCAAGGCTCAGAACAGTGTTTATCATGCTCCCACTTGTGTTAAAAAGAGGAAAAAGAGTATGTACTGGAACTTGCTTTTATATATGCTTGAAATACATTTGAAAGAGGAAATTACAAACTTGCTCTTCCATCCTGAGAAAATATTAAGTCCTTGTGCTTTGAGTAAAGAAAACAAGACATGGCAGGACTGGGAGACCTTTTTTATGTCTTAGTCTACAGAACCAGGCACCAAGGAGGGTTGTTGCTAATCTCCATCCATATCACAGTTTCAGAGGTTTTAGTTTAGCAACAACTCCTCCATTTGTGTGAATCTGGTATCAAAGAAGTGCTGAGTAGTAGCTGGTATCAAGGGTAGAGGGCAGTACCAATGTCAAGCTGATAGTCCCTGAGGGTGTTGCAGTCATACATCTCCAGTCCGCTTGGGGTCTTGAGACAGAAGACACTCACAGGGAAGCCACACCTCAAAGATATTAGCGTTCTTAGCTCAGACACTTTCTTACAAAAAAGGGAAGTACTGTTCATTATTGGCATCGTCTCTTGGGTGACAGCATTAAACACGTGGAGAGTGGGCTTATCTTCTTTCTGCGGGAAGAGAAAATGAAGGAACTCAGGAATAATCACTCTCTGGAGGTTGGGACAGGGACAAATATTTTGAAAGGTGAATCTGAGTGCCTCTAGCTAAGGATGAAAGCAAAGGTCAGTTAGGTCCCCTGAGTTCCAGTCTGATTCTTGCTCTTCTGTCAAAAGATACTAATGAGTTTTCCTGCTTTGAGTAAAGTGAAGAAGAGTGGCAGGGCTTTGAGAGCCTTCTTACTTCTTAGTCTACAGGCCCAAATACAGTGTCAATAACATATCTGTGCTGTGTTAGTTTCAAAACAATTCCTCCATTGTACTGCATTTTCATTTGGAAATGCTATGGATTCTAAACCTTCACCTAAAAAAAAAATCTGCCCTGACTGGTGTAGCTCAGTGAATTGAGCATGGGCCTGTGAACCAGAGGGTTGCTGGTTCGATTCCCAGTCAGGGCACATGCCTGGGTTGAGGGCCAGGTCCCCATGTGGAGACACGTGAGGGGCAACCACACATTGATGTTTCTCTCCTTCTCTTTTTCTTACCCTTCCCCTTAAAAAAAACAAATCCTTTCTGGGAGGTTATCTCTGAGGCATGGAACTGAGTTCAGGTTGAGAGGGGAATTATCATTTTATGCTCTTTATTGTCTGTATCATTTGACCTTAAAAAACCATATGCATTTATGTTTATTATTTCAAAAAAGAAGTTCTAAATGTCTATGATAAAAGTTTCCTTTGTTCCTTTTATTTTCATTTTGTAATCTTATTAGGAAAGCAAGTAGAACAGAAATATCTGAAATAGAGTGGAGACAGAAAGTTTGGGGAAACTATTAATTCTTCTGTTAGCAACAGTTAATCAAGCCAAACCAAAACTAGCAGAGGAATTGGGGAAAACGGGAAAGTGGTACGGAGGGAAAGATGACTACCATTTCCACTTCTCTAACAACAAAGAAATGAAACTGGCTTCACTTCCTCTTTAGCAGATTCAGGTCAGTCACAGTTTTCTTCAATGCCTTGCGGTCTGCCTGGCAGATGTGGGGTCATAGGGCTTCCACTGGGTGCCTTGCTAACCCCCTCTCATGGAGGGGCCTTGAGAATGAAGAAGCCAGCAACTGTCCTCCAGTTTTCTCAAAGTGGCTCTGCTCCGTTAGTAACCACTCTCTTGTCCCTCCTGTTTCCAGCCCCGTCCTTTTCTCATCAAAATTCATCTCTGGCTTCTCCTAAAGCTTTATAAGCTTAGGCTTATAAAGCATTAAATGGATTCCCCACCTCCCAGATAAAACTTTGCCATACTATAATCAACATTAGACCTCTTCAAAAGAACCTTTAAGGAGTAATGTTATTGATGAAAGTTTAGGCTGCAGTGCTTTAATCTAGGGTCCATTCTGCTGACTCAAATCACTGGGAGCTGGTTCCAGCTCCCTTCCCCTGAGCAGCAGCCATCCAGCAAGCTGAGCTGCACCCTGGTCTAAGGTGCTTGGAAAAATGTTTCTCAATAGCTTCTCATAAATCTACTCTATACAAATTTGAAGGACATAGAATTCACCCTCCCATTTTCACCATGATCCTGCTTTCCTATGGCTGCATTAAAGCAGATTATGTGCTCATCCTAGTCCATGTGATATTTACAGGCAGGAAGAAATTCTCATGAAAACTGAATAATACTATAGAATTGTACACTTGAAACCTATACAATTTTATTAACCAGTGTCACCCCAATAAATTTAATAAAATTTAAAAAATTGAATAAAAAGCTAAAAGAGAAAAATTATGTTTGATATAATTATTGTTTCTTATTTCTTTCCTTTTTTTAAAAAATGTTGAATCCACCAAGTGGACACCATTTTCTTTTTTTTTTTTAGATTTTTATTTATTTATCCTTAGAGAGGGAAGGGGGAGAGAGAGAGAGAGAGAGAGAGAGAGAGGGAAAGAAACATCAATGTGTGGTTGCTGGGGGCCATGGCCTGCAACCTAGGCATGTGCCCTGACTGGGAATTGAACCTGTGATGCCTGGTTCACAGACCGTGCTCAATCCACTGAGCTACGCCAGCCAGGGCTGTTTCTTATTTCTTTAATGATTACTCTGATTTTCCTTCAACCCTTGGTATAGTTACTAATTTATGTTTATAATTAAATGGGTAATGTACAAACAGAGTGGTAAAGGCCCACATCACTCTTAACAGCTAATCATCTACTATATAATGTTAGGGAAATAAGTTTGAAAGGTGCTTCTCAGAGTACAAGTAACCATATATTTATATATATGTAAATATATATGTAAATATATATATTTCATGTTGGTTATATGGAGGGGGGAGCAGGT
Source organism: Phyllostomus discolor (assembly GCF_004126475.2). Classification (NCBI taxonomy): domain Eukaryota; kingdom Metazoa; phylum Chordata; class Mammalia; order Chiroptera; family Phyllostomidae; genus Phyllostomus; species Phyllostomus discolor. The sequence goes on from NC_040904.2 coordinate 59,881,456, forward strand.
AGATGCTGATTAATAGCAATTTGCTAACTCACCTATCTACATATGAAAAGTAATCTATTCATCTATATGACATCTTTTCTCAAATATTCAGAATGAGGAACACTCATAGTTATACCCAAAGAAGCCAGATGCCATTAAATAAATAACATATATACAAATCATTCTTGGACATATGTAAAATTAGATATTTCCCCTTTACAAACAAAGCAAGACACCAACATAGGAAGTATGCCAAGTTTCTTACTTTTTATTTTATAGGATTTTTATTTATCTGTTTGTTAATTTTTAGACAGAGGAGCATAGAGAGAGAAAGAGAGGGAGAGAAACATCAATGTGTGATTGCCTCTCCCATGCCCCCTACTGGGGACCTGGCCCGGAACTCAGGCATGTGCCCTTATTGGGAATCGAACCAGTGACCCTTTGGTTTGCAGGCTGGCACTCAATCCACTGAGCCACACCAGTCAGGGCAGTTTCTTTCTTTTTAATAAAAACAAATACATAGATATATTTTGTGGGAGTAATTTCACTGTTGTCTTCAAAATACAAATGTGATTTGTTCTACCCAAAATACAAAAGATGGGGACTTCCGGCAAGATGGAAGCATAGGTGGAGGCACTGTAACTCCACATACAACCAAGATTAGAACAACAACAATTTAGAGGCAGAATAACACCCAGAACTGACAGGGAATTTATCTGAATGGAAGTTGGACAGCCAAGAAGTTGAAGTAGACTCGTTCATCCAGACCGGTAGGAAGGGCGGAGATGAGCAGCAGCTGGGCGCAGGTAGCGGAGTGCAGAGAATGGGAGAACTGGGTGCATAAGGTAACCGGGAGCTCTTAAGCCATCTGGGGCATGCAAGATTACAGCATGTGGACCCACAGTACCCAAGCGGCAACTGGTGGACGCAGTGAGGCTGTGATTGTGAACTGCGCAACCCAGGATCCCAGGAAAGGGACTGAGATCCCAGGAGAACCAAGCTACCGCCATTGTTCTGCCCCCGCCCCCACATACAATGTCACAATCTAGCGACTGGGGTGCCCAGCCCTGGTGAACACCTAAGGCTCCGCCCCTCACTGTAACAGGAGCCACAGGTCTCAAACAGAAAAACAGATCAATGCCCCGGGGCTTATCCTTTTGAGTGACCAAGAGATTGCCAATCTATCAGATGCACAGTTCAAAACACTGGTGATCAGGAAGCTCACAGAATTGGTTGATTTTGGGCACAAATTACATGAAAAAATGCAGGTTACCATAAAAGAGATGAAGGAAGATGCACGGAGAACCAATAGTGATGGGAAGGAAATGGGACTCAAGACAATAGAGTGGACCAGAAGGAAGAAAGAAACAACCAAACAGGAAAGAATGGAGAAATAAGAATTCAAAAAAAATGAGGAGAAGCTTAGGAACCTCCAGGACATCTTTAAATGCTCCAACATCCGAATTATAGGGGTACGAGAAAGGGAAGAAGAAAAGCAACAGATTGAGCATGTATTTGAACAAATAATAAAGGAGAACTTCCCCACTCTGGCAAAGGAAATAGACTTCCAGGAAATCCAGGAAGCCCAGAGAGCCCCAAAGAAGTTGGACCCAAGAAGAAACACACCAAGGCACATCATAATTACATTAGCCAAGATAAAAATGAAGGAGAGAATCCTAGAAGCAGCAAGAGATAAGGGGACAGTAACCTACAAAGGAGTTCCCATCAGACTGTCAGCTGATTTCTCAAAAGAGACCTTACAGGCAAGAAGGGGCTGGAAAGAAGTATTCCAAGTCATGAAAGACAAGGACCTACATCCAATATTGTTGTATCCAGCAAAGCTTTCATTTAGAATGGAAGGGCAGATAAAGTGCTTCTCAGATAAGGTCAAGTTAAAGGAGTTCATCATCACCAAGCCCTTATTTTATGAAATGCTAAAGGGACTTATCTAAGAAAAGATTAAAAAAAAACATGCATAGTAAAACGACAGCAAACTCACAATTATTAACAATCACACTTAAAGCAAAACTAAAAGAAACTAAGCAAACAACTAGAACAGGAACAGAACCACAGAAATGGAGATCACATGGAGGGTTATCAACAGGGAAGTGGGAGGAGGAGAGAGGGGGGGAAAGGTACAGAGAATAAGTAGCATAGATGGTAGGTTGAAAATAGATAGGGGGAGGTTAAGAATAGTATGGGAAATCTAGAAGCTAAAGAACTTGTACGTATGACACATGGACATGACTAAAGGTGGGGATATGGGTGGGAGAGGGTGTACAGGGTGGAGGGGAGTAAAGGGGGGAAAATGAGACAACTGTAATAGCATAATCAATAAAATAAAAAAATATAAAAGGTGTTTGGGAAGTGGAACTGAGCTCTTTTTATTGATTATCATGTGATGGATTCTGGATTCAATGGGGAAAAAGTGTGGAACATGTCAAGGATCAAAAGTGGCAAATCCCTGGTCTTGACGACCCCTGTTGGCTCTCTGACCAGTGGTGTGGCCAGTTTAGTCCCTTATCCTACTACGACAGCCTTTGGCCATAAAAGGAGACCAGCACAGACAAAGCCTTCCTGCAGCATGAAACATCTGCTAGCTAAGTAAACCAGGTATATTCCCATTTTGGACTCTGCAACAGGCTCTTTAAACTGTTTAAATGGGAATATCCTTGGCTCAGAGAATACTACTTGCCTAGCTTTTCACATTACTCTTGTTGATCATGTTGGTGTAGAAACTGGATGAGAAGCCACCTTGGAACTGGTTTCTCATATTTATTCCAGTCTGGATAACTGATACATTTCTGGTCATCCTGATTGTGAAGATGGCTAGGCAATGTCAGTCTGACTTTGACCCTTGACCTGGATCACACAGTATTTAAAAAAACAAACAAACAAACAAACTGGTACCTCATTGCAATGTTACTGAAAACCTTCTGCCTCACACCCTGTGCTGGACTGGAACAGTTTACTGCCCCGAATCTGTCCTATGTCTTCATTTCTTTTTGGAACTTACTGGCAGATGCTTTGATAGAGCTTGGCTTCTAACGTCTTTTTTTGTGTGTGTGAGAGACTGAATTCTAAGGACATCATCTTATTTTCTTGCTGTTCAACAAGCTGTCATCATTAAAGCATCTGAATCTTTGCAAGCTTGAAGAATACCCAACAACAGAGAAAAATACCAAATGTAGTTTTATTCTGCTTCCATAAAACAGTCTTGGTGAATCATGGACTTCCAGTCAACCCAAACCTTAATTGTTCAATATTTGAGTTATTAATATCTTTATTGTCCCTATTTAAATAAAGTTTGTTTTGGATCTTAAAAAAAACAAAAAGTGCAATTCACTGTAAATACATACATGTGCACTAACAATAAAATAGGAAAAGTTAAAGAGAAACAGATGGAAAGAAAACAGTTTATGTAAATTTGAACACTGCTATATTTTTTTTCACAAGTTCTGCTTTTTCATATTTTGCTATCTTGGAGTTGCAGCACCAAATAAGCAGAAACTTTCCCCAACTATTCCAGGGTAGACCAAAAGAGGAAATGCTGTTTGTTTTTGTTGAACTGAATAAATTCAAGTTGAGATGTCTCCGTAAGCATCTAAACCTCATAAATTTCTCTCTTGGTATAATAGTCATCCTAGAGAGGTTGTGCTGGATGTCTGGGACACAGAACTGGATTCACCAAAGTCTTTATATACTATTTTTTTGTGTCTTATCTTAGAAGAGATAGCCATTTTTTAGAACATATTTTCACTTACAAATTAGACATTTTTAAGCATGTTTAGGCTGGATGGAGGTAGAAAAGAGTATAAAGGGAGATAAATGGTAACGGAAAATACACCATAAAAATACAAATAAATAAATAAAAAATAAAAAGGAACATATTTATACATGTTTTTGTGTATAAAAGTATATTTAAAATCTAAATTCACATATGATATGTCTCCTGAATTTTGGTGCTGTGCATCTTGAGTGCCTTTCAAAAGCTAAAATGTATATTATTTTGAATCAGTTTTACACCAACTAATATAGCTCAAACTTCTTCAACTTGTCTGATAGACATCTACTTAATGGTACCGCAATTAACCTAATCTCTTACTATTAAAACAGCATTCCAAGGATTCCAGACAAGATTAAGTTTTAACCTAGCCCTGCCTTCCTTGGGTTGGTGGAAGTGTGGTGATACAAGGCAGGAAACCAGCAGAGTGTTAGGGAGACTGAGCCCACCTCACACTTTTTTAGAAGGCACAACCTGCCAGATAGTAGCTTCTCAGCCCACTTTACAGCAGGGCTGGACCTGTGACTTGAGAGCCCCCGATAAGCCCAACCATCCACCCCCACTTTGGATTAGGAACCAGTAGGGCACTGTGGTGGCAGATCTGAAGTACTCCTGGCCTGGCAGCAGGGCTGTCACAGTGTCCAGTGCCTGCTTTAAGGGCTCAGGGGGTGCTGCAGTGATAGCCTTTCTGGACTAGTTTTGGACACAATTTAGAAATTGTTACTGGCTGCCTGAACTCTGAGCTAGATTCCCGAATATTCCTGTCAGACTGTGAACAGCCCAATTTCTGCTGAAATTCAGGGTTCATTTCTGCTGTTGTAGCTAAGAACCCTGATTCTGCATAGGGGAAAGGGCAAGGCTACAGGAGGACCTTGCCTTTAGGGCTGAGGGAGAGGAGGGATGCTGGAATAAGAGAGAGAATCTAAACCCTGAAATGAATCTTAGCACTTGCTTCTGATAACGATCACATCCCTTCTTGTTAACTGTCATACTTTATCTCTCAAGGTCTTGTCTTTACTTTTAGAGAGAGGGGAAGGGAGGAAGAGAGGGAGAGCAATATCAATGTGTGATTACCTCTCACACTCCGCCTACTGGGGGCCTGGCCCACAACCCAGGCATGTGCCCTGACTGGGAATCGAATTGGCAACTTTTGTTTTGCTGGCTGGTGCTCTATCCATTTGCTGGCTGAGCTATACCAGCCAGGGCTCAAGGTCTTATTAATTTTTCAACACATATTTATGAAGAGCTTAGTATGTGCCAGATACTGTTCCAGCTTCTGGGTGACAACACTGAACAAAATGAGGCAACAGTTTCCACATAACAGAATGAAGGAGGCAAATGTGACAGCATGTCTGCATGCTGACAGTCACCTGGGCCTTGGCATCGCCTCACCCCAGGGCCTCCAGGAACTCAGTGAGCTGCAGCAGCATCCACAGTGCATGGCAGGACTGACTCCTGCATTAATAGAACTTGGAGATGTTTGCCGTAGGAAATATTTCTTATGATTTCTATGAGTTTTTTCCAAAGAAGGAAAAATTGATGCAGTGTTCTTTCCCCACTGTTCTTATGTCACCCTCGCCCCCCATTCACTTTTCCAAATGTGTCTTCATTGCCATTAAAGGAGAAGGTGTGATATGCAGGAAAACTGGAAAATGACTGTTTTAAAAATGTATTCAGAGTAGATCTCCTCTTAATTTATCTAATGTCTTTTCTTCTTTTCACACAAGCAAAACCTTATAATCCACACAAAAAATATAAACACAGTTAAAAAAACAAATATTTTGGAGTTGTTTCATATCTACTTGCACCTTTTAAAAAAGAAAATGGCTTACTTGCCAAGTTTTTAAACTTTGCAAAAGTGTTTTGGTTTACATCTTCATATTTCTAAGTGGTACTAAAGTAAATTAAGAGACTCTAGCTTTCCTAGATTCTCAGAAATAACCTAAGAAAGGTACTACTTAAATTTGTATATATGCAATTATGCAATAAAGCAATAACATGCCTTAGAATGCAGCCTTTGATTACGTAAAATAGCTCAAACCGCATAGAGCTGGTGTAACTGCATTCTTTGACGCATGGGGTATATTATTCATGAAGTATTTTTGTTGCTGGGAGCCCATTTTGAACTGTTATCATACAAGCACAGGAAATAGTATGGATTTTTGGAATAGGCTTCTTTTATCATCTAATCTAAACAGGAACTAAATTAGGATAGGGACCGATATTTATGATTTCTGCAGCTAATTCTCCTCTTTCAGATTCAAGATAACATTTTCTTTCTCAAACCCAGTGATAAGAAATTCTCTAAATGTGATTCTACTGGAAAAGGTGAAGATTAAGATCAGTAAGATTTCCATGGAACTTGAGAGTTTTATAATAAATCCTCTGTGTTGGCCAGTCCTGTGACAGTTATATCCTGCCTTTCTTGAATAATAAACACTTTACACTCTGTTTTTTTTCACCAGGAGTTTAAACTCCAGGCAAGGTTAGGGTTCAGTGCAAAGGCAGCTTCATCACTGTGATAGATAAAGCTTTTTTGGCAGAATAAAATATTTTTATAAGTAAAACTATGAAGATAGGTTGCCTCTGGGGAGGGAAACTGGGGGCCGGAGGGAGGAGCTAGACTTTTTACTGCATTTCCTTTCTTTTGAATTGAGCACTGTGTGAATGTACTACCTAGTCAAAAACAAATAAAATTTAAAAAATTTAAAGTCAAGTCAGTGCTTAGTTACATAATGGTAATGAACTCATACCATTATCTCTGACTAAGCGAACAATAAAAATGTCTTGAACATCATTATTGACATTGGAAAATTCTAGCAAAAATTCAAAAGTTATCCTATACAGTAATAAAACTACAGCATATAACTATACTTATATAATCATACATTTAAGAAATGGTATGAAATTGAGTCTGTTTAAAGAAGTATGTCAGAAAGAAAAGAAGACAGCAGAGTGGTTTTTATATCTTTCTGATAATGAAACATTCTTCAATAATATAAAATTAATAAGTGAATAAATGTTTATAAAATATTAAAGACATAAAGATATGGTTGTTTTGTTTATATAAACAGGATTATATAGTGTTTATATTTCTATAAATTGTTTTTATTACTTAATAAATATTTTGATATATAAATATATAAATATTTCTTATAAATATATATAAATATGTCTTTTAAATATATAGCCTTCCCACTTAGTCAATTAGTAAAACATATTTTTTAAAAAGGAGTGCTCTGGCTGGGTAGCCCCGTTGGTTAGAGTGTCGTCCCCATATACCAAGGTTGCGGGTTCAGTCTCTGGTTGGGGCACAAACAAGAACTAACCAATGAATGGACAAATAAATGGAATAACAAAGCCATGTTTCTCTCTCTCTCTCCCCACCAAAACAATAAAATAAAAAAAATAAACAATGCAATAAGAGTAGCTTTGGCTACCATAAACAATCCTTAATGCCTAATATGAGAAAATTAGAACCTCATTTAGCAGAGAATATGTATTTTACTAAGTTTCTTGAGGCTCATTTTTCATACAGGATAAAGAACTAGTACTGAATAAAATTTCTGTCCTAGAGCGTGGCTCTTAAACTCTGTAGGTCATCTGTCTCTTTGAGAAATTGTCAAAAGTTAAAGGCCTTCCACCCAGAAAATCTCTGGGTACATAATTTTGCATATGTTATGATTTTAGGGTCTTGTAAAGTTCTTAAAATGCATCCATAGACCCCAAATTAAGCACCACAGATTAAGGGCCTTGTAATAGAAAAGTCTATATCCATTATATATACACATAATTCATGACTGGCTGCTGTGGCTGGATTTGGTTATAGAACCTGTCCCTTCATGCTTATTCTTATTGACAAGTGCTTCCCTTTCCTTACTTCACTGCCCTTAATCACTGTGGACTCAGAAGTTATCTAATCTTTTCCCACCAACACCAGTATTTTAGATCCTCCCCTTGGTCTTGTTCCAGTATTGGTTTGTGGGTTGCTCTGTGGTGACTGTTTAGGGCAGCAACAGGTTAGACAGGGAAGGAAAGGGAGAGAAGGAGTCAACCAGTGAAACTCTGTAGTCTCCATACTTTATTGCCCCTTACAGCATAAACTGAAGAAGAAGAAGGCAAGAGGAGAAAACCTCTTCCTAAGATGTAAAATTACTTTCCCTGAATTACCCACAATGTTATTCAAAATGAAACAGACATCTTGGATAAATGTTATTCTGATCATCATACCTTAACAAAGCATTTGAGAGTTGAACAAAAAGATATTCCAATATCAGCAAGGCTCCAGCTGTCCTTTAGGGCTGCTCCAGCATACATCAGCTCCAGATACCGCCTGCCTTGTTCATCGTCAGAGAGAGGAATGTGGAAATAATCCTTCAAGATCAATAGCATATTATAAGAATGGTACATCTCTACACTACTAGACCAACAGTGTAATTTCTTTTTATTTACATTTTCCACTAAGCATTATAAAATATTTTGGGACAGAGGGAAGAAGTATTAGACAGAGGTTCTTAACTTGGAGTCTATAGACCTCCCTAAAGTTTATGGCTAGAATTTAGATAAAAAACTATAATTTATTTTTATTAATTTTAAATGAAATTGAGATTTTCTTTAATTATGCATGGAGGCAGCAAATCAAAGCAGCAGTAGTTGGCTGTACCTGTGACTTTGTGACCAAGAGGAATCATCAATATTCTCAGATCACCTTATAGTTGCTGCAGATATCTCAAAATATTATACTGATCCCTCTTTTGAATTATAATAGTTATTAGATCTACTGCTAGAAGATGCACTAATAAAGAAGCCCACATAACACTATATCACAAATTTGTTTTTTAATGTTTGAAAATTGTGTTTCAGTATAACTGGTTTCCTTTCTTTGTATGCATTTTATTCTATGCATTTAAAGAGATTCTGAGGAGTCCATAGGCTTCCCAGACTGCCAAAGGTATCCTTGATACATGAAGTTTAAGAGACTCTATGTTAGAAGATCTAGATTTCAGTAATCACAGTAATCTACTATCATGTAAATATGATTCAATAAGAGCTCCTTAGCAAATAGAAATGATCATCTCCAAGTTAAATACCATTTGATGATCAGGACCTAAATATTTGTCTTAATTTCCCATTTTAGAGTGAATATTTATAAGAAGTTTATAAGAAAGTTATTACACCCAAATTATTTCTTATTCTGGTAAAATACAAACTCTCTTTTCCCTGATTCTCAGTTTCCATGAATGCACAATGAGGATATAGCCCAGTTCTCCAAAGTTCTCTTCATTTCCAAAATCCTCTCATTCTTCACAGTTGCTTGGTCACTAAACAAGCCATCTACCTGACAACCGGCATGCTCAGCTTATGTGCCTAGAGTTAGGGTCTTACTTTTGTCCTTTAATGAAGAATTACAGTAATAATATATGGCCCATGCACAACCCACAGATTTCATAAGGAGAAGTTAAAATTCTTTTCCTGAGAATGTACTAGCTCAGTTTTCTTTACTAACACCTCCATAGTTACTATCTTCTTATCAAACTATTGTGTAAGCAAACAAAGATATTTGAAGTAGTTTTATTTCCCTGTTTGGTGAAAATGTGTCGCCAAACAGTAAAATCTCTGCCCCATGTGCAGTTTAAACTTCACTGCGCAGTTAAAATTAATATACATCCTAGTGGCTCAGAGGCAAAGTACATACCTTTATCATCAACTTGACAGCTTCCACAGTTTCATCTGCTGAAACTTCAAATGGTTCAAAAGATCCCTCAAAGGCTATGAAAATCCTCATTTTCTCAAAAAACAAAACAAAACACCAAAACCCCACAGCTTTTTTCAAATATTTTGTTGGGTAGCTGGAAAAATTCCAATTTGCAATTAAGGACAAAAATGATGAGCAGAGGCAGCTGTTACTGTCCAGCCTCCAAGGTGAGTTGAGAAATGTGAAGAGACAATTCCCGCAGTATCACAGTATCGGGAAACACAGCAGCTGCATTGGAGGAAATGCTTCTCTGCTGAGGGCAGCAGTCAACAGCAACCTTGTTCCCATATTACGGAAACCAGCAAACTTGACAATGGTTGGGGCAACTGTGAACAACAATCAAACATGTCATACAAAAGTACCACAAGTAAATTACTCTTTTGTGATGTGGCCACCATCTACTGACTCTGGAATCCATATCCGTTCAGTACAACTGACTGAAGGGCCCTTCAAAATAGATACTTAATTGGGATGCACTTGGCACAGAGTGAAGCCAGACAGAGTTGCTTTTATTGAATGTGATAATCCTCAAACTTCTCTGTAAATAACTCTGAGCTGAGGCATTCTGGTTTCCATAGCAACTTTGTGTACTTGCTCCCCAGTGGTATTTCTAATCCTGCCACGGGGTACAGAACAATACCCACTTGCATCAGGGAGATGAATGTGTAGGCAAGTGACTCTGTGGCATTCCCTTTCCATCTCTGCGTAATGGAATCTGCCCAGTAGCAACACAATATAGTTTGTATTTCTTTTAGCCCCTGCCTTTAGAACAATTTACCACTGTTATCTTCTTCAACTTCCTGAAACTTGTTGGTGGAAAATATTCAAACCCCACTCAATAAATGAGCAAAGATATGCAGCACCATTATTCAAATCTATACAGTAAGCATTTTACATAGAACTTCATTCTAAGACTCTCCTCTGAAATCACCAATATGACATACCTAGTTTAATACTATTATGTCTGATAATTCTTTCATATATGTAAATCTCATCTTCTTCCTGAAATTCCTCCTGATCTAGGACAGAATCCTCACCTTGCATTTCTTTTTATTCTTAAAGGCACTTAGCATAATGTCAATCCCATGATAGGTGCTCAATAAATGTTAACCTGCTGATGATTCTGTTCCAATTTCCAACCTGAGTTTCTACTATAAGAAATCTGAGAAAATGGAAAACATAAAGGCAAAGAATTTCACTGCAAAGCTCACTCTTTTTGCCTCATATTTTTCAAATACTGTAGCATAATGCTATCTTCTTATATTGTCAACATTTAAATAGAAAGTATATTAATACAGGATGTAGTTGATGTTTTGGTGTCTTATCCACCCCCTAACTCCCACCCCAATTCCCACTGCTGCTCCCATCCCCAGCTGCTATGACTGTTGACTGCTGAAGGCTCTCCAAAGAATTGTCCTCAGTTGATGGGAGCTGCCTGACAGGAAAGCTGGGCACTCCCCTCCTTAACTGACTCTTGAGGGGCTACCAAAGGCCCATCTTCTCATCTGAAGGTGTGAAAACTTTACAAAAGATCCCTGTAGATCAGAGGCCATGGATGGACTTTACCCGAGGCTATATCCTTTCTCAGCATTCCACCATGCTTATCTCTGTCCCTCACAGTTTTTCTTGAAGAGCACTCCCTCAGTAAGTGACATGCATCTCAATCCTTCTCAGGCTCTGCTTCCAGAGCAACCGATCTAAGATAGAGGATGTTAGAGGAGTTCATATCCTTTAATAAATCATAACCAGGTGCTTTGTAGCTTCCTGAACTGCATGTTTATTTATACATGTGTGTATTTGTACAGTGATAGCCTTGCCTTTCAGAGTAAATGCCTGGCTCAAGGTTGTCATTAAGTACTTGTTCCCCACTCCTGCCCCCCTGCAGCCATATTGGTAATGTGACCTTATTCTCATCGTGGCAGTTGGATGGGTTAGAATGGAACTGTCAGAATCCTTTCTCTTTGTGCTGAAGGAAAATATGACTTTGTTATTGGATGTGTGTACATGTATCTTAGTAGCTGTGGGCAAACCATATTCTTCCTCCAATATAACTGAATCAGCAGAGAAAGCTAAGAAGAAAGAATGAATCACACCTATGAAGAGTACCAGAGGACATGGAAACATTGAGAGTACTCCCATGATTTCTGTTGCCCTTGAATTTTGTGAGGCACCCTATCTTTATATAATACAGTCTCCCCATTTTATTTAAACATGCTCTAGTTCTTGTTTGCCACTTAAAGTCAAAAGAGTTCTAACTCATTCATCTTTCAAGATTCAGCATCTTTTGCAACAAGATAAAGATATTTATTATCACCGCAATTGTTGTTTTGTGTTGTTCTCAAGATATCAACCAAAATGTTTCAACAGGAGTAATAAAAATTAAAAAATAGTAAGTAAACTTATCCCTAATCTTAGGAGACATAATTGTAAAACAAGAAAATTATGGTAATTAAAAGTTTATGGTACTACAAATAATGTACTAATTTAACTAGGTGACTGTATTTGAAATTAAAACACAGAAATTAATAGCTTTTAAGAAATGAATGACAACATAGAAGAAATAATAATAGAAAATGCTCCATTTATAAAAGAAAAAAGATAATATTTTAGCAGCAAACTTAGCAAGAAACATGTAAGAGGTGTATAAAATAAATATAAAAACATGACCAATAGACAGAAAAGACTTGAACAGGTAGATAAGCATACCATTACCTTGGAAGGAAAGTTCCCAGCCTTTAAGTGATCAATTTTTTCCCACTACCCGAATGGAGGGTGTTCCCATGAAACTTCATAAACCAAAATGGTACAAAGCAAAGACATTGGTCTGGTAACAGCTTTTTTCATAAAGGTGAAAATCCTCTTTGGATTTCTTTTCATTAGTGGAAACAAGTACTAATGTAGGTCTTTTGTAAAAGTGAAGTGGTGTAACCAAACTTTTGGCAAGCAGGGGATACCTACCTGTATGTAAATTAGTATTATCCCAATAAAAACACCAACAGAATTTTTCCAGCTTTATAAAGACATAATTGATATATACCACTGTGTACAAGTCTAAGGTACACAACATGATGATTTAATATACATATATAGCAAAGTAATCACCATAACAAGGTTAGTTAATACCTCCATTACCTCACAGGATTACCTTTTTTTTTCTCTCTCTGAGAATAGTTAAGCAACTTTCAAGTATATAATACAGTATTGTTAACCCAAGGATTTTTCTAATTTGGGTAAGACAGTTCTAAAATTAATGTAGAAAATAAACAAGTATAGCTAGAAAAGCTCTGAAAAAGAAGAGTAATGAAAGACAATTACTTACCAGATGTTAAAATGCATCATAAGGCTACGATAATTGAAATACCATGGTACTAGATCATGAAGAGTTAAAAAAATCAATGGAAAAACAGAAAGCATGAAAGTGGACTCACAAGAATTTAATATGTAATTAAAGTGGCATCTTGTATCAGTGGGGATGGTGTGGGGGAAGTAAGACAAGGTTAGATTACCCTAATAAAAGTGTGGCTATACTTTTTACCCTACAATATGAGATATTAAAAATGAATCAAATATTTAAGTGTAAAACACAGAACTATGAAGACATTAGACTTATAATATTTTTATGAGGTTTTAAATCACTTCCAGTGAGATCTATCGCAAAAAATACTGAAGCCATAAAAGAAAACATTGATAAATTCAAATATATTTTCAAAGATCTAAATGGCAAAAACAATTTGATATGAAGTCAAAGACAAATTAACTGTGAAAACTATTTAAAACTATTAGAGATAAAGGTTAATTTCCTTAATATATAAAGAGTGCCCACAAACTGATGAGGAAATGACCAAAACTTCAGTAGTAAAATGAAAAAATGATGTAAACAGTTCATAGAAAAGGAAATACAAGTGGCTTTCAAAAATTTGTTTAACCCTGAAGAAATGTAAATTATAACTGTAATATGATGCTGTTTTCTAACAGGAAGTTGAAAAAGATCCAAAAATTTTATTACACACTTTTGCTGAGTCTGTCTGAGTCACTCTTTGCACAGGGGGTGTAATCCGGTACAATTCCATACAAAGGAAAATTGGGTAATGTATATTAAAATTGCAAATGCACATATTCTGCCTTGGCTGATGTACTCAGTGGGTTTGTCGTTCTGCAGACTGAAAGGTCACCAGTTTGATTACGGTTCAGGGCACATGCCTGGGTTGTGAGCCCAGTGCCCTGTTGGGGGTATGTGGGAGGCAACTGATGAATGTTTCCCTAGCACGTGGGTGTTTCTCTCCCTCTCTTCCCCTCTTTCTAACAAATAAATAAGATCTTTAAAAAATGCATATCATTTTTGATTCGCCAACTTCATTTCAAGGACTTTGTTTTCACAAATATATATGCCTATTTGCAAAATGATATAGGCACAACTTTATTCATTGCAGAGTTATCAGTAATAGCAAAAGATTAGAAACATCTTCTTTCTAGCCCTGGCTGGTGTAGCTCAGTGGATTGAGCACGGGCTGGGAACCAAAGTGTCCCAGGTTCGATTCCCAGCCAGGGTACATTCCTGGGTTACAGGCCATAACCCCCAGCAACCGCATATTGATGTTTCTCTCTCTCTCTCTCCACCCCCTTCCTTCCCTCCCTAAAAAATAAATAAATAAAATCTTAAAAAAAAAAAAGAAACATCTTCCATGTCAATCAATAGGGGGCCAATTAAATAAATTATTTTTCACTCATACAATGCTATAGAGCTATAAAAAAGAATGTTCCTTCTGTATAAATATGAAAAAATCTCCAAGGTATATCACTAGGTGAAAAAAATAAAGTGTAAAATAGAGTGCTTAGTACATTACCATTTGAGGAAAACAGAGAAATTACATCCGTAGGTTTGATATATGATATAGATAGTTTGAGTATACCTTAAATTCCTTGGAAACATACTGAGGAAACTAGAAACATTGGTGCCTTTGGAGAAGAGCCCTGAGCAACCAGGGGTCGATGATGAAAACAATACTTTTCACTGTATTATCTTTTTAAAAACTAGACTTTATTTTTTAGAGAACTTTTAGGTTCATAGCAAACTGAGCAGAAAGTACATGGAATCTCATATTCATATACCCTTTACCACCACATATTACAGCCCTCTACAAAAACCCCAAACTGAGTGGTATACTTATTGTTGTTGTTTAATTTTTAAAGTATATTTGATTGATTATGCTATTACAGTTGTCCCACTTTTTTCTTCCCTTTACTCCCCTCCTCCCTGCACCCCTTCATACCAGCATTTCCCCACCTTTGTTCATGTCTGTGGGTTGTACATGTAAGTTCTTTGGCTTCCCCACTATCTATACTATTCTTAACCTCCTCCTGTCTATTTTGTACCTATCATTTATGCTTCTTACTCCCTGTATCTTTTCCCCTATTCTCCCCCCAGCCCGTCGTGTCCCCTCCTACTGATAAACCTCCCTGAGATCTCTATTTCTGTCATTCTGTTCCTGTTCTAGTTGTTTGCTTTGTTTTTTTTTTTAGGTTCAGTTGTTGACAGTTGTGAGTTTATGTCATTTTACTGTTCATAGTCTTGATCTTCTTTTTCTTAGATAAATCACTCTACATTTTCATATAATAAGAGTTTGATAATGAACTCTTTTAACTTTTACCTTATCTAGGAAGCATCTTACCTGCCCTTCCATTCTAAATGATAGCTTTGCTGGATAGAGTATTCTTGGATGTAGGTCCTTGCCTTTCATGACTTGGAATACTTCTTTCCTGCCTGCAAAGTTTCTTGCCTGCAAGGTCTCTTTTGAGAAATCAGCTGATAGTCTTATGAGCACTCCTTTGTACATAATTGTCTCCTTTTCTCTTGCTGCTTTTAAGATTCTCTCCTTATCTTTAATCTTGGGTGATGTAATTATGATGTGCCTTGGTGTGTGTTTCCTTGGGTCCAACTTCCTTGGGACTCTCTGAGCTTCCTGGACTTCTTGGAAATCTATTTCCTTTGCCAGATTGGGGAAGTTCTCCATTATTTTTTCAAATAAGTTTTCAATTTCTTGCTCTCCCTCTGCTCCTGCTGGTACCCCTGTGATTCGTATCTTGGAACGTTTAAATTTGTCCTGGAGGTTCCTAAGCCTCTCCTCTTTTTTTTTTTTTTAATTTTTGTATCTTCATTCTTTTCTGATTGAATATTTCTTTCTTCCTTTTGCTCCAAATCATTGATTTGAGTCCTGGTTTCCTTTCCTTCACTGTTGATTCTCCATATATTTTTCTTTATTTCACATTGCATAGCCTTCACTTTTTCCTCTATTTTGTGACCATACTCTACCATTTCTGTGAGCATCCTGATTACCAGTGTTTTGAACTGTGTATCTGATAGGTTGGCTATCTCTTCATTGCTTAGTTCTTTTTCTGGAGTTTTGATTAGTTCTTTCATTTGGACCATACTTTTTTTTTGTCTTGGCAATGCCTGTTATGTTGTAAGGGGCAGAGCCTTAGGTAATTGCCAGGGTGGGGTAACCCATGTGACTCTGTTGTGGCACTCTCTGTGGGGGAGGGGTCTGAGAGGGAAGAATGCCACTTGTTCACCACCAGCTTTTAGTCACTTCCTCTGCTACCGACAAGCAAATTGGGCCCTTCTGGTGTTGATTCAAGGGTGGGTTTGTACTAACTGGGTCCAGTTAGTGGTTCCCATAACATGAAGTGGGCTTGTATGTGCAGAATCATGCTATGTTATATAATTTTTTAGCTTTTTTGCCAGCTTTGTTTGTCTTTAATACTTAAGCAGGGAGGGGCTTCTCACTAGAGAGGTGTGCAGCTTGCAGCGTGTGTGGCTCACCCACCTGTGAATAAAGGTATGTCAAGCATCCCCACGGTTCCGAACATTTTCTTCTGTCTCCCTGAATCTAGAGTAGACCTGCTAGCCCTGGATTGGCTGCAACACAGTGGGGCAGTGTCTTGATCACCTTTGTGGAGAAGTGACTTAGCCCAGTGTTTTGCAGTGGCTGAATAAACAAGCTAGATTATTGTAGATTGATATCATTAAAACTTGCCTTGTAACAATGAAATATGCAGACTTGAAGACTTCCTGAGAAATTTATCTAGGGAGAGAGCTCTAAATGATAAGAATTAGATTTGAAAATTCTTAGTTGCAATCTAGGAACAGCTTACTTTAGTATCTAGAAGCCCTTTTTTAAAAAATTTTCTAGGAGATTTTAATTAATGTAGTTAGCTTACTGAGTGCCCCTTACATGTAATGGAATATGCTAAGTATTGGAAGATTTAGTGATGAATGTGGCCTTAAGGGATTTGCATTGAATGGGGAAGATGATAGTTGTCCCAAACACCTGGGCTAGAAACTATATTATAGGGTGAATTATTATGAGAGGTATAAACAATCTAGATGGTATGATTGTGAAGATTCGCTTGATCCGAGATGAAGATATACTGTTAATTAATTTTGTTCCTTCAAACGTATGTACTGAGCCCCTACTGTGTGTCAGGCACTGCTTGGTGTTGGATCACTGAGATGAACAAGACATGAGGCCTCTGGTTTAGTGTGAATGTGTACACGTGTTTGGGGTGGAGGAAGGTTAAGGGTATGTAAAGAATGGGGATTTGGAGGGCAAAGAAAGACAATAATTAAATAAGCAATAAGTAAATAAGCTTTGTTTAAAAGGAGTGGTCATGCAGTAGGGATAAGCATGAAAAAGGTAAATAAGATAAAATACACTTAGAGAAGCAGGAAAGGAATCACTTGCTAGGAATAATGGTAGGAAACATTAGGTTAAATGCAGGGAAAACAAATAGATAGGAAGATGACGCATACCAAAAGAGAAAGAGAAAGAAAAGTGTTACAAGAAGATCTGGGCCCGGATAAAAAAGAAATAATTATATCATAGTAAGTGACTAATATTTTAGTGTTCTGATCTCTCATATATTTCAAAGATGGAAATCAGTTACTTGATTTTTAAAAATGCATAGTTATTTATTTTAGAGAGAGGGGAAGGGAGGGAGAAAGAGAAGGAGAGAAACATGGATCAGTTGCCTCTTGTACACCCCAACCAGGGACCAAACCTGAAACGTAGGCATGTGCCCTGGTGGAAAATTGAATCAGTGACTTTTTACTTTGTGGAACAAAGCTCAAGCTACTGAGCCACACTGATCAGGACCAGTTACTTGATTTTTATTTCTGGATTTCAAGTCATGGCATTCTCCCTGTTCTGGTTTAACCCTTTACTTTATGTTTGAACTGACTTGAAAATATTTTCTGATTTATGACATGCTGATACATGTCATACATGTTATGTGGTATATACAGAATAGTAAGAAATATAATTTTATGTCACATGGTAAATAGTATTATGAAAGAATGCTGAATGATTGGTGATCCTTTATGATACTAGGCACCTTAGGAGTATCTGCTTTGGTAAGATGCTCAATGCTAATGTGTTGAGTAAAATTTGAAAGCATCTGTTTTTAATATATAATTATGCTATTCTCATTGTAACTTTTAAAATTTGTCACTGAGTTTTGATCATCTAAGAAAGTATAAAGTACATTTTAATCACCCGATGATCCTCTCGATATATGGACTCTCACTGAGTAGTTCTAAAGTGGGGCCTGAGATTTTCACTTCTAACAAACTCCCTGAAACATACTTGAAATAGCAGGGAACTAAAAGCTATATGGAGATTTAGAAAAAAAAAGCAATTGTGAAAATAAAGATTTTTACCCAGCCGATTTCCAATTTAATACAAAGACAATCAGAAGAAAATTATTCTCTAAATTCCACTAAAAATAGACTTACAAAACAGTGATTTTAATCTTACATTCCTTAATTTTCTTGAAAATGATAAAAGGTATAAACAAAGCAATCTGTTGATACATGACTAATATAAATAAGCATTTTCATTTGTAGACTAATAAAAGCAAAATGAGCTACCTTTAGTTTAAAAGTCATGTTTTAAAAGTCACATTTACTTCAAAATATTTTTTTGTAAATCAAAATTACAAGCTTATTTTGACAACACAGCTTGCTTCACATTTCTTAACCTTCACAAAATTTAAAAACTAGTAGTTACTGTTTTGACTAGGAATTAAGTGTGATGATTTACTATGTTGATTACCATGCCTGAATAGCCCTTGCTAATAGTGTTAGGCGGGATAGATAGTAAACCAAGGCAGGGAGGGGGAAGTAGACATGTCTCACCCCTGGATTTAGCAGTCCTGTGTCCAGTCCAATAAGATTGTCAGTTGATCTGAACATCACAAGGAAAGACAGCGTAGAAGGAAGGGAGTCCTTGAAATTCTGTGTACACTAGGAAAGGGAGCCTCTGTAGCAATTTCACTAAGACAAAAAAAAAAGCCTTTACTAGCTTAGAAGGAAAGACTTTGTAGCTGTATATTAATTTCAAGGTCTAGAAGGGGGAAAAGGAGGGGTACCTAGAAGCTAGCTAAAGTGTATATAACCTCTGAACCCCAATAGTCAGGGCAGTCAGATTGGCTGAGTGCCCACTTGTAGCCTTTTTGCTCATGTATTTCATAAATAAACTTGCTGTTTCATTTCCACTATATGTGTTGTCTGTTGCTTGAGTTCTCTTGAGATCGAGACAAGAACCAAGACGGTAGGGAAGCTCCCCTCCACCCATCTCAGGGCTCTCTGGTAGCAATAGTACTAGCTTTTTCATAGAAAGTACTTGTCTGTAATGTCAGGTACAAATACAATGTTTACACAATTTGTCTATTCATTTCCTTTGCTGTGCAGCTTGGCATTGGGGTTGGTGATCTAATGGCCAACTGGGCTGCTCTTCCCATAATAGCTTTGTGGTTCTTGGAGAAGTTGGGAGTAATCTCAGCACAGTAACATTTGTTACACATCAGTAGCACTTCAGGCTCCTTGACGTTGTGGACCAGGAAATTCCGAAAGCCACTGGGTAGCATGTGCTCTCTTCTCTCGTGTTGTTCCTATAACCAGTAGTGGACATCAAGATCTGTCACTTGAATCTTCCGCCCAATCCATTGTCAATACCTCTAGGCTTCACTTAATTTTGGCATCAATCTGACTGGTGCCAGGTGAACTTGGTTTCCTTTTTGACAATCTTGGGTTTCTCAAGGGGTCTGAGGGCAGCAACGGTGCCGAGTAGCAGACAGCTGCCACTTCCATAGGCAGCACAGAGGAAGAGCTATGCCTGCTTCTTAAGAACAGAAACAAGTTTGAAAAAAGGAAGTATAATTGTTAACTCTCAGTATTCTTCTGGTGCTCATATTCTTGATTCTTTTAAAGTACGGTTTTAGTACTTCTTTAAAAAATAATTTATTCTTATTTTTATTTTCACTGGAAAAGCAATCATGGAGGTTTGGGAAATCCTAAGACACCTAGATATATTGAGTTAAATATAATACATCTCATTATTTGCAGAGCAGAGCTTCCAAGAAAATTAGGAATACCCTCTTGGCCCTAACAAAGAGGGAACTGAAAATCAGATTTTACAGTTTCTTGAATTTGCTATTTAGCAAATGAAACATGAGAAGAATCAATGGATTAATGAAGATAAACAAACCAGTAAAAGGATGGATGATTTAGAAGTTTGGTCTGGCCATCAGCAGCATCAGTGTCTCCTGGGTACTTGCTGGAACTATAGAAGCTCAGGCTCTACCCCAGGCTCACCGAATTAGAATCTACATTTTAGCATACTCTCAGGTGTTCCTATGCATAGTAGTTTAAGAAGCCCTGGTCTACATAATACCATAGTTGAGTGGTACTAGGAAGACTTCTGTTGCCACCAAGTTTTTCTACTCATTCATTTCAGTATCTACAATTTTCATTTCAGGTATTGTGATTTCAGAAGCAACCCTAAAAAGTATATATCTTTACCAAGGCTAATACTCTTGTGATAATTTATTTAAAGGTTTTCTAAATAACAGTTAGCTGAAGCAGAGCTTTGAAATTTAAGAGAGGTAAATTTTAGGTGTTAAAGAGTGAACAATAGGCTCATACAAGGGGTGCCCTTCAGGCAGGACAACTGTGCATAGTCAGAATGTGATGAAATCTAGGAACAAGAGGTTGGTTGCATTACTTGCCTCAAATCACATGGAAGTCATTTGACTCCAATATAAGCCCTCTCTCTCATGTTATACTGGCTACTCTTTTTTTTTTCTTTTTTTTATTCAGAGCTCAGGCTCTGATATGGATAGACTTGTATTCAAACACTAGTTTCAGAACCCAAGAGGTTTTCCATTTTTTACTAGCTGCATGAGTATGGATGAGTTATTTAATTTCTTTGAGCCATAGTTCCCTGATCTGTAAAAATAAACACAATGACGTGACTTAAGGTTGTCATTAGGATTAATTAAAAAATGAGTCAAAGAGTTTAGTATAGTGTTGTTCCTGCTGCTGTTATTGTTATTGTTATTAGTTAAGGGAGCAAGAAGAACAAGGAAATGTTTGGGAATGTTTTGAGAGCTCTTGGGGTTAGAGGGTTGGATATGGGAAGGAAACAACAATAATGAAAAGAAAGATTTGAAAGATTTGAGAACAAACTTTTTTTTAATATATTTTATTGATTATGCTATTACAGTTGTCTTATTTCCCCCCTTCTCTCCCCTCCACCCCCCTCCCACCCACGTTTCCCCCCTTTAGTTCATGTCCATGTGTCATACTTATGAGTTCTTTAGCTTCTACATTTCCTGTACTATTCTTGCCCTCCCCCTATCTATTTTCAACCTACATTCTATGCTACTTATTCTCTATACCTTTTCCCCCTCTCTCCTCCTCCCACCCCCCTGCTGCTAGCCCTCCATGTGCTCTCCATTTCTGTGGTTCTGTTCCTGTTCTAGCTGTTTACTTAGTTTCTTTTGGTTTTGCTTTAGGTGTGGTTGTTAATATTTGTGAGTTTGCTGTCCTTTTACTATACATGTCTTTTCTTTATCTTCTTTTCTTAGATAAGTCCCTTTAGCATTTCATAAAACAAAGGCTTAGTGATGATGAACTCCTTTAACTTGACCTTATCTGAAAAGCACTTTATCTTCTCTTCCATTCTAAATGAGAGCTTTGCTGGATAGAGCAATCTGGGATGTAGGTCCTTGTCTTTCATGACTTGGAATATTTCTTTCCAGCCCCTTCTTGCCTGTAAGGTCTCTTTTGAGAAATCAGCTGACAGTCTGATGGGAACTCCTTTGTAGGTTACTGTCCCCTTACCTCTTGCTGCTTCTAGGATTCTCTCCTTCATTTTTACCTTGGCTAATGTAATTATGATGTGCTTTGGTGTGTTTCTTCCTGGGTCCAACTTCTTTGGGGCTCTCTGAGCTTCTTGGATTTCTTGGAAGACTGTTCCCTTTGCCAGATTGGGGAAGTTCTCCTTTATTATTTGTTCAAATATGTGCTCAATCTGTTGCTTTTCCCCTTCCAATTCTGGTACCCCTATAATTTGGATATTGGAACGTTTAAAGGTGTCCTGGATGCTCTTAAGCTTTTCCTCGATTTTTTGAATTCTTATTTCATCATGCTTTCCTGCTTGGTTGATTCTATCTTTCTTCTGGTCCACTGTATTGTTTTGAGACTCAGATTCCTTCCTTTCACTATTAGCTCTCCTCCGCGTATCTTCCTGCATCTCTTTTATGCACCCTTTTATCTACATTGCACCCAAAATCACCAATTCAGTGAGCTTTCTGATTACCAGTGTTTTGAACTGTGCCTCTGATAGATTGGCTATTTCTTGGTCGCTCAAAAGGATGAGTCCTGGGGGACTGATGTGCTCTGTTGGAAACATATTTTTCCCTGTCTCTCCTTTTTTTTTTTCTTGGTCTGGTCACTCTTGTTATGATGGGGGGCAGAGCCTTAGGTGTTCACCGGGGCTGGGCACCCCAGTCGCTAGATTGTGACGTTATATGTGGGGGCGGGGGCGGGGGCGGGAGTGGGGACGGGAGGGAACCATGACGGCAGTTCCATTCTCCTGGGACCAGACCCTTCTCTGGGATCCTAGGCCGCGAGCTCTGCCCTGGTCCACAATCGCTGCCCCTCTGGGTCTGCCAGCCGCAGCTTGCGCACTCAGGGACCACCGCTGCGCTCTTGGGCCCCGGATGGCTGTCACGCTGATTTCACACCAAACTTTCCCCGACCTCTGCGCACCGCCGACCCGCGCCAGCCCCGCGCCCGCCCCGCGCCCACCCGGCTCATCTTCTCTTACCAGTCTGGATGAACGGGTCTACTTCAACTTCTTGGATGTCCGACTTCCATTCAGATAAATCCTCTGTCGGTTCTGGGCTTTATTCTATCTGTAAATTATTGTTGTAAATTATTGTTGTTCTAATCTTGGTTGTGCGAGGAGGTATGGTGCATCCACCTATTCCTCCATCTTGCCGGAAGTCCCCCGAGAACAAACTTTTTTAATGTTTAAATTTATTGATTGATTTTTAGAGACAGAGAGGGAGGGGGGAGAGAGAGAGAGAGATGGAGCAGGGATAGAGAAAGAAGCATCAGTTTGTTCTTCCATTTATTTATACCTTCATTGGTTAATTCTTTTATGTGCCCTGACGGGGGACTGAACCTACAACCTTGGTGTATGGGGACAACACTCTAACCAACTGAGCTATTCAGCCAGGCCTAAGAACAAGCTTTATTGATGTAAAAATTTTACTTAGCACTGAACATGAAGAGACCAATAAATAAAAAGTGAATCCTTATAAAGTAGCAAACAAATATGAAGACAGAGAAAGAAAACTACAGGTGAAAATAAGAGGCTAAAAACAGCAATCAACTCTAGTAATTTTCATACAATGTAGATCTTTTCCCCATTATTTGATTATGATTACTATCATATATACCTATGTCTTTATTTGGTGATCTGAATGCATGACAAGTGTAATTAAGTAGTTCCCCCATGTCTTTATTTTTGAACATGAACAAGAAAGGGGCAGATGCATTTCATTAAATTGCCAAGATTTGTAAGTCTTAACTATAATAAGGATGGAAGCCAGAAGAATTTCCAGACTATAGAGTTCATCACCAGATGCAAAGCCTCTTTCAAGGAAGTAAAATTGTGCAACTGAAAGCTGGAATAGACTCATGCTTGAAACAGGAAATAACAATCAGTGAACAGAAAAGAAATGTAAAATTAGGAAAACAAGCTTTTGGGGGAAGTAGCAGTTATAAAACAGTTTATTGTTAACTGAAACAGAAAAAAACAGTGGCCTAATTAAAGTACTGTTTAAGTATCATTTTGTTAGTTGGAATGTTTTATATCAATACAGAACTTTGAAATTAAATTCTAACTTTAACCACTGCCCCATTTAGTAAAATCAGACATCATGCTTTCTCTTCCCCTGTGCTGGTACATGCTGTTGTCTTGTCCCCTATAATGTGTCCAAATGGTGGAGAAAACTCTTACATTTTCAATGAAGCTCTCCAGATCAGGACAGTGCCATCTCAGATCTTATCTTTTCTGTTCAGTGCTTCCCATTTGTATTTGGTCTAGCAATCTGCAAGGGGGGAGGGGAGGGGAGAACTCATCAAATGTGAGGTGTCAATGGATGACAATTAACTATCTAATATCTCTGCCCTTCTTTTGAATAAAAAAATTGTTGTAGGAATTTGTAAGGATTCCACGTGGAAAAAATTGGGGGCAAGAGCTAAGGAGTCCTCAAAACATAATCTATAGGTGGCTACCTGCTCCATTTATATTAATGTCTACCTCTAAATGTGTTTTATTTAATTCAGTAGTTTTATCAAATTCTGCAAAAGGAGGCATTTTATAGGCATTTTATAAATGATCTCATTCCTGTGTGTTTAATGCTACTTTTACAATGAAGCTTCCAAATTTTATACCTCCTGTTGTAACCACTCCTTTTTACATCCAGATGCCTCCTGAGCATGACTATTTAGGTATCTCAACCTTAACAGGTACAAAAGTGAACTTGTGCTTTTCGTTCTCCAAAGTCTACTTTCATCACTCAGTTTTCTCTGTCTCATAAATGGTATCACTACTCCCGCAGCTGCTCAACTAGAAACCTGGGACTCATTGTTAATTCTTCATTTCCCACATCCTCTACATCTATCAACAAATCCTCATAATTTGAATTCCAAAATATATCTTTATCCTGACCATTTCTTTCCATCTCTACTGTCATCACTTTGGTCCAGGCCATTATTTTCTTCTTGGATTATTACAACAATCTCTTGATTGATTTCTTTGTTTTCACTCATATCTTTCTTAAATTTCTTTCCTCCATAGGTAGGGTTGTTCTCTTAAAATACAAATCAGATCACTCCTCTGCTTGCAATTTCAAATTGCTCTTAGGACAGAAATCTGATCTTTTACTATAATCTACAAATCTGTACATAAGTGATTCTCAAACAAACATTTTTAAGATCCCTTGGAGCACTAGTTAAAACATGGATTCCTAGGCCTGAAAATCTGATTCTTAGAACTAGCCCAAGAATGCAAATTTCTAACAAGCTCCTAGATGAAACCGATATGACCAGTCAAGGGCCACACCTGAAATAATAATGTCCAAATCTGCTCTCATCGCCTACTACTCTTCCCCTTCCTCACTACATTCTAGCTCCACTGACTTCCTTATCCTCAAATATGCAAGGCTTGTTCCAGCCTCAGGGCCTTTGAACATGCTGTTTAATTCTTTCTTTTTTTAAGTAATTTTCCAATTACAGATGACATACAATATTATTTTAGTTTCAGGTATACAACGTAGTGATTAGGCATTTATATACCTTACAAGTGATTGCCCTGTACTTTTTATCCCTGTGACTGTTTTTACAGCTGGCAATTTGTACTTAACCTCTTTTCACCTAGCTTCCCAAACCCATTACATTTGGCAACCACCAAATTGTTCTCTATGTCTATGGGTTTATTTCTTTTTGTTTATTTGTATATTTTATTTTTATTGATTGCACATATAAGTGAAATTATATGGTATTTGTATTTCCCTGTCTCACTTATTTCACTTAGCATAATACCCTCAAGCTCCCTCTGATACAGAGAGATATGATGAGATCACCAGGGAGGAGCAGGAGGAGGTTGCCCAAGACAATAGTAAAATAGTCTAGGATAGGATTGTCTGAGAAGCTGAATGCTTCCAGAGTGCATGGAATTATGGGCCAGAAGATTTAAAATAAAAAGAGGCAGAGACTGGCTCTCAGGCTATCTCTTCCTCGAGGATGCCTGGGTGATCGTGCTGCAGCTGCTTATGTTCCCCAAAGGAAGTCATTTTGGATGGATTTTGGATGGGAGAAGAAACTCCAGGAGCAGCCTAGGATCAAGCTGGCCTGACAGAGGGTGGCAGGGTTATTCTTCTTTGAGTGTTCTAGGGGGACAAGCTCTGAGGCAAAAACCTGCTATTCTTCTAAAATTGAGTAGCTTTTGTATTTTATGTTGCTTTAGTTTGTAAACTAATCCTATAGAAATAAGATAATTAAAAACTAACAAGGAGAATAATAGGAGAGCCAAGGTGTTAAAGAGTTTACTCTTAATTGATAGCTTGAAATGATTAAAGTTTTAACTAAAGTCTTAAAAGGTTAGCCTTAATTGATAGGCTTAATGACTAACACAGGTGGAAAGCTGTTATTCCAAAATTGTGTAGCTTTTGAATAAAGACTCCTTTACTTTATCACCAAAACTTTGCCTCCAGAATTTTGCCCAGAGGGTGGCGGTGGGCAGCAGGACCCCACTTACTGTTCAGTAACACATTCATGTTGTTGCAAATGGCCAAATTTCATTCTTTTTATGGCTGAGTAATATTTCATTGTGTACCCCCTCTTCTTTTTTCCAATCATCAATTTTTTAACCTTTTAAATTTATTGTTTACATTTAATATGATATTAGTTTTATATTAGTTTTCAGGTGTACAGCATAGTAAGATTTATACTTAGTGATTCCCCTAAGTCTATCATCCACCTGGCACCATACATAGTTATTACAATATTACTGACAGCATTTATTCCCTAGACTGTAGTTTACATCCCTGTGACTGTTTTGTAACTACCAATTTGTACTTCTTAGTTTCTTCACCTCTTTTACCCAGCTCTCCTCCAAACCCTCTTCCACCTGGCAACTATTAGTTTTTTCTCTGTATCTATGAATCTGTTTCTGTCTTGCTTGTTCATTTATTTTGTTCTTTAGATTCTACATCTAAGTGAAATCATATGGTATTTGTCTTTCTCTGTCAGACTTATTTCACTTAGCATAATACACTCTAGGTCCATCCAATGTTGTCTCAATGGGTAAGATTTTATTCTTTTTTATGGCCAAGTGGTATTCCATTGTATATATGTTCCACTTCTTTTTTATCCACTTGTCTATTGACGGGCACTTAGGTTGTTTGCATGTCTTGGCTATTGTAAGCAATGCTTCAATGAACATAGGGGTGCATATTTTTTTTTGAATTAATGTTTTGGATTTCTTTGGATAAATACCCAGAAGTGGAATTGCTGGGTCATGTGGTAGTTCTATTTTTAATTTTTTGAAGAACCTCTATACTCTTTTCCATAGTGGCTGCACCAATTAGCAATCCCACCAACAGTGCACAAGGTTTTGCTTTTCTCCACATTCTCAATAACTCTTGTTATTTATTGATTTATTAGTGATAGCTATTCTGACAAGTGTGAGGTGATATCTCATTATGGTTTTAATTTGCACTTCTCTGATGATTAGTGGTGTTGAGCATATTTTCCTATATCTATTGGCTATCTGTGTGTCCTCTTTGGACAAGTGTCCATGTCCTCTGCCCATTTTTTAATTGTTTTTTTGGCCTTGAGTTATATGAATTCTTTATAAATTTTGGATGTTAACCCCTTATTGGATGTATTATTGGCAAATATCTTCTCTAAATCAGTAGGTTGTATTTTCATTTTGCTGGTTTCCTTTGCTGTGCAAAACTTTTTAGATTGATATAGTCCCATTTGCTTATTTTTTGTTTTGTTTCTCTTACCAAATGAGACATATCCAAAAGAATATTGCTAAGAGTGATGTCAAAGAAGTTACTGCCTATGTTTTCTTCTAGGAGTTTTGTGGTTTCATATTTTACATTTAAGTCTTTAATCCATTTTGAGTTTATGTCTGTAAACAGTGTAAAAAACTTGTCTATTTTCATGTTTTGCAAGTATCTGTCCAGTTTTCCCAACACCATTTATTGAAGAGATGTTTTTTACCCCATGGTATATTATTGCTTCTTTTGTTATAGATTAATTGACCATATGTGTGGGTGAATTTCTGAGCTCTCTATTCAGTTCCATTGATCTATATGTCAGTATCATGCTGTTTTGATTACTATAGGCTTTTAGTGTAGTTTGATATCAGGTAACTTGATGCCTCCAACTTTGTTCTTCTTTCTCAAGATTGCTTTAGCTCTTCAGGGTCTTTGGTAATTCCATATACATTTTAGGATTATTTGATATAGTTCTGTGAAAAATGCCATTGGTACTCTAGTAGGAATTGTAATGAAGCTATAAATTGCTTCAGGTAATATGAACATGTGAATGATGTTCATTGTTCCCTACCCATGAGCATGGTATAGTCTTCCATTTATTTGTGTTGTCTTTAATTTTTTCTTCAGTGTCATTTATTTTTTAGTATTGGTCTTTTACATCCTTGGTTAAATTTATTCTTAGGTATTTTTTTTTGTGATTATAAATGGGATTGTTTTTAAATTTCTCTTTCTGATAGTTTAGTACTGACATTTAAAATGCAACTGATTTCTGAAAATTAATTTTGTATCCTGCTAATTTACTAAATTCATTTATTAGTTTTAGTAGTTTTTTTGGTATAATCTTTAAGGTTCTCTATATAAAATATCATGTCATTTGCAAATAATGATAGTTTTACTTCCTCCTTTCCAGTTTGGCTGCCTTTTTTCCTTCTCTGTTTGCTGTGGCTAGAACTTCCAATACTATGTTGAGTAAAAGTGGTGAAAGTAGACATCCTTATCTTGTTCCTGATGTTAAAGAAAAAGCTTTCAGCTTTTCACCATTGAGTTTTGTGTTAGCTGTGAGTTTGTCAGAGCTATATAGCCTTTATTATGTTGAGGTATATTTCCTCTATTACTACTTTTCTGAGTCTTTATCATAAATGCATGCTAAATTTTGGCAAATATTTGTTCAGCATATATTTATATGATCATATCATTTTTATTTTTCATTTTGTTTTTGTGGTGTATCATGTTAATTGATTTGTGGATATTGCAACCTTGTATCCCAGGAATAAATTACACTTGATCATAGTGTGTGATACTTTTAATAAATTGCTGAATTTGGGTTGCTAATTTTTTTGTTGAGGATATTTGCATCTATGTACATCAGGGATATTGGCCTGTAATTTTCTCTCTCCCTTTCTCTCTCTCTTTCTCTTTTTGTAGCATCTTTGTCTTTGATATCAGACAAAAGATGGCCTTATACATTGAGTTTAGGAGCCTTCCCTCCTCTCAAATTATTTGGAATACTTTGAGAAAAGGTAGGTATTAATTCTTC
Organism: Phyllostomus discolor; assembly: GCF_004126475.2. Classification (NCBI taxonomy): domain Eukaryota; kingdom Metazoa; phylum Chordata; class Mammalia; order Chiroptera; family Phyllostomidae; genus Phyllostomus; species Phyllostomus discolor. Next base: position 59,910,433 of record NC_040904.2, read on the forward strand.
CTTGAATGTGGAAAAATTCACCTGTGAAGTCTGCCTTCTGGTTCAAGACTTTTGTTAGGAGTTTTTTGATTATTGATTTGACTTTGTTAGAATAATAGTAACTGGTCTGTTCAGATTTTCTGTTTCTTCCTGATTTAGTTTTGGAAGCTTTCATGTTTCTAGGAATTTATCTATTTCTTCCAGCTCGTTCACATTATTTTCTTATAATCCTTTGATTTTGATGGTGCATTTGTCGTATCACTTTCATTTCTGATTTTATTTATTTGGGCCTTCTCTCTCTTTTTCTTGATGAGCCTGGATAAGGCTTATCAATTTTTCTGATTGTTTTCTGATTGTTTTTTGTTTACCTTTTAAAATAACCTACTCTTGGTTTCATTGATCTTTTCTATTTTTACATAAACTCTTTTTGCTTATTCCCACTCTGATCATATTATTATTTTTTTCTTCTACTCCTTTGAGTTTTTTTGTAATTCACTTTGGTGTAAGTTTAGATAGTTTATCTGAGATTTTTCTTGTTTCTTGATTTAGGCCTATATTGGTATAAATTTCTCTCTTAGAACTGCTTTTTCCATGTCCCATTGTTTTTTGGTCATTGCTTTTTTATTTTAATTGATCTCAAAATATCTATTGACTTTCTCTTTGATTTCATTGGTTACCCATTCATTCATTGTTTAGTAGCATATTAGCTTTTTTGTGTTTGTATGTTTTTCAGTTTTCATTTTGTAATTGGTTTCTAGTTTCACATCATTGTAATCAGAAGAGATACTTGATATAATTTTAATTTTCTTAAACTTATTGAGACTTTGTTTTGGCCTAACATGTGGTCTATACTGAGAAATATTACATGTGCACTTGAAAAAAATGTGTATTTTGCTGCTTTGGGGTACATTTTTAAAAAAATACTAGTTAAATTTATCTGTTCTAATGTGTCATTTAAGGCTACTTTTTTCTTGTTGATTATCTATCTATCCAATAAAGTCTATAGGCTGTTAAAGTACACTACTATTATTGTATCACTGTTGATATCTCCATTTATGTCTGTCAATATTTGCTTTATACATTTAGGTGCACCTATCCTGGTTCCACAGGTGTTTATAAGAGCTCTGTCCTCTTGTTGCTTTATTCCCTTTATCATTACAAGAATTTTAATATAAAAAGAAGAAAAGAATTTCTTCTTTGTCTCTGTTACAGCCTTTTTTTAAATCCCAATTCATTGATATAAATATTGCTACTACAGCTTTTAAAAAATTTCCTTTTGCATGAAATACCTTTTTCTATCTCTGCTTTCAGTGTGCATGTGTCTTTTAATCTGAAGTGAGTCTCTTGTAGGTCTCTTGTACATATGCTTATTATAGCTCTTGTTTTCTTATTCATTCATCCATCTTGTGTCTTTTGATTGGAATATTTATTTTTTAAGTAATTATGAAAGTATGTAGTTATTGCCATTTTATTAATTGTTTTCTGATTGTTCTTGTAGCTCTTCTCTGTTCTTTTGATATTCTCTTGCTTTCTTCTCTTGTACATTGATGACTTTTTATAGTGTTATGTGGGTGGGTCCCTCTATTTCTTGTATATCTTTTATATAGTTTCAGCTTATGGTTATCATGTGCTTCATATATACCAAACTATGGTTATAGTGGTCTATTTTAAGTTGATGTTTTCTTCTGTTCTAACACTTTCTAGAATTACTACAATTTTAGAGCTTCAATATGACCCAGCAATCCCTCTGCTGGGTATCTACCTGAAAAATTTGAAAACATTTATTTGTAAAGATATATGTACTTCTTTGTTCATTGCAGCATTAGTCATGGTATCCAAGACACGGAAACAACCTAATTGTTTTTTGGTGGATGATTAAATCAAGAAATTGTGGTACATATATGTAATGGAATAATATTCAGCCATAAGAAAGGATGAAATACTGCCAATTGCAACAACTGGGATGGATTTTGAGAATATCATATTAAGTAAAGTAAGTCAGATGGAAAGGACAAAATCAAATGATTTCATTTATATGTGGGCTATAAAACAGAAGGCAACAAAAGAAACAAAACAATTAAATTCATAGACATAGACAAGAATACCATATAAAGGTACTCTTACCAGATGGGAAGGAGGTTGGGGGAAGAGGAAGAGAATAAAAGGAATCTAATGCATGGTGATGAAGAGAGACTAGACTTTGGGTAGTGAGCACACAATGCAACACACAGGTGAGGTATTATAGAATTATACACTTGAAACTTATATATTGTTATTAACCAATATCACCCCAATAAATTTAAATAAGAAATAAAATCACTAAAAGTTTTACTTACCCCTCCCATGTTTACATATGTTTTTGTTATTATTGTTTACTTTTTTGTGTATGCCTTAATTTATTATTTTAATTACACATAGTCTTTCTACTTTTGTCTCTACCTTTGTACTCAATCCATAATTGACTGATCCACTGCTTTTATGCTGTGTTTTCTTTTGTTGGTGAGATTTTTTTCTTTCCTATATTTTTTATTCTATTTTTGAACTTTTCCTTTATTCTTAAAGAAGCTCCTGTCCTGGCTGGTGTGGTTCAGTGGATTGAGTGCTGTCATGAGAATCGAAAGGTCACTGGTTGATTCCCAGTCAGGGCACATACCTGGGTTGGGGGCCAGGTCCCTGGCTGGGGACATATGAGAGGCAAATGATCAATGTTTTTTTTGCACATCAATGTTCCTCTCTTTCTCTTTTTCCCTTCCTTACTCTCTCCCTAAAAGATAAAAAAAAGTCTTAAAAAATAAGTTCCTTTAAGATTTCTTGTAATACTGGTTTTGTGGTGATGAACTCCCTTTGCTTTTTATTGTCTGGGAAATTCTTTATCTCTCCTTTGATCCTAAATGATAGCTTTGCTGGTAGGATGATCTTGGTTGTAGATATAGTCATACCTTGGTACTTGTCAGCTTCAGAACATGTCAAACCCTGTACTAATTGCATTTTGACGAGAAAAAAAGGTTTCAGCACTTGGCACTTGTTCAGGACTTGTTGCACTTTCTAGGAGTTCATTGAACTTGCTAGAACTTGTATAAGTCATGATGCCATGATGCTGCCCTGCCAGAGAAAATGCTTCATTGCTTGGTATTCATTGGTTTTGACATTCATCACGAGTTCCAGAACAAATAATGAAAAGTATCGATATATCACTGTATTTGCCTTTCATCATTTTAGATATTTCTTGCCATTTCACTGTGGTCTGCCACATTTCTGTTGAAAAACCAGCTGACAGTCTTATGGGAGCTCCCTTGTATGTAACTAACTTTTTCTTTTCCTACTTTTATGATTGTCTCTTTTTCTTTAACTTTTGGCATTTTAATTGTAAGTCTTTGTGTGGACCTCTTTGGGTTCATCTTGTTTGCGACTCTCTGTGCTTTCTAGACTTGTATGTCTATATCCTTTACCAGGTTACGGAACTTTGCAGTCATTATTTCTTCAAATAGGTTTTCAATCCCTTGCTTGCTCTCTTTCTTTTCCTTGTGGTACTCCTATGATACAAATGTTTGTATACTTGATGTTATTCCAGAGGTCCCTTAAACTATCCTCACTTTTTAAAATTCTTTTTCTTTTTGCTGTCTGATTGTTTGTTTGTTTTGCTACCTTTACTTCCAGATTGCTTGTTTGATCCTCTGCTTCATGTTATTTTCTCTTAATTCCTTTTTGTGTATTCTTCATTTCAGTTATTCTATTCCTCATTTCTGATTAGTTCTTATTTATGTTTTCTGTCTACTTTTTGCTGTTTTTATACTCATTTTCACTGAGTTCTTCTATTCTACCCTGAAGTTCCTTAAGCATCTTTATAACTAGTGTTTTGCAATCTGTATCTGGTAGATTACTTATCTCCATTTCATTCAGTTCTTTTTCTGGACTTTTGTCCTATTCCATTGTTTGGGACATGTTTCTTTGTTTTCTCCTTTTGTCTGGCTTCCTGTGTGTGTTTTTTTTCTATGCTTCTATGTATTAGGTACATCTCCTATGTCCTTCAGTCTTGACAGAGTGGCCCTACAAGAAGGCATTGTATAGGGTGCAGTGACAGTGTTTCCCTGGTCACCTGAGTTGGGTGCTCAAGGGGTGTCCCCTGTGTAGGTTGTGTGTGCCCTCCTATTGTAGATTTGCCTTCGTTGTTGCTGGTATATCAGTGGGTGGTGTTGACCCTTCTGTGCAGTTTGCATCTCTGCCCCTTCTACCAGTCTTGACCTGGCTTTTTCTTTGTATCCTTAGTTAGAGGAATTCTGTTCAGCTATTCTTCAGTTGGCTCTCAGTGATGACTGTTCTGTAATTTTGTTGCAATTTTGATACGATCATGGGAGGAGGCAATCTCAAAGTTTACCTACTTCATCATCTTGACCAGAAGTCAATACTGTTCAATTCTTTCTGGTGTTCTTACTCAGCATTTGTTGTTCTCTTTTGATAACATCATCAGAAGTTGACACACAATGGTATATGATATGATCTGATGGGACAGTTATTTAAGTCACTGTAATCATGACATGAACATGTATCACAAGGTGAGCCAGTGGAATGCTCCCTCTCTGGAATTTGAACTGTAAACAGAGTGACGCAAATGGCTGGAGTTGTCCTGACAGGATGAGAATGTTGATTCTGTGGGAAGATTAGAGTTACTGGTAACGGGTCTTTATAAGATTCTACTTAAAGCATCCTTTTGATCCTGTGGGTATTCCCATATCCTTGAAATAAATTGCCTTTTTTGCTACCTAAATTTACCAGAGTTGGCTCCTGTGGTTCACAGTCTAGGAAGCCTCTTTAAATCTCAGTTTATGTCAGCTTTTCAGAGAGGTTTCTCTGACAATTTGTACAATACAGGTTTGCCCTTTAATTCTCAAATGCTTTTTCAAATATGTAAGATGATCTTATAGCTTTTTACTTTTAATGTATTAATGTGGTAAATCATATTATTACACTTTAAAATGTTATCTCACACTTAAGGAATAAACAGTATTTATTTTTTTAAGCTTTGCCCATTTTAGTTTTATTTGGGGTTTTTGCATATTCATTCAAAATGAGGTTGGCCTATAATTTTTCTTACTTGTATTGCCTTTGTTCAGTTTTGGCATCGAGGTTATACTACCTTAATGGAATTAGCTGCAAAGCAACTAAGGTTTTCTTTTTAATTCTATGAAATGTCTTATAAAAATTTTATTATCTGTTCCTTGAAGGTGTAGTGAACTTATCTTTAAAAGCTACTTGAGTTGATTTCTTGAGGGGAAGGGTGGAAGATTTTTGAGTACCGTTTAAATTTCCTTAGCCTGCTTAGATTTTCTGTATCTTCTCAGATGTTTGGATAAGTTAAAGCTTTTACCTAGGAAATTGTTCACTTGACATTTTTTCATATTCATTATCTTAAGTTGTTCATAGTATTCCTTTAGAATTTTAAAAATATGTATTCTATCAATCACTGAAACCTAATATTATATTTTGGTTTATAACATGGGTTATATGCCACTGATTCTTTGATATTTCTGAGATTTGTGTTCTAATATCATATGCTGCCATTTGGGGAAAGATTTCTGGTATGCTTGAAAAAACTGTTTACAGGGTTCTCTATGTGTTCTCTGTGTTATCCAAATAATCTATTCTTATTAAGTTTTTGTCTGTTGGATTTATCAGTTATTTGAATGATATGTATATAGCTCTTCAGGACAAAAAGATCAAATGCCTGTGCCTTTCTTATCCATCTTGGCTAGGCCTGTTCTCTTTCATGAGAATGTTATCACTAATGAACTTTGCTTAAAGATGTGTACAACTCTTTTGTGATTGTGGAATTGCCAACTTTTTCTGGTAAGCTTGTAAATTCTTGCTTTAAATATTTTGAAGCTATGTTTCTATATGCATATTGGTTCAAGATGATTATAACTTTTTTGCAATCTTTTTAATCATTATTTAATAGTTCAATTTATCCTAGTAACAGTTCCCTTTGACTTTAGGTTTGTTTATCCTTCCTCAATAATAATACAGCTATACCAGCTTTGTTTTGCTTGTTGTTTGCTTAACAAATCTTTCCCCATTCTTTTACTGTCAATCTTTGACTGTCCTTTGTTTTAGCACCATATCTTGTTAAAAAAATATATAGCTGAAAATTTATTTATTTTTTAAAAGAACTTATTTATTTATTTTCAGAGAGGAGGGAAGAGAGGGAGGAAGAGAGGGAGAGAAACATTAATGTGTGGTTGTCTCTTATGTGCCCCCCCACTGGGAACTTGGCCCACAACCCAGGCATGTGCCCTGACTGGGAATCAAACAGGCAACTCCCTGGTTCAAAGGCCAGCACTCCATCCACTGAGCCATACCAGCCAGGGCAGAAAATTTATTTTTTAATTGGTAAGTGTACCCCATTTACCACTTTTATAGATAATTGATGTAATTCTTCTTTCTCATTTTATATTTTCCATCTACAATACCTCTTATTTGATCTTTTCCTCCCCCTACCTACTGGCTTTGTATTGAGTATGTTTTCTTTATTTCCTTTTTAAAATCTACTGGTTTGAAAATTATACTCAATTTATTCCTTCTCCATACTTTCTTACATCTTATTCCTTCTTTTGAGTTCAATTTTTAATTTTTTAAAGACATCCTTTAGAAGTTCTTTCAATAAAATTCTCTTAGGAGTAAATGCTGTTATTTCCTCTAAAAATGTCTTTATTTTGCCCTCACTTTTAAATGCTAAGTTAACATGGCATATAATTGTAGGTCAACAATTATAATTATTTTATTTTAACATTTGAAGATATTATTTCATTGACCTCTAGGTTCTTTGTTGCTTTTGAGAAGGCAAGCCTCTATTCCTTTATAAGTGCAGTATTTTATTTTTCTTTCTGCTTACTTAAGTACTTCTGTTTTTCTTTAATTTTTTAAAAAATTTCACCATACTATACCTTGATATGAATTTATTCTGTTTCTTTAGGGTTTATTCCTTGGATTGAATTTGCTTTGTCATAGAAAACATTCTTTTTCAAGCTACCCAGATAATGCCATTTTTTCTTTACATTACAATATGTAACATAAATTTCTGCACATTAGTGACCAGGTCATTTCTTAAAGAGTGTTAACATTAAACAGACCTCAGAGCTTTTTTTTTTTTTTTTTTTGATCTGAACTTTCTTAACTCCTGGAAAATAAACTTTTTGAAAAACCCTTTTGCCTGATGCCTGATTTTTGTGTTCTGAACCTTTCACTATCTTACCAAATGAACTTATTTGTTAGCTTAAAACTTGATAAAGAAATGGATCTTTTCTAATCTTTGGCCAGAAATTTCCTAAAAGTTTTTAAAAGTTTTGTTTGGTGCTTTTTCATGTTATCTATTGCATACACATGCCGATCAATGTAAGAAACATCCAAATCTTTAGAGTTTATTTGAACCAAACTGACAATTGTTGGGAATCAAGATCTCATATGCTTCCAAGAATAACAGTTTTGCCGTTACTTTTATGCATTTTTAGTTAAGGAAATAAATAAGGAAGATTACAGAAAGGTGGGAGAAAGTAGGATAGGGGTTGGATTATAGTTAACAAAATCATGTGCTTTCTAGAGGGAAATCACACCTTCAAGGGGTATTTCCTTAGGCATTTCAAAGGTGTGTTAATTCAGATGCACGGAAACAAAGAATAGGGCTTGCTTAAAGACCTTTCACTAAAGAAGTTATATGCTTGGGGCGCGGCTACTCACAAAGACCTGACCAGTTCGGAATTCATGATCAGATCACCCTATGAAGTCACCTTCTGTAAAAATTTTTTTCAGTCATACATGTATGAATTCATGTGGATTCTTTACATATTCTCCTGTCCGGCCTCAAATGCTAACGTTAACTCGGTTCCCAGACAGGCGTGGGACTCCAGTTTAGCCTTCCGGCTACTCGCACTTCTAATACATGGACCTCAAACTCTAAGGCGTTTAAAGCTTTGATGGCATCCATTCCGCTCTCACTCTACAGACTCGGTGCTAAGGGGATGAGGCCTCTTTCTCCCCTCTTCTGCCTGTCAGGCAAGGCTGGTGGTGGAACCAGCGCCAGGCCCTCCCAGGGACAGCCCCCTAGCTGGGTCGGAGGCTGCTTGGGCCGAACAGCTAGGTCGGACCACGGTGTCGGCTCGGTCCAATCCCCCAGAATCCTTTCTGTCAGTCTACCCCCTCCCCTCCTGAAAACAGGTCAGATTCTTCAGTCTTGCTCTAGAAGTATGCCCCGCCCCGCCGTTCCCTCCAGCGAAATCACGTGGCCCAGAACGGGACAGTGCGAACTGGGTAGTTCTGTAAGCTGGGCCAAGGCTGGCACAGACTCTGAGCGTGAGAGTGGGAAGGAGCTTTAGCAAGCAGCTCTGTGGCCCAATGGCTTACTTCTGCTTTCGGCTGTGGGCCAATGAGATGCATGGGGCGGGACTTCCGCCTCGCTTGGTGTTGTCCTCCCGCTAGACTCCGGGTGGTAGGGGCGGTGCGGATATTCAGCTATGGAGTCGGGGTAGGGAGTACTTCACAGAGACGCGGCCAGCAAGCTTATTTGAGTGCTGAGAGTCAGGCTTCCAGGTAAGAACCTCTACGAACTCGAAGCAGCCTCGAAGCCACCTCGGAGCGCCGGTGGCGGGCCTGGCCCGGATAACACACCCCTTCGTCTGCTTTTCGTAAAAGGTAAAGAAAAAAAAAAGCTCTGCCTCCCACACCTCCATCCCGTGAGTTTTTGTTTGTATTTAAAGTTGTTGGTTTATCCATATGGCTTTTCATATTCCCCTGCTGAGGTGGCAGGAGCTCGGGAGATGTTTGGAGGCTTTTCTTGGTTGAGCACTTGCCGCAAAGTCCCCAGAAGAAGACTTAAGTTGCGGGGACTCGTTAATCTTTGAAAAAAAAGAAGAAAGCTGTCACCTCCTTTCCTTCTAACCTTTTTCCTCCTCCCGGTCCCTCTCCCCCACCCCACGGGAAGCTCAGATTCAAGGTGGGCCGTGACTCTTGCTAGGGACAGATTCTACGTTCCTGCCCTCTTAAAGTCTGCTCTCCCCAGAAGCTTATTGAGTTGAGCCGCACAGCTGAAAGAACTCTGTACCAGAGAGGGAGTGGGTGACACCAAAGCCTGGTGACCCCAGAGGCACTCAAGCAACTAGGGTGGCAGCCAGACTGTTCTCTGTCAGTTTGTGGTGAATTCCTCTATTTGCCCTAATTTGGCAGTAGTAAATTTCCAAAACTATCATATCATTCTCAGCTTCAGCACCGTGGGCAGCCGCTCAGGTCCTTTTGTTGCGCCAAACCTGCCCGCCTGTTATTTGCCAGTGATGCAGCAGGAACAGCGAAAATGAAGGCATTTCTGTCAACACTGATCTGTTGTTTTCCAAGGAGAACATTTACAGTTTGATACAATATAAGTAATACGGGTATGCCGCCAGAGAGTTCTAGTAGAGAAACAGATAAACTCAAGATTGGAGTGTTTAATTTATTTAACGATAGTTTTTAATGGGTTTAGGAGATGAACTCCACTTCACGAACCAAACCAAACCAAAACAAACCAACCCTTTAAACAGGAGACAAGAATTGTCGAGAAATATGAGAGGACATTCTGCGGAATAAGAGTAAATATTTCATGAAGCTTTTGTTTTTAAATAATGTGTGTTTGAAGAGGAAGATGTTAATGATTACCATATTATTATGGATTATGTCAAAACACTGGATCCCAAACTTAGGGGTCAGGCTGGGTTCAGCCTTCAGCTCTGTTATATACTTATAAAATGTTACATGGTTAAGCCTCAATTTTTTAAAAAGAATTGGGTAGAGCCCAGTTATTTCTGTTTCAGAAATGACAATTGTTTTTAGTTCTGCCTTTATTTGAAGCCAGCCAGCTTGATGCCTCCATGTGTAATAGTAAGTCATGTAGACAGAATCTTGTTTGTGAGGTTTCAGTACTTGAAGAGTGCTGGAAGGATTTGGAGTCAATTCTCATCTGTCCTTGTTTAAAAGCTAATTTCTCTCAGGCATTTTGTTACTAGGATTCAGCACCATTTTTTTGAATATTTTCTGTATCTCAGAGTTAACAGATTCTCAAATCTTAGAAGTTTTCAGAAATTAATTTTAGTAAGTAAGGGTAGGACTAAGGGTATGATAGACTTATGTCTTTGAGTAAATTGGATAGGAAGGCATTTTATGTTTTATAGTTTATTGCCACAGAGGTGTATGAAATAAAATGGCTTTGTGAAATATCATGGTATGCTTACTTCATGTTGTTAAGACCTAGAAACAGCTAGTGTTTAAATTAAAAGTATGATTTTGGACATTTTAAAATCTGGGAATTAATGTTTAGTGGAAGGCAAGATTAGTTCGAATCAAAATTGTGTTTTGCACCATTTGACATGTTACTACCATATGGCATTGCATATGGTAGTTTCACATGATAAAAAGGGAAGAAAGTTGGTAAGCCTTGTAGTTTTCTTAAAAGAGGAAACAATTAATAGGCAAGTGAATTTCTTTTAATACATTATGGTGGCTAATCATTGTTTGAAAATTTATGTATTCTGCAAATATTGAGCATATATAAAATATAGTATTAAGCTCTTACATTATGTAAAAGTTGATTTGGAAACAGTGAGAGCATAATTGGTATTGTCAGAGTTTACATGTCATAGCATATAAATAGCAATGACAATAATAATAGCTAACATGTCCAAATTCAATTCTAAGCACTTCATGTTGTTTCATGTAATTCTCATTGTTATCAATGTGGTAGTTAGTACCATTATCCCCTGTTTATAGACAGAAAACGAAGGCATCACAAGTGCATAACTTGCTTAGTTGACACAGGTTGTTAGTGGAGTTGCTGAAATGTGCACAGAGGCATTCTAGTTGTCATGTTTTATTAAAAAATACAGAATACTAAGGAGTTATTTTGGATTCCTTTCTTGCTGGTTTGGGTGATGGATGACTTTGGGTAAATGCCTTTGGCCCTCAGTTTCTTCAGCTCCTTCCTCAAAAAAAGAAATGTAGTATGAAGCCATTATGTTTCTATGAGGATTAGGGTAATTTATAAAAGTGCTAGAGAGAATGTGTGTTCAGTAAATGATATGCCTCAGCTGTTTTCCTTTCGTAAGGATGTGGCCATTCAGAAATTGTTAGTTGGGGGAGGGTGGGAGAAGAAAGCTAGTTCCACATAAGGGCACTGCCCAAACAAAGGTGCAGAGGTAGGAAAGCAGGAAACATTTGTCCAAGTTGTCTGTTTAAGGAATAGGCTGTTAAGAATACCAGGATACAGATTATGAAGATCTTTAAATGCCAGGATAAGGATTTTGTACAAGATTCTTAGTTGAAAAGAACCCCTCTTTGTGGATATTAATCTTTAATAGAAGTCTGCGGAGTTTAATTACAGTAGTTGAGTCAAGAAGTGATGATAGTGGGATTGTAGGGAAGGGCATAGAGAGCTGAGAAATGTTGACATTGGCATGGGAACTGACATAATAAGTATGAGTACAAGACAAATTTTGGGGAGGGTAGTGATGCTGTTAACAAAAATAAGGATTTTATGAAGAATAGGTTTTGGTGGAAGGGGATTTAGGAGAACACTTTATGATAGGGATTTCAGAGCTGAAGAGTTGTTCAGATGTTTGGCAATGTAAAATGGGTACTGGGAGCTTTGTGTATTCCATAAAAAGGGAAGAGACAAATAGCTCACATTTTGAGGAAGTGGTCTGTAGCAATGATTTGCCTGAGAGTCAAAGATTCATAGGAGTGATGTGACTCCTGAAGGTCTTCAGAAATGCAAATTTCTCCCTTGATAGGGTTATACCCACTGTTTTTCCCTGTTAAGTGTTTTGTGCCTTGGGAGGATAAGAGGGGAGGTAGTATAAGTAAGGAGATAAAATTTTGGGAACCTAGCAAGACCCCCATTGATCATTTCAAAAAGAGCCAATAAATTGGAGGCTCACTAAGAACTTGAAAAGATGGTGTGTTTTTTATATGGGGCCAGACATTTATACATACAGTTCTTAGTTGTAACATCTCCAGATTTGTTATTCTTGTTATCTCCTGTTTGTTACCCTCAATAGATCAATAGTAAAACCTTTAACATCAGAGAGTCTGTGTGCTTGTTAGGGGGACTGTAACAAGAGGGGACCTAGAAAGATTGTGTTCTGCTTATTTATAGCTAAGATTGTGGAACAAGAACCTCAAAGGATGAGGACAAAACTACCTGGTGTGGTGGGAAGAATAGAGATTCTGTGAATGAATCTCTGGGCTACCTATTCTCTGATTTTGGTTTCCTCATTCTATAAAATGATGATGATAATACCAATTCTGACCTTTGATAAGAAAGAAGGGGAGTCTGAGGAGACCCTTTGTGCTTGAAAAAATGGCTCAGGTCTAAATAGTAGAAGAGCCTATAGATTTCCTCTATTGGCAGATTTTCTAGGGTTTGGTGCAGTTGAGTAGAGCATGATGTTATAAATTAAGCAGTATAATTTATGCATCTCTGAACTATTTTAGTTTCTTATAATGCATGGCCTGATCTGGCCAATCAAATAAAAAAGTGAACATTAGGCTCAAGCAATAGGACAAGGAAAAGTTCACATATTCTGTCACACTATTGTTGGAAACATTACTTGGATCCTGCTACTTACAGGTTTTCTATAGCATTCATTCATCCAACAAATATTTAAAGTACCTTCTATGTCAGGAACTGTTCTAGGCATTCAGAGTACATTAGTGAACCAAAGAGCTGACCTCATAGAACATGTCTTCTACTGGGAGAAATAAGATATATTTTAATAATGGAAAGTGATTAGATTTTTCTTGTACTATATATTTATAAAAACACCATCTTAATAGTAAAAGTACTATACCAGATTGTACCTAATTTTGTAGAGCACTTTGAAGGAAGGGACAATGTTATTCCTACTCATGTATGTCTCCCCATTTCCCTTTCTTCCCAATAGAATGACTTAGATGTATTTAATAATTAGCAAATGAAGGTACTAATTAAATGTTTATGATGGGAAGAAGGAGGTTATGTTAAAGTGAGGCCGGTTCTTAAAGAAATCAGTAAAATGTAGCAAGTATTAAGGACCCATACACTCACTAGATTGAAGGTAGGGAAAATGAAAAGGGTACATATGCATTACCTGGCTTGCCTACAAGGTGGAAATAGAAATGAGGTTAGAGTGTAGCTGAAAATATCAACATTAAGGGTGACTTTTCATAAATGAGTTGACCTCTTAGTTCATTTCCTCATTTGTAAAATGAGGTAGTTGGAATTTTCTAGTTAACAAATCTGTTTCTAAGATTTCTTGCAAAATCTCTATTACAGTAATGTTTCACTTTATAATATAAAGTAGAGCTGATCATGAGCTTTCAATGAATAATAATAGGGGACTAAATTTATATTAATGAATGAGATGCTTAAAAAACCTACAAAACTATTGTTACCTATTTGATGTTATTTACTAGGAAGACCACATTGTAATTTTTTAAAATGCCAATTATAGCCTAATATATAGTTTTCCTTTTTGCCGTTATATAGGAAATATAAACTATACTATTTTACATGTTAATAATGGATCTTCATACTTATACTTTCATACTTTAATTTTACAACAGCCTTTGGTTATTGTGCTAGGTGTGGAGTATACCAGGTTGAAAAGGTTTAGTCTCTAACTTCAAAGACTTTAAAGAATAATGGGAATAATGAAAAATTAAATTAGTTTAAATTGGCACATAATAAGTATCTAGGAGAAGAAGACATTAATATGGTCAGAGAAGAAAGACTGAGAAGGTATAGCAAAGGATAAACTTGGAGTCATAGGCAAGAGTCAGTTTATGAAGAACTTTCTGTGCTAAATCACAACTTAGTTTTGAGCTTTATTCTGAAAGTTATTTAATCTGTTAAGGAATTTTATGCAAGGGTAACATGATCAGGCATTTTTATATCTGTATTTCTCTTGAAGGAAGATGAAGAAGATATTTATATTTTACTTCAATGACATAGTCATAACTGAGGAAATCAGTCTTTTAACTCTTAAATAAAGCTTGAGAACTGTCAATTTTGTGGTTTTAGAGTAGTAGTAACCATGAAAACTTTAGACATTAAAACATTTCAATATTTTGTTCATAACCACATTAATGTAAATTGAAAAGGCAACTGAAATGTTGGGATATTCTCCTTATTGAAATAAGAGAGCTACTTCTGGTCAGCTATAAGAACTTGATTTATAATCATTTCTAAGGGACTATAAATTTGTTGAAGTTTAATTGAATGTAATTTTTAGTTCAGGCTCATTAATGATCAAGCTATCCAGTTAAACTTTATAGAGGGAATTTCCAGGGGGGAATAATCATACCTGGTGATAGGTGACTATTTCTAAATCATCATGGAAGAGAATAGGAATTGAATTACTGTTTTGCTTAGTAATTACTGTTTTTCAGTAATTACTGAATTACTGTTTTTGTTTGAGTAATTGAATTACTTAAATGTTGCCCTGACTGCGTGGCTTACTTGGTTGGAGTGTCATCCTCTACACTGAGATGTTCTAGGTTAGATCCCCAGTTGGGGTGGGTGGGGAAGGCAACCTATAGATATTTCTTTCACATCCATGTTTCCCTCTTTCTCTCCCTTCCTCTTGCCTCCCTCCCTCCTACCTCTCTTTCTAAAATCTATAAATATATATTCTCTGGGGAGAATTAAAAAAAACTTAAATGTTGAAGAGTGCTTTATTTGTCTAATTACTGTGCTTGTAATTTATGTGTTTGACCTTCAAAAAGGAAGAACTGTGCTTTTATTTATACATTTCTCCAACACTTATTATAAACAAACACTAAATGCTTTAAAGATTTTTTTTGAGGTGAAATTCATGTAACGTAAAATTAATGATTTTAAAGTTAACAATGAGTGGCATTTAGCTCATTCATAGTGTTGTACAACCACCACTTCCACCTAGTTCCGAACCATTTTTATCACTCCAAAATAAAACCCTATACTCATTAAGCAGTTACTCCCCATTCCCTGCTGCCCTCAGCCCCAACTACCACCAGTCTGTTTTCTAGTTCTACGAATACCCTAGATACCTCATTTATTCTGAAAATCTCATATGAATGGAGCCATACAACATGTGACCTTTTGTATTTGCTGCTTCCACTGAGCACACTGTTTTTGAGGTTATTCCATGTTGTTGCAAGTCACATGGTTGTGTCAGTACTTCTTTCGATTTTATAGCTAAGCCATTTTGTTGTATAGTATATACCACACTTTAGATTCATATCTGTTTATGGATGTTTGAATTCCTTCTACCCTTTGGTTGTTGTGAACATTGTTGCTGTGAACATTCATGTGCAAGAATTTGTTTGCATGCCTATTTTTGGAGGGGTGGGGGTTGCATACCAAGAGTTCAATTGCTTGATCATATGGTAATTCTATGTTTAACTTTTTGAGGAGTCACCAAACTCTTTTCCATAGTGCATGGATTATCTTACATTTCCACCAGCCATGTATGAGGTTCTAGTTTCTTTATATTATTGCCACCAACACTCATTTTTTTCTATTTCTTTGAAGTTAATATTACTGCTATCATCGTGGGTATGAAGTAGTGTCTCACAGTGGTTTTAATTTGCATTTCACTAGTGACATTGAGCATCTTTTTATGTTCTTGTTGGCCATTTGTATATCTTCTTTGGAGGAGTGCCTATTTAACTTCTTTGACCATTTTTTTTAAAGACTTCATTTATTTTTAGAGAGAGGGAAAGGGAGGGAAAAGAAGAGGAGAGAATCATTGTGAGAGAGAAACATCGATTGGTTGCCTCTTACATGTGCTCTGACTGAGGACTGAACCTGCCACCTAGGCATGTGCCCTGACTGGGAATTGAACTGGCAACCTTTTGTTTTGTAGGATGATGCCCAACCTACTGAGCCATACCAGTCAGGGCTAATGATTTTAAAATTGGGTTTTGCCCTTAATGCCTTTTGATGCATAAGAGTTTTAACGAAGACCGGTTTATTTTTGTTGCTCATGCTTGTGATACCACATATCTAAGAATCCATTGCTGAATCCAAGGTCATGAAGATTTATCCCTATATTTTCTTCTAAGAGTTTTATCAATTTAGCTGCTATATTTAAGTCATTGATTCATTCTGAGTTAATTTTTTTTTTAAACAAAGAGGCAAAAGCCCCATTCTTTTTTTAAAAGACTTTATTTTATTTTTTATTTTTTATTTTTTTTTTAGAGAGGGAAAGGAGGGAGATAGAGAGAGAGAAACATCAATGTATGGTTGCTGGGGGCTGTGGCCTGCAACCCAGTCATGTGCCCTGACTGGGAATTGAACCTGCGACATTTTGGTTCGCAGACTGCGCTCAATCCACTGAGCTACGCCAGCCACGGCTTGAGTTAATTTTTATATGTAGTATAAGTTAGGGGTACAACCTCATTGTTTTGCATATGACTACATAATTGTTGTAGTACCACTTGTCAAAGAGCTATTATTTCCTGTGCAAATGGTCTTGGCATCTTTGTTGAAATAAGTTGGCCATAGCTATATGGGTTTATTTTTGGACTTTCAATTCTATTCCTGTGGTCTATATGTCTATCCTTATGCCCATAACACTATGGCTGGTTTAATGGAGATGAAGTCCTTTAGTTTTTGCTTGTCTGGGGATCTCTTTGTCTCTCCTTCAATCCTAAATAATAACCTTGCTGGGACAATTATTCTAGGTTGCAGGTTACTTTCATCATTTTAAAGATGTCATGCCATCCCATTCTGGCCTATAAAGTTGCTGCTGAAAAGGCACTTCATAGTCAGCATAGTTTTCGTCTTGCTTCCTCCAAGATCATTTCTTTATCTTTAACTTTTGGCATTTTAATTACAGTATGTTTTTGGCATGGGTCTCCTGGGTTCATCTTGTGTGGAACTGTGCTTCTTGAGTCAGGATATCTCTTTCCTGTCCCAAGTTAGGAAGGTTTTCAGTTATTATTTTTTTAAATAAAATTTCTGTTCCTTCTCTTTCTTTTCCTTCTGGGACCTCTATAATATGAACGTTTTTGTGCTTGATGTTATCCCAGAGGTCCCTTAAACTATTCTCATTTTTTAAAATTCTTGTTTCTTTTTGCTGTTCTGTTTGATTTCCAGTAGTTTGTCTTCCAGGTTGCTGATTTGTTCTTCTGTGTTGGCTACTCTGCTGATGATTCCTTCAATGTATTTTTTTCATTTGCAGTTACTGTCTTCTTCAGCTTTGCTTGGTTATTTAAAAGAATTCTCCCTAAGTTTTCTGTTTCACTCTCAGACTTGGTAAGCACCTTACACTGTATCTTTGAATTCTTTATCATGCAAATGACTTATCTCCATTTCCTTAGTGTTTCCCCCACCCCTGGAGATTCTCCTTGTTTCTTCATTTGAGAAGTATTCTATGTTTACATTTTGTTTGACTTTCTGTGGTTATTTATTTGAACCTGACAAAACAGCTCTCTCTCTCAGTCTGGAGGAAGTGGCTTCTGTATAGGCTCTGTGTGCTGGGTGGTGTTGGCAGGCTAGCTGGAGCTGAGCAGATGCCTGTGGTGTGTGGGGTGCTGGCCTACTGAGCCAGAGAAGCCCTGAGGCCAATTGCACATAGTAGTGCCCTGTTGATCCTGCTTGCTTCCTTTGTTTGGAGCTGAAATGTACTTGGTGGATGTTTTTTTTGAGGAATGCTCTGTGGTGACCTCTTAGGTAGGGCAGAGCACCTGGATAAAGTTGCCATCTACCCTGTGGAGGTGGAAGGGGATGTATGTAATGGCTCTCAGCAGCATCTTTGATCCTAGAGAGTTCCCGTAGTTCTTGGAGGGCTCTTGTGACTCCCAAGGCTTCTTTATAGCATTTCTCTCTTGTTTGTTTTACAGCGAGTGACCTTGTGTAGAAGCAACCTCTGTGTAGGCTGTGTGCTGGGTAGTTTTGGAAGGTCAGTTGGAGCCTGGAAGTCGCTTATGGCATCTGGGACAGTGGCTGGCTGGGCTGGAGTGGCTGTGGGGAGGGAAGCCAGGTGCTCGTGGTGAAGCCTTGTTGATTCTTTTTCCTCCCTTTATTTGTAGTGCCTGGGGAAGTGTGGCTTTAAGCGGGGCAAAACACTCTAATGGAGCTTTTGTTGGTCCTACAGAACTGGAGGGGGGGATATAAACTGGTGATCACTGTCACCTCCAGTCTGGAAAGTTGCTGCAGTCCATGGAAAGCTCCCCCAGTTTCCTAGCCTTCTCTATATGTCATTCTCTTTCTCTCCTTCTTGTTGAGAAGCAGTTCATTTATACTTCAGTTGTCTCACAGGAGTGATTGTTCTCTATGTATACATTTCCATTTCAGTTTGTTCAGTGGTGGGGGCTGTTCAGCATCCTCCTATGCTGTTACCATCTTGGCTGTCCTTTCACATCTTTGATTAAGTTGCTATCTGGGTATTTTATTTTGGATACCTTTGTAAATGACATTTTTTAAAAATCTTTGCCCAAGGATACATTTATTGATTTTTAGAGAGAAAGGAAGGGGGGAGAGAGAGAGAGAAGAGAAACATCAATGTGAGAGAGAAATACCAATTGGTTGCCTTCTTGTATGCACCCTGACTGGGACTGAACCCTTAACATCAGTATGTGCCCTGACTGGGGATCGAATCAACAGTCTTTGGTGTATAAAGTGATGCTCCAACCAACAGAGCCACCTAGTCAGGGCATAAAATTGTTTTTTTAATTTTATCTTTGGATTGTTCATTGCTGGTATATAGAAATACAACTAGTTTTTCATGTAACATTGATTTTTCAGCAGTTCATTTTCTTTTTTACATATGTGAGCTGGATTATATAGATAAATAAGAAAGTGGAGCACTAAAGAATTTTGACCTCTGTTGTATGATTATTCTGAATGTAAATAGTATGGAGTGTCCCTATAGCATGGAATTGAATGATTATTTAATTAAATTATTGCATTCCTGTTGTCATGTCACATATACTTGGCCATATAATAGAAGAGAGAACATTTCATTTTGTTTTCTTTATGCTAGGAGAAAGGTTTAAATATAGTAACGTACTTAAAATTTAATAGTAATTCCCCTGGCTGGTGTGGCTGAGGTGGTTGGAGCATCATCCTGTAACTGAAAGGTTGCAGGTTCAATTCCATTCTGGGTGCATAGGACCCCCCAATCTGGGCGCATTCGAGAGGCAACCAATCCGATGTTTCTCTCTCACATTTATGTTTCTGTCTCTCCCATCCTCTCTTTATAAAAGCAATGAAAAAGTGTCCTTAGGTGAAGATAAAAAAATTTATTTTAAATAAATGAGAATGATTATTTGTGACTTAAATTCTGATGTTATAGAGAAAGCCTTAGGCACAAACCATATTTATTACTGAATCTTGTTTAGAGATCCATGAATAATAAAAATAAGATTGGAATAGAAGCTTATTTGAATATATAAGTTATTATTAGTATACTTTAGTTTTGTTACCAAACAAAAAAGGGGGGTTTGTCTGTCTGCTACCACAAAAGCCAAACTTATGAGATAGTTGCTAGTAAAAAAGGAAAGAGGTTTTATTCAGATGCTATGTGATCTGGGAGAATGGCAGATTCCCTTTCTCAAAGCCCACCTCCTCTGCAAAACCAAGACAAAGTCCAAACATTCTCAGTAATACCAAAACAAAAGCCAGTGCCCAGAGTTCCTGCCCCTTTTTAAAGTACTGTCCTTTGGGCCTGCAGATAGCTTCTAAGTGGTTATCCAGGTAGCTTAGCTTGTTTCCAGTTGCTGCCCATTTCAGGCTCCCTCCTGGAGGCTGTGGACCATGTGGCTTCTATGGCCACAGGATGGTTTGTTCCTAAGCTGGAGAGCTTGCAAATGCATGGCCCATGCATCACCAGCTTGGGGAGAGAGCGACCCACTGGAGGCCATGTGCCATGCAGCTGCTAAGGCTTTAAGGTAGCATGAATGCACCAGTGAATGCATCACTAGGTTGGCAAAAGAGGGAGAGAGAGAGACTCCCTCCTGGAGGCTGTGCACCACATGGCCTTAGTAGCCATGAAGCCCTTGGAGAGAATAGGCCAGCCCACCATCTGAGTGCAGGCCGTGAGCCAGTGAGCCATGCCAAAATAGAAAGCCTTCTTTGTTCCCCTGGGTTTGAGTTTGGGTGGACCAGGTGGTTTCTCAAAAATGACCAACTTCCCAAGCTATCCCATGCTTCGGGTGGGTCTACATCCCAACCAATCTATTCTTTTCCTAAGCTAGACTGACAGACCTCCTTGGTCCAGCACCTCTCCCTTTGCCAGTTTGACTTCCATGGCACATGTGCCTGTCTTCCTGTGGGCCTACCCCCAATCTAGTACTGGAGGGTGGAGTAGGGGAGGAGGCTTTTTGCATGCTCAGTGCAAGAACCTCCTGTCACTGGCATCCTGGCAGGTGAGGGACTCACCTGACTTTGCATTCCTGGGGCTGCCTGATTTCCCTGCCCTTGGGGCCTTGAACTGCAAGCAAAGTGGCAGCTATGTCATCTCCTGGCAAATGCTCCATTGCAGCTGGGTGCAACCACCCCTTCCACTGAGTGGAGGCAGTGCCTTATCCCGCTTGCAGTATGTACTGGGGTTCCCACAGCCTCTGGGCCAGGCAGTTGCACAGACAAGAGGCAGAACAGTGGGCTGGTCCTCTTGCAGCGATCAGCCAAGCATTGGCCTCTGAGACTGTGGGCTCTGCGCCCCACCTGTAGAGGGCACTCCCTCTTCCCTGCAGCTTGGCACAGTCTGCTGAACATCGGGCACCTCAGCTCACCAAGAAGGGGTGTACCAAGGGTATGAACTTGTCCTCCTGCAACAGTTCCCCTTGAAAGAAGTTTTTATTTAGTTTTAAAATACTTAAAATTTATTATGAATAGACATTAATAATTTCAACCTCACAGATAATTAAGAAAGTGCAACTTTATACAATAATTGAATGGTCTAGAATGACTGGCATTTCATGAAACAGATCTGTGTTTGAGTCTTGGCTCCACTATTTAAGAGGTGTCATTGGTCAAGTTTTTTAAAAAGTAAGAGTAATGGGAATCCAAAGTTCAGCATAGAGAATATAGTAAAAAATATTATAATAATTGTGTATGGTGCCAGGTGTGCTAGACTTACTGGGGAGATTATTTCATAAATTATAAATATCTCATCATTATACTATTTACTTGAAACTAATATAATATTGAATACTATCTGTAATGTAAAAATTATTAATAAAAAATAAGAGTGAAGACTTACCAAGTACTTGATATATGCTAGGCCTTGTTATAAGCACTTTATGTTATTGATCTAATCTTAATTTCCTATTTTTATGGAAAGGTAGTAGAACCTACCTCTGTTGATAGTGTTGTGAGGGTTAAAAGAAATTATACACGTTAAATATTCAGTCAGAGATGTACTGGGTTGGCCAAAGAGTCTGTATGCATGGCTTTCTCCATAAAATAAAAGATACATTTTTCATTTTTGTAAATAAGTTTATTGACTTGGATATTTTGAGTATGTTGGCTGTCTCTCATGTAGTATAACATTGATTGTTCTCAATTAATGTCTCAATTTGATCCTGTCAACTTCAACTGGTCTACCCAATTGTGGAGCAACGTCCAGCAAGAAATCTCAAACACAAAACTTCCCGCACCACTTTTGACACTTTCAGTCAGTCATCACAGCACCTTCTCCATACACTGCACAAATCTTTTTTTTGCATTTCAGTTGTGTTTTTAGCTTTCTTGAAATAATAAAGCATATATACTGAAAATGTTGCATATTTTTTCCAACTTTAGTATTAAAATGACTACACAAAAATTCACCAATTTTGATAAGTTTTTTAAAATATGCAAGCTGATATGACAGCTGTCACAATACAGTCTAACAAAATAGTTTCAAATGAAATTAAAGACAAATTAAGCACTACTAGGGTCTTCTTA
The DNA here is from genome assembly GCF_004126475.2 of Phyllostomus discolor. Taxonomy (NCBI): domain Eukaryota; kingdom Metazoa; phylum Chordata; class Mammalia; order Chiroptera; family Phyllostomidae; genus Phyllostomus; species Phyllostomus discolor. Next base: position 59,932,337 of record NC_040904.2, read on the forward strand.
TGGAAAAAACCAAACAAACTTTTTAGCCAACCCAGTAGTAAGCATTTAAGAAACATTGGCTATTTTTATCATTTATAACTTCATCTAATACCAACAAAGATGAAAAAGGATCATCTGTGCAATGAAATGCACCTTTACTTGGAAATATAAATAGGAACATTCTTTCTGAAAAGCAAGTTGAAAATATGTATAAGGCTTTAAAATGTTCTTTTGGGGGAGTTCTGGCCAAGATGGAGGCATAGTCAGAAACCCTTCACTTCCTTGCACAACCAAAAGGAGGATACCAATCAATCTAAAATCAATAAACAACCAGAAGTCCCAGAAAATCAACTGCATGGAGCTCCAACAATCACGGAATTAAAGAAATAGTTAAACAGGACAACCAGACCTGTAAGGTGGCGGATGGAGAGAAACCAAGGTGAGGCTGAAGACCTTGGGGGCAGGGCTGGCTACAGCCTGTGCAGGAGGGGCTGACTTAAGGGGAAACTGAGGCTCAGAGCTGACTATGGAGTACTGCAGTTGCTGTGGTGGGAGAAACTCCCAGTCTCACACAAGAGTTTGTTGAAAAGCATGCTAGAGATGAGCAGGCAAGCTGCACTATTCCCTCTCTGTCCCCTCCCCAATAGGCAGCCGCAGCACTGCAAGGAGGTTTGCCTTGCCTGGGTAAATACCTAGGACCCCGCCCCCTTACAACTTAATAGGGACTCTGAAAAAAGAAATAGGGTCAAAATGAAAGAACAGAGCAAAACCTCAGAAAGAGAGCTAAGCGATGAGGATATAGCCAATGTAATAGAGAATTTAAAGCCTTGGTCATCAAAATGCTCAGAGAACTGATTGAGTTTGGTTGAAAAATGAAAGAACAAGTAAAAGATACCTGAAATGAGATAAAGCAAAATATTCAGGGAAACAACAGTGACAGGAAGGAAACCAGGACTCACATCAACAATTTGGAACAAAAGGAAGAAATAAACATCCAACTGGAACAGAATTAAGAAACAAGAATTGAAGAAAGTGAAGAGAGTCTTATAAACTTCTGGGACAACCTGATATGTTCCAGTATCTGAATTATAGGGGTGCCAGAAGGACAAGAACAAGTGCAAGAAATTGGAAACTTATTTGAACAAATAATGAAGGTAAACTTCCCCAATCTGGCAAAGGAAATAGACTTTTAGGAAGTCCAGGAAGCTCAGAGAGTCCTAAAGAATTTGGACCCAAAGAATAACACACCAAGGCACATCATCATTAAGTTACCCAAGATTAAAGACAAAGAGAGAATCTTTTTTTTTTAAAGATTTTATTTATTTATTTTTAGAGAGAAGGGAGGGAGATAGAGAGAGAGAGAAAACCATCAATGTGCAGTTGCTGGGGGTCATGGCCTGCAACCCAGGCATGTACCCTGCCTGGGAATCAAACCTGCAACACTTTGGTTTGCAGCCCACACTCAATCCACTGACCTACGCCAGCCAGGGCCAAAGAGGGAATCTAAAAAGCAGCAAGTGGAAAGGAAAGAGTTATCTACAAAGGAGTGCCCATAAGGCTATCAGCTGATTTCTTCTCAAAAGAAACCTTACAGTCAAGAAGGGGCTAGAAAGAAGGATTTGAAGTCATGAAAAGCAAGGACCTACATCCCAAGAATACTCTATCCAGCAAAGCTACCATTTAGAATGTTAGGGCAGATAAAGTGCTTCTCAGATAAGGTCAAATTAAAAGAGTTCATCATCACCAAGCCATTAGTATATGAAATGTTAAAGGGACTTATCTAAGAAAAGGAAGATCAAAAATACAAACAGTAAAATGACAACAAACTCACAACTATCAACAAATGAACCTTAAAAAATAAAAGAAAGAAAAACAATGAAAACAAAAACTAAGCAAACAATGAGAACAGGAATAGAATCAGAGAAATGGACATCACATGGAAGGCTTTAACTGGGTGGGGAAGGGGAAGAATAGGGAGGAAAAGGTACAGGGAAGAAGAGGCATAATTGGTAGGCATTGAATAGATGGGGAGAGGTCAAAAATAGTATAGGAAATAGAGAATTCAAAGAACTATATGTACAATCCATGGACACAAACTAAGGAGGGGATGCTGGAGGGTTGGGGGTGCAGGATTGAGAGGGGGTTAAAGGGGGAGGAATTGGGAAAACTGTAATAGCATAATCAATACAATTAAAAAATAAATGTTCCTTTGGCATGGTGATTCTATATGTAGGAATCGATCCTAAGAAAATAATCAGAAACGTGGAAAGAAATTGATATTTATCATAGAATTATTTGTAATTTATCATAGAATTTGTAGTTGGGTTCACTTTAATACTGAACAACAGGAGAATAGTTAGACAAAGCTATGGTTCAGCCATATAATGTAGCATTAAGCAGCTACATTCATAATGGTTATGAAGAGTTTTAACAACAAGGGAAAGTGCTACAACTTTAAGTCACAAAGCATACAAATCATAGTACATTATGGTCCAAATGATGTAAAATAAGCATGGAAAAAAATGTTACTTATGGTTGAATCAGAAGAAGAACCATTGTGAATGATATGAGTGATACAGAACAAGGGTTTAAAATCTAAGAAATTCTGGCAACTGGTTAAGAAGTATATTACAAGGCTGCTGTGGCCTTCGTGCCTCCCATGTTGGGTGAGCTGGGCTGTCACGGGTTGCCTGGGTTGCAGGGAGGAAGGACAGCTGAAATTGAGGTTGGGAGAGCAAGGATATGTTAGAACCTGTGAGAACTATAGCACATGAAGACAAATGTTATCTGTGAATGTTAACATTGTGGGTAATTAATATTTTCTCTATAGTTTCCAGTGAATGTTATTTTTAGTCTTAGAAAAAGTCACAAAAGTTTTATTAGATGCCAGTGTAATGAATAACATGGAGATTAGAGGCTCACTACAATGGTATTAACTTAAGTCAGTAAATGATGGAACCAGGGTTAGAACTTTGATCTCAAATATTCCAGTGCTTATTATAATCTTTGCAATTACACTTTAAAAGCTAAATTCGGTTTGCCAGGTTCTGAGAGAAACCACAGTGATTTTTATAGCTGGTAATTTTTCAGTCATCTGTACTACTAATTTTAGACAGGCCTTAAAAAATTTATTTTGAACTTTGGAAGACATTATATGATTAAAGTAAAATATTTATTTTGAAATAATTATGAGGTACCAGAAAAGTTGTAAGACTAGTACAGAGACCTTTTATCCTCCCTTAATTACTTGATTGTAAGTTGTTGATCTGTTGCTCTTTACCCACCAAATACTTCAGTGTAAGACTCCTACAAACAAGGATATTCTCCTTGGAGAATGGGCTGGTTCCAGGGCCAGGGCAGGGAAAGAACAGGACTGGAAAATCTGGTGGGAGAAAACAAAGAAGTAGTCAAGAATGATGGGAACATGTCAAAAAGACACAGGGACCTTTTGAAGGAGTCTCTACTGGCCAAACTGAGGACAACTAGGCATCAAAATAATAGTAATTGTAACAGATTATAACACATTGAATAAAACATGAGTAACTTGAAAATTTGTTGAAAAGTGAGATAATTACTGTGGTAGAGAGAATAATGACCCCCAAAGATGTCCATGCCCTGGAACCTGTGAATATGTTACCTAATATGGCAAAAGAAACTTTGTAAATGTGGTTTAGTTAAGGACTTTGAGTAGAACTTTGGCCCAGTGTGATCCCAAGGGTCCTTAAAAGTAGGAGGAGGAGCCAGAAGCGGATTTTAGAATAATGTAATGTGAGAAGGGATCAATCTGCCGTTGCTGGCTTTGAAGGTAGAGAAAAGGGCCACCAGCCCAGGAATGTGGGCAGCCTCTAGAAGCTGTTAGGCATGACAATCAATTGTTGTGTAATTTAAAACTTTTTTATTTTAAAGCACACATGGATAATAGCCAAGACTAGAATAAGAAATTTGCATGATTTTTAAAAATAAGTGATATTTCAAAGAGATTATGCTTTTTCAGATTCTGTACCTTGATAACTCACTAAAAGCCATATATACATTTTCTTCTTTTTCTTATTAGATGAGAGAAGCACTGCCTTATTTAAATACTGTTAAAGTCAGAAAGATAAGTGTCAATTATCAGCTTATTTTCTTGTGCTCCACATTCACCATTCAATCCATGCTCTGCAATAATGGACTAGACAGTTAAACATTTCTCCTTTAGAAGAGCATGATGTTAGGCTCTATCAGGTGTTGGAGGGAACTGTGTGCTAGAGGAAAAATAGAGACATTTATTGAAGAAGATATAAGATACAAGAAACATTGTACATAGGACAGTGACTGACGCCTCAGTCCCCTTCAAAGTAGGCACCTTGGGACCTCACACAGTTTTCCCAACATCTCTTCCACTGTTCAAAATACTCTGCAAAATCCTCTGTTGGAATCACCATCACCTGCCCCATTATATTTTCCTGAATCTCATCCATGATCTGAAATCACTTCCCTTTCAAAGGTGATTTTAGTTTTGGGAAAAGCCAGTAACTCACAGGGTGTCAAATCTGGGCTGTAGGGGGAGCTGAGTCACCTGGGTAATTTGGTGTTTCACCAAAAACCCTGCATGAGATGTGATGCACGAGTGGGTACGTTGTCATGATGAAGCTGCCAGTCATTGGTTGCCCATAGCTGCAGCCATTTTTGTGGTATGGCATCTCTCAAGTGTTGAAGAACATTGAGGTAGTACTCCCTATTAATTGTTTGACCTGGAGGGGTGTTCTCGTGATGGACAACACCTTCCCAATCAGAAAACACAGTTGACGTGGTCTTGATCTTGCTGCGGACTTTGCCATGCCTTCTTCAGGCATGGAGAACAAGGCAAGTTCCATTGGGATGACTGGGCCTTCATTTCTGGATCACAACCATAGACCCACAGTTCATTCCCAGTTATGATCTTTTTGAGGAAATTGGTTCATTGGTAGCAGTTTGAATCAAGTCATTAGCAACTGTAGTGCGATGTTCCTTCTGTTCTGATAACAGAAGCTATGGAATGAATTTTTCCACTGCACATTTCTTGCCAAGATCCTGTGTCAAAATCTTAGCCCGCAGTAGTTTTTGGAATCCCCAGATCAGCTTCTAGTTCTTCCAGTGTCAGTTGCTGATCTTCATTGATTGCAGCCTGTATATGTTCAACCTTCTTAGGTGTTCTGCTTGTTGAAGGCCTTCCAGAACATGGATCACTTTCAACAGATCTTCGACCACCTTTGAAGCAATTGTGCCACACTTTTATTTGTGTTGCACTCATTACATTGTCCCTGAAAGCCTTCCAAATCATCTGAATAGTTTCTGTGGAGGAATGTTCAAGCTTAACGCAAAATTTGATGCAGATTTAATGCAACGGCCACATAGTACGAATGCTCACTCAATGGTGTCTACTGCCCCCACTGACTAGAACACTGAAGTCATTATTGTTTAAGCATGCACATTCAAGTCCACTGTCCTTGGCTGCCAGGTTATATTGATGTTGCCCCAAACATTCTCATTATATTAACAATGGCTAGTTTTTCCAGACAGTGTGCATATGTTCTTTGGCTACTCTATTTCCTATGTTGTACTTTACATCCCGTGACTACTCTGTAACTACCAGTTTGTACTTCTTAATCCCTTCACCTATTTTGCCCATCCCCTGATCACCCCCCCATCTGGCAGATGTCAAAATATTCTCTGTATTTGTGATTCTGTTTCTGTTCTGCTTGTTTGTTTATTTTGTTTTTTAAGATTCAATTGTTGATTTATTGCCATTATATTGTTCATATTTTTTATCTGGACCCTTTAACATTTTGTATATTGTTGGTTTGATGGTGATATACTCCTTTAGTTTTTTCTGGTCTAGAAGCTATCTGCCCTTTGATTCTAAATGATAGCTTTGCTGGGTAAAGTAATCTTGGTTGTAGGTCCTTGCTTTTCATCACTTTGAATATTTCTTGCCAATCCCTTCTAGCCTGCAAAGTTTCTTTTGAGAAATCAGCTGGAAGTCATATGGGGGCACCATTGTAGGTAACTAACTGCTTTTCTCTAGCTGCTTTTAAGATTCTCTCTATGTCTTTAACCTTTGGCATTTGAATTATGATGTGTCCAGGTGTGACCCTCTTTTGGTTCACCTTGTTTGGGGCTCTGTGTTTCCTGGAATTGTATGTCTGTTTCCTTTATCAAGTTAGGGAAATTTTCTGTCATTATTTTTAAAAATAGATTTCTAATTGTTTGCTCTCTCTCTTCTTCCAGCACCCCTGTGATGCAAATGTTGGTATACTTGAAGCTGTCCCAGAGGCTCCTTAAACTAGCCTCATTCCTGGCACTGTAACCCTGGTCTGGGGGGGGCCTCATGTGGGGCTGGGACCCTTTGCTCTTGAGCTATTCCACCCAATTTTTATCCACCACATGTGGGTGTGGGACCAGCCTGTTCTGCATCTCTGCCCCTCCTACCAGTCTCAATGTGTGGTTTCTTTAATTCTGTATTGTAGGACTTTCATCCCTCTCAGTTCTGACAGTTCTGAATGATGTTTGAGTTTAGTTGTAATTTTGTTGTCTATTATTAAAGGAAGAATTTTTAAATGAATTTAATGTAGTTTACATGTACAGAGTTTGTAAAGTCTACAGTAGTATACAGCAATGTCCTAGGGCCTTCACAGTCACTCACCTGTCACTCACTGACTCACCCAGAGCAACTTCCTGTTCTGCAAGTTTCATTCATGCTAAGTGCCCTGTATAGGTATGCCATTTAAAAAATCTTTTATACTGTATGTTTACTGTACCATTTCTATGTTTAAGTATATAAATACTTAGCATTGTGTTACAGTTGCCTATGGTGTTCAGTATCGTGCTGTACAGGTTTGTAGCCTTGGAGTGACAGGCTATACCATATAGCCTAGGTGTGTAGTAGGCTGTATATATCATGTAGGCTTGTAAGTGCACTCTGTGATGTTCCCACAAAATCACCTCATGTTACATTCCTTCATGATATACCCATAAAATAAAGATTCTTGTCTTGGAGGAGTTTATATTCTTGCCACAGAGAGGGACATGAAACAATAATTTTAATGTGTAAGCAAAGTATGGCATGATAGAAAGCACTGAGAATTATGATAAATGAAAAATATAGAGGGTATTAAAGGAGCGAGGCATTGCAGGTTGCAGACATTTGTCAGGTGAGAGTGTGGTATACAGAAAAGGCGGCCAAGAGCAGTTCTCTAGGGTGATATTTTAAAGAAACAGTTGTTACAACCACTTGATCTGGTACCCTATAACCCTCCATCACTATCATAGTAGGCCAGATAACACCAATCTGTGTATTGGTCATTGGGTGTGCTCAGATTTTTGTTCAGAAATTGCCATAAATTAAGGAGGGATGGGGCAGGGATAATGGGTAAGGGGATTGCTTCACTTATTCAATTGCTAGTACTTACACATAGAAGTTGAGGCTTCTAAAGTAGGGAGGCTGGCATTGTTTTTATTTGTTCTTGTTTTACTTGACAGCGTTGTTCTGAGGAGTAGGTGGAAATGCATTCATTTCAGTTGCTTAACAGACAGAACACCTGGCACAAAATTAAGTTCCCTACTGATTTGTTTATAGTAATGGTGGTGACATTTGTGTGAAATATCATAAAAAGAATTCTGGTTCAGGAGACTTATACTATGAAGCACACTGGGCCTGATATATTTGGTAACCTAGAAAACCATAATTTGCTGCCTGCTTTCCTAAGTAGTGCTTAAGATTCTGATATCCATGAAAGCAGTTTTGTTGTCAATTGTCTCTTTTGTGTTTTACATGTGGCATATTGCTGAGATTGGCAGCCTATGGCACTGTGTGACAACAGTGGTATTTGAGGGAATTATGAAGTTTATTTTTGTTAGCATTCCCATTTTTCTCTCTCTCTCTGTTTTTTTTTTTCTAACTTGACTCTCTACCCTTCTCTTTGACTTACAAGAATTTTATGAATAATGACTTGGTATGCCACATGACTGTCTGTGGTTGAGAACATTTCCAGTCTTGGCTTGATCATAAGGATTCACTAGGGGACATTTTTTTTAAAGCAAGATTATAGGCTTTTTGTCTTACTCTCTAGAGGAGGAGCCTAGGAACATTTATTTTTATCACAGGCCCCATGGTCATATGTGCTAAAGCATATTTTACAAACTTCCCAGGTGATAAGAATCACTTGTAGTACATGTTAATAATATGAATAATACCACTGACCAGACCCAATCTCATGTCCATTGAATGAGAAGCTTTATCACTGGGGTTGAACGTGAGTCTGATTATTTAATAGTTGCCTATTTGCTGACTCTTTTATTGTATGTTTGTGATCTTGGAAGGCTGCTGCTTGCTACCTTTCAAAATATTTCTATGTAGCAAGGAAAACAAAACTAAACAAAAATTGTTTGAATGGCAGGCCGCTTTATTCTTATTTTTTACTTTTAAAAATGGTTAGATATCGTAGATATAGAAGAGTACATAAAACATTTGTATATGATTTAAAGAATAACTGTAATGTAAATGCCCATTTCACCACAGCCCAGTTGAGATACAGAGTACTGCTGGCATCCTAGGAGCACCCTTTTCCTGCCACACTCCCTTCTGTTCTCCTTGAGGTATCTCCTATCTTGATTTTTATTATGCTGATTTCCTCATTTTTCTTTATGTTTTTACCTCTTAAATGTGAATCTCTAATACCATCTATTTTGCCTTTTAAAGGACTTTATATGAGTGGGATATAGTGTTTCCATTCTTTGTGACTTGCTTCTTTTGCTCAGGGTTATTCTTGTGAAATTCATCTATGTTGCCCATGCAGTTGTCATTCATTTTTATTATTGTAGAGAATTACATTATGTGCACATATCACAGCTTACTAATTCTACTTTTATCATAATGCTCAATCATATTTGATATAAAAAAAGATAGTTCATTTGCCTATGTCTGCACAAAGACAAAAGAGTTATATTTTGGGGAGGAAGAGGACATGAGTTCTCTTACTTAACAGTAGCAATATTCTTGATTATATTATTGTTGAGATATGTGTTTGTGTGTATAGTGCATACATATACATATATACACACACACATATATATATATTTGGAAATAGTCAAGAATTTTTTCCATGGGGGGAAAAGAAGCCTATTTAAGTGTATATTAAATATTGGAAACAGTTTATATGAGCCCCTGAGGTTAGAAAGAATTTCTGTTTTAGAGAAACCTGTTTGGTAATTTTTTTAAAATTGAAAATTTGTTCATTTTGTTTCATTTGGTGGAAAAAAATCAAATTGTGAAGAGTTGTCATGGAACCTGAAAAAAATTTGCTTTGGTTGATGATAGTAATTAATAATATTAGATGAGGATTGCTTTTAGTTTGGATGGCTTTATGTTAGAGAAATTAGCTGGATAACTTTTTTGTTTTCTTGGAAAGGACCATTGGGCATCTTATTATTACTTAAAAACAGTAAACCTTTCTTAAAAATATTTCTTTAAAGGCTTTAAGAAACTATGCTTTATGGGAATTTAACTCTACAGGGTGGGACAAAAATAGGTTTTACCATGGTTTGTCTGAAAAATAATACAATAATAAACAGTAATATAAGGGTAAACTTGTGTTTTGTGTATTCACAACTGTAAACCTACCTTTGCCCCACTTTTTAGTATGTTAGTTGTTCCCAGTTGTTATGACTCTTGAAGTAATGATACTTTTTAAGGAACACTATGAAGTCACTGATACTTTTCTGTTGTATGTGTTGAGAACACTCTCTATATATACCTAATACATGTAAATGATCGTGAGTACATTTATAAGAAAAACAACCTATTTAATGAAATGTGAATTGGTTATTATAAATTTTACACAAAAATATTAACTAGCTGTTTACTTACGTTTTCTGTTAGTCTTGCTACAGTATATGTTCTTTTGATGTATATTGTAGTATAAGATAAGTTTGTGGAGAAAAACAACTTTAAGTTACCATCAACTTAATATTTTTGCAAATTAGGAAAAGATTACCATTGTTTTATCAGTGGAGTAGTTTTGGTCCAGTTTTGAAATGCCAGTGATGCTCAGGAATGTAACTTGAGAAACAATGGAATATGAGCTTTATTCAGAGGCTTTCTAATGGAGGTGGTTAGCTGTTTCATTAGTGTTATTTGGCACTGAACTAGCTAATGTCAGAATGTGAGTTATCTTCAGAATTAAAAATTATTTGGAAAGGAATTTCCTGAAAGTAATGTTGGTCTTAAGCACTTACTAAATGCATTGCCATTTGTAAAATGAAGTTTTAGAATGTAATTTTGTGTAGATGAGTTGTATGGTTTTGTCACAGATTTAAATGTGAGGGTAGGGTTTACTGTGATGCTTGGGGAAGTTTTTAAATTTTGCTATTACCACATCAGCATTAGGTGAGTAACTGGCATCTATGCTCTTAAATCATACAGATAATCACATATGTCACCCAAGGTGCTCAAGTTCTCAAAAATGAGGCCAAGAGAAAAATCAGCAAAATCAAGAGTTGTTTTTATTAAAGATAAACAAAATTAATAAGCCTTTAGCTAGATTTACTAAGAAAAAATAGAAGACTCAACTAAAATTAGACATGAAAGGAGAACATAAAAAATATTATAAAGGAATAATATGAATAATTGTAGAACCAAAAATTGGATAGCTTAGATAAAATGGATAAATGCCAAGAAACTTACAACTTCCCAAAACTGAAACATAAACAAATAGAAATTATGAGTAGATTTATGACTAGTAAGGATATTGAATCAATAATCTAAAATCTCCCAAGAAGGAAAAAAGCCCAGGACCAGATAGATGACTTTACTGGTGAAGTTTACCAAACACTTAAAGAATAATTAACAGGAATCCTTATTAAAATCTTCCCAAAACTTGAAGAGGAAGAAACACTTCCTAGCTCATTCTGTAAGACCAAGATTACCTTGATACCAAAGCCAGACATAGATGCTACAAGAAAAGAAAGCTGCAGACCAATGCAGGCATACTTTGTTATATATATCTCCTCACCCCTAGGATATGCTTATTGACTTGTTTTAGAGAGTGAGGAAGGGAAGGAGAGGGAGAGAAACATTGATTGGTTGCTTGTTATATGCACCCTGACCAGGAATCGAACTCACGGTCTTTCGGTTTATGGAATGATGCTCCAACCAACTGAGCCACACTGGCCAGGGCAGCAATAAAATATTTTTAAATTAAGGTATATACATTGGTTTTTAGATATAATGCTATTGCACACTTAATAGACTCCAGTATTGTGTAAACATAACTTTTATATGCACTTGGAAACCAAAAATTTGTTCCACGTCTTTTTTAATTTAAAAAATTTTTTTTCCACATTTTTTATTGTTGTTCAACTACAGTTGTCTTCATTTCCTCCCTACTACTACCCTCCCACCCCAACCATCCCTACTTTTTACCCTTGATCTTACCCCCTTTAGTTTTGTACATATGTCCTTTATACATGTTCCTGCAAATCCTGTTCTCTTTCCCCCCCATTATCTCCTCCCACCTCCCCTCTGGTTACTGCCAGTTTGTTCTTAATTTCAATGTCCTTGGTTATATTTTGCTTGCTTGTTTGTTTTGCTGATTAGGTTCCACTTATAGGTGAGATTATATGGTATTTGCCTTTCACCGCCTGGCTTATTTCACTTAGCATAACACTCTCCAGATCCATCTATGCCGTTGTAAAGGGTAGGAGCTCCTTTTTTCTTTCCGCCTTGTAGTATTCCATTGTGTAAATGTACCATAGTGCACTGTTGGTGGGAATGCAGACTGGTGTGGCCACTGTGGGAAAACAGTATGGAATTTCCTCAGAAAACTAAAAATGGAGCTGCCTTTCAACCCGGCAGTTCTGCTGGGATTATACTTTAAGACCCTGAAACACCAATCAAAAAGAAACTATGCACCCCAATGTTCATAGCAGCACAATTTACAGTAGCCAAGTGTTGGGAGCAACCTAAGTGTCCATCAGTAAATGAATGGATCAACCTTGTTTTATTTTGATATTCACTCTATTGCCTTGATCTGAAACCAAACCCACAACCACTCTGAGATATGCTTGCATTAGTTACAAATATGCTTGTATTTGTTACAAATATGCAAAAATCCTCAACAAGTACTAGTAAACCAAATTAAACAGGACCATGACCAAGTTGGACTAATTGCTAGAATGGTTCAACATATGAAAAGTAATTGGTGTAAAATGCCACGTTAACGGCCTGAAGGGAAAAAAAACACATGACCACCTCAGTTAGTGCAGAAAAGGAATTAGACAGAATTCAATACTTTTTCATGGTAAAAAACTAAAAGTAAAAGGAAATTACCTTACCATAATAAAGACTACATATGAAAAATACACACTTTACATTCTACCAAGTGGTGAAAAGCTGAAAGCTTTTCCTTTAATGTCAGGAACAAGACAAGGATGCCTACTTTTCCCACTTCTATTCATCATATTACTGGAAGTCCTAGCCAGATAAATTGGGAAGAATAAGAAATAAATGGTTCCCAAGTTGAAAAGAAAGAAGTAAAATTATTTCTGTTTACAGACATTATCTTACATGTATAAAACCACAAAGATTTCACAAAAAGACTATTAGAACTGCTAAAGAAGTTCAGCAGAATTGCAGTATGTATAATTAGCATGCAAAATTTAGCTCTATTACGAAATAAAAATAGTGAACAACTCTAAAAGGAAATAAATAAAACAATTTCTCTAACAATAGCAGCAAAAATAAATAAAATGTTTAGGAATGAGTTTACCAAGCATGGCAAATGGCTTGTATACTGAAAACTACAGTATGTTCCTGAAAGACATTAAAGAAGTTCCAAATAAATGGATAGATATCCCATGTTTGTGGATCGAGATAGAATTAATATTGTTAAGACATCAATATTCCAAAGCAGTCTTTAGATTCACAGTAATCCCTAGCAAAATCTCAATGACATTTTTTGCTGAAATAGAAAAATGCATCCTAAAATTTATATGGAATCTCAAGGGACCTTGGCTAGCCAAAATTATATTGACAAAGAAGAACAAAATTGGAAGTCTCATCCTTCCTGAATTCAAAACCTACAGTAATCAAAACAGTATGGTACTGGCATAAAAACAGACATATAGTCTAGTGGAATAGAATAGAGAGCCCAGAAACAAATTTTTACGTATATGTTTAAATGATTTTTAACAAGGGTACCAAGACTATTTAATGGGAAAAAGGCAGTTATTTTAACAAATAGTTTTAGGGAAACTGGATAGCCACAAACAAAAAGTGAAGTGGGACCTCATCTTACACCATATACAAAAATAAACTCAAAATGGATTAAAGACCTAATCATAAGGGCTGATGCATACTCTTAGATGAAAACATGGGGGAAAGCTTCATAACATTGGATTTGGCAGTGGTATGTTATATATAACATTAAGAGCACAGGCAACAAAAGAAAAAATGAGGTGGACTTCATTACAATTAAAGACTTGTACATCAAAGGACATTATACAGAGCGAAAAGACAACCTATGTAATGGAAAAAATATTTTTCATATATCTAAGGGAAATATATACAGAATATAAAGAACTTTTGCAACTGAACAATAACTGATTAAAATGGACAGAGGACTTGAATATTCACTTTTTCAGTGGAGATACACATATGTCTAAAAAACATATGAAAAGATGCTCAATGAACATCATTAATCATCAGAGAAATGCAATTCAAAACCACAATGAGATACCACTTTATACCCATTGAGATGATTTTTATCAAAGAAAATAAAAAGTGTTGGTTAGCACGTGAAGAAGTTGGAACCCTGTGCATTGCTGGTGGGAATGTGAAATGATGGAGTTGTTGTGGAAAACGATATGGCAATTCCTCAGAAAAATTAAATGTTGAATTACCATATGATTCAGCAATTTGTACTTCTGGGTATAAAGAAGTGAAAGTGGGAACTCAAACAGATATTTGTACACCCATGTTCAGAGCAGCATTATTCATAGACATCAACAGGTACAAGCAATCAAAGTGTATCAATGAATGAATGGATAAAATATGATATATACATGTAACGGAATATTTTTAGCTTTAAAAAAAGAAGGACATTTTGATAATATGCTACAACATGGATGAGTTTGAAGACATGCTAAGTGAAATAAGCCAGACATAAAAGGACAAAAAATGATTTCACTTATATGAGATACCTAGAATATCAGTAGGAAATTAGTGTTTAATAGGTACAGAGCTTCAGTTTGGTAAGATGAAAAAGTTCTGGAGATGGATCCTGGTGATGGTTGCACAACAACATGAATGTCACTGTTTAAAATGGTACTTTTAAAATGGTTATGTTTATTATACCATAATAAAAGACAATGAGACTGAAGGCCTTCTAAAAAGATCACTAAAACAATTGTTCATTCACTGCATTTAAAGAAACTTATACAAATGATAAAAAATATAGAAAAGTAGACTGCAATATTATCTTCACCTAGATTTAACATTATTAGTCTTGGATTAATTTTTTTTTGGTTGGTGTATTTTAAAGTAAATTTCAGATATCATGATATTTCATTCCTAGGTACTTCACTGGGCATTTCCAAAAGTAAGGGTTTTTTCATAAGAGCACAGTGCTGTGATCATGTTATGAGTAAGGGCTCCCTGCCTGATCTGGATTAAAAAACCAATAAGTGGTGGTAGGAAAATGGAGACAACTATATTGGAACATTAATAAAATAATAGTAAAAAAAAGGCTTAATTGCGAAGTCCACAGGCAAGGAGATGGGAGGCAAAGCTCAAATTGTCTCCCCAGTAGAGAGTTTGGGATGGAATTTAAAGGATTAGGGAAGGATGGGCTGCTACGTGGAAGTGCTGGTGGAACAAGTTTCCGTTGGAGCATGTGGACACCAGATGTTCAGGATAGCAAATCCTTACCTTCTGAAAGAATTCTTTTATTTTTTTTTAGGCTTTTTCTTTTTTTAAAATATATTTTATTGATTATGCTATTACAGTTGTCCCATTTCCCTTCACTCCCCTCCACCCTGTACACCCTCTCCCACCCACTTCACCCCCCTTTAGTTCATGTCCATGTGTCATACTTATAAGTTCTTTAGCTTCTAGATTTCCCATACTATTCTTACCCTCCCCCTGTCTATTTCCTACCTACAATCTATGCTACTTATTCTCTGCACCTTTTCCCCCTCTCTCCTCCTCCCACTCCCCTGTTGCTAACCCTCCATGTGATCTCCATTTATGTGGTTCTGTTCCTGTTCTGGTTGTTTGCTTAGTTTCTTTTGGTTTTGCTTTAGGTGTGGTTCATAATTGTGAGTTTGCTGTCCTTTTACTATACATGTTTTTTTTTTTAATCTTCTTTTCTTAGATAAGTCCCTTTAACATTTCATAAAATAAGGGCTTTTGGTGGTGATGAACTCCTTTAACTTGACCTTATCTGAGAAGCACTTTATCTGCCCTTCCATTCTAAGTGAAAACTTTGCTGGATAGAGTAGTCTGGGATATAGGTCCTTGTCTTTCATGACTTGGAATACTTCTTTCCAGCCCCTTCTTGCCTGTAAGGTCTCTTTTGAGAAATCAGCTGACAGTCTGATGGGAACTCCTTTGTAGGTTACTGTCCCCTTATCTCTTGCTGCTTCTAGGATTCTCTCCTTCATTTTTACCTTGGCTAATGTAATTATGATGTGCCTTGGTGTATTTCTCCTTGGGTCCGCCTTCTTTGGGACTCTCTGAGCTTCCTGGACTTCCTGGAAGTCTATTTCCTTAGCCAGAATGGGGAAGTTCTCCTTTATTATTTGTTCAAATATGTGTTCAATCCGTTGCTTTTCCTCTTCCCCTTCTGGTATCCCTATAATTCAGATGTTGGAACGTTTAAAGATGTCCTGGAGGTTCCTAAGCTTCTCCTTGTTTTTTTGAATTCTTATTTCCCCATTCTTTCCTGTTTCGTTGTTTCTTTCGTCCTTCTGGTCAACTCTACTGTTTTGAGTCCCATTTCCTTCCCATCACTATTGGTTCCCTGTGCATTTTCCTTCATTTCTTTTATGGTAACCTGCATTTGTTTATCTAATTTGCGACCAAAATCAACTAATTTTGTGAGCTTCCTGATCACCAGTGTTTTGAACTGTGTGTCTGATGGGTTAGCTATCTCTTGGTTGCTCAGAAGGATGAGTTCTGAGGCACTGATTTGTTCTTCTGTTTGAGCCATCTCTCTCTCTCTCTCTTTTTTTTTTTTTTTGGTCGGTCACTCCTGCTACGGTGAGAGGCGGAGCCTTAGGTGTTCACCAGGGCTGGGCACTCCAGTTGCTAGATTGTGACCTTGTATGTGAGGGCGGGGTCGAGAAGGAACAATGGCGGTAGCTCTGTTCTCTGTGCGACCTCAGTCCCTTTCCTGGGATCCTTGGTTGTGTGCTCTGCCCTGCTCCATAATTGCTGCCTCACTGGGTCTGCCGGCTGCTGCTTGCGTACTCAGGATCCACCCACTGCGATCTTTTGTGCCCCAGATGCCTTACATGCTTCTAGTTGCCTTATGCGCCCAATTCTCCCTGTTCTCTGAGCCGCGCCCCACACCCGGCTGTTTGTCTCCGCCCCTCCTACCAGTCTGGATAAACGGGTCTATTTCAACTTTTTGGCTGTCCGACTTCCATTCAGATAAATTTCCGTCAGTTCTGGGTGTTATTCTACCTCTAGATTGTTGTTGTTCCCATCTTGGTTGTGCGTGGAGGTACGGTGCATCCACCTATGCCTCCATCTTGCCGGAAGTCTCTGAAAGAATTCTGATGATAAAGTTCCAGTCAAGTTCCACCTTTTTGGTTGGTGGTAATGGTTCCAGTTGTTACTGAAGGTCAAAATTCTTTCCTCAGTGCATGTGTGTACTGCATGACTTAATGGTTTTGTTCTGCTGTCCCTGAAAAACAACTCAGTATGTTGTTAGAAACAGGGTAATGCCAGTTAGAGCAGGTTCTGTGGTTACAATGATACCTAAGGAAATTAACAATAGTTTTTTAAAAACATATCTAATACCTAGACTATGTTCACTTTGTCCCCCTTGTTCTTAAACTGTTGTTTTACTGTTGATTTGCTTGAACTTTGTGTTTCACATTTGGATTTATTGTTTCTCAACTCTTTAACGGTTTCGTGCTCTTTTCCCATTCTATCTTCCTGCACTGTTTTGTTTATTACATTTAATTTTCTAGAAATTGATGTGGTATCCTCAAGTAACACACCCACCTTGTTTTTCCTATTCCATGTATTTTCTGTAAACTTGAAGTTAGAGCTAAAAAGGCTTGTTAGAATCAAGTTTAAACAATTTTGGCAAGAATACATTTTAGGTGATACAGACTGAGCAGCAAGTAGAAGGAGAATTTGCCAGTTGATAGAGTCGGGAAGCTAATTTCAGATAAATGTCTGTTAGTAATTAGAATTCTGTTAAATATTAGGTCATATCTCTAGATATGATCAGAGATGGTCATGGAGACATTTCTAGAAATCTGTTCTGTAGTTCTCAAGGATTTCTTGCATTTTCTCTGCTATATACTTCCTTTGAAAAAGTTTAACCTGATTTTAGGCATACTCAGAATGAAGATAGAGTCATGATGTATCTTTGGTAGTTACTGGCGGGGAGGGGGTTTTGTGGAGAAAAAGAGCAAAGAGAACAGGAGGGAAAGAAAAGGAAAGGGAAGGGAAGGAGGGAGGGGAAAGGTAGATATTTGTAATTAGCAAGATTTTATTAGGTGTTCCTGTGTGTTCTCCCTTTCTAAACATGGTTCTAAAGAAATGTCAAGATGAATATTTCTATTCTATTAAAGAGGCTGTAACAGTTGAATAAATTCAAGGATGGGAGGCTCATGAGAATTGTCTTGGGGAAGAAAGGTACAACACCCACTCTGCAGGACCAGCCATGGTTAGGGCTTCTGGTTAATATTCAGACTCTCAGTAACTGATTGGTCGTGGTCTGGCACCAGGGTCATGAGCTTTGTAGGAGCTCAAACTGATACAGTGTATCAACCTACATTGAGAAGTTTACATTCATCCAGGTGCAACTTTTATACTCAACAAGGAGTATACTGGACTGTAAGAGATAAGATCAAATGTGTGGATGTGTATCACATTAGTGTAGGTAAGTCATATATGAACAGAGCCATTTGTAGTAGTTCATGAATAACTTCTAGGTACCTCAACGGTCATTTTTGGTTTTAAGAAACACACACCACAGGGAAACAGTTTATTCTGATTTCTGTAACAAGCTTTTATTAGTTAATATACACTCTTTCCAGTTTAAACTCTTTCATGTTTTTTACTGATTGGGAAGTCATTGTTATAATAAATAATGTTGCCTAGTATTACAGTGGGTAGTCTATATTTATTTTTTACCCAGTAGTCTAAGTGCTAGGAGATAGTATCAAAGGATTTAATTTAAGCTTGTTAACCTTTCTCTCCAGAAGACTTGTTTGAGAAGGGAAGATTTAACAACAAAAACACCCTTTTGTGCCCTTTTTAAGAATGTGTTAACAACCATGGATCTCTTTCACAGAAACTGCATATATTTAATTTTGCAAACAGTTTCATAGGATTCTTAGTTTTCTCTTAAATTTCCCTTTGAAGGTAGAGGAAAGTATACTTTAGTTTCTGGATAACACATGAATGAAGATAACAGAGCTGGCCATAGCAGGGTGCATTCTTGGAAATAGGGAGTTGATCAGAATGAGGGTACATGTTAGGCTACAGGGAAATAAAATTGTTTAGGTTGGACAGACTCTGAAATGTGAACATTTTTTGACCTTTTTGCCTCTTTTCCAACATTTACTTCTGTTGACTGCCTTTCTTCCCTCCATGTTTATCTCAAAGTTTATTTCTTTCTTTACTTTTGTGAAATCAATCTCTTTTCTCTCCCTACCCTTACATTCAGATATATTGTTTTCTATAGCCTCTTCTCTTTTTAATTTTCATTTTTATATTAAGATTATCACTTATTTGTTGATGCTCTTAAATCTCTCTATGTCTTGGATAGAATTCCTGGCTTCTACCTAAGAATGTGGGCTTTGGAAGCACACTGTCTGGGTTTTAATCTTGATTCTGCTGTTATTCGTTGTTTGACCTTGGGCAAGTTACTTATCAGTGTGTTTTCCCATCTAGGAAATGATACCTACCGTATAGGGAGTTGTTGGGATTGGATGTGATTAACTTAGTTACATGCTTAGAGCAATGCCTGTTGCGCTAATAAGTACAAGTTATCGATAACAGTTGTGGTTCTTACTACAAATGATCAATAACAGTTGTGGTTATTATTCATGTTCGTAGAGTTATTTTCCCTGTAAACTCTTCCTTCTCACCCCACAAATTTGGCTAACAATTGCAGAACATCAAGGGAAGTCATATATAGTTTTTATTCAGATTAAATTTGTCAAACAGATCAGAGGTCAACATACTGAACGTTATTTTTCTTCCTAGCAAACTTTAGCAGCAACTATGCCTTATTTAGTAAGGATTTGTATGTTATAATCATGTGATTTTTGATCAGAAATTATCTAATGTGGTTGTTAGGGGGGTCCCCAAGACCATCCCAGTGTGATACACTAGGACACAGGTGGCAAATACAAGGCCTGCAGGTTGAATCCGGCCTTCCACCTTGTTTTATCCAGCCAGGCACCTTGTTTCTGTCTGGTGGCAGCACCGAGCTCTTGCTTAACTGTTAGGAAGTAGTTACATTTATACAGTCCCAAAATCACATTCAGCCCTTTGAAGGCAACTGCAATGCTGATGTGGCCCCCGGTGAAAGAGTTTGATACCCCTGCACTAGGAGAACTTACAGGCCTCAGGGTATGGTTGTACTCATGAGTATGATTTATTGCAAAATCAGCAAAGAGAAAAGGAGCATGGGTAAAGTCCAGAGGAAACCAGGTGTAGACTTTTAAGAGTCACCTTCCAGTGGAGTCACACAGATTATGCTTAATTCCTCAGCAATAAGTTATGACAACACATGGAAATGTCTACCCAAAAAGCAGCTAGATACAGTGTGTATGGTTTACACTGGGTGCTGCTCATGTATCCTAGTATATACCAAAATTTCAGACTCCCAGAAAGAAAGTACATGTTCAACATAAACCGGATTGTTTGCAGAGTTTAGGCACAATGGAACCCTTCTGAAATTTAGGTTCTCAGCTACCAGTGAAGGGCCAGTCTTGCTTATAAGGAGGCCTTTCTAAGGATAAAAGTCTCAGGCCTGCTATGTTAACTTTTTTTCTGCACAGAGGTATGTTATCAAATGTATTTTTACCTAAGAGTAGTATCAACGAATCTATACATTTAAAAAGCAGCTTTATTGAGATATAATTCATTCACCATAAACTTCACCCATTTAAACAGTGCAGTGATTTTTAATATATTGATACATTTGTGCAACCATAACCACAATCTGATTTTAGGACATTTTTTATCAGATTATTTTTTTTCAATCCTCACCTGAGGACATACTTAGAAGAAGAGAGAGAGAAACATGGCTGTGAAAGAAAAACATCTGTCAGTTGCCTCTCCCACATGTTCTTGTCAGGGACTGAACCCACAACCCAGGCATGTGCCCTGACTGGGAAAAAAACCTGTGACATTGGTGTATTTGGATGATGCTCTAAGCAACTGAACTACCCAGGCAGGACCTGGAACATTTTTATCACCCTGAAAAGAAACCTAGTTTATGAGCAGTCATTCCCTGTTCATATCTGTCCCTCCCCCTTCCTTAATTCTTAACCCCAGCCACAGATAACTGCTAATGTACTTTTTTTCTCTTAGGAACAAATCTCTTATTTAATGTGTTTTCACCTTTATTTCGTCTCTCAGATTAATGGGTTTGTAAGGTGGTAGTTCAAAAATTATTGAGATATTTTATCAAAGAGTCAAAAATTATTGAGATATTTTGTCAAAGAGTCAAAGTTTGAATCTGTATGTAGTCTCCAAACCCAGAGTGATCACCCTTAACAACAGTGATCATCATCAAAATTGGTATTACATGAGTTGCTGGCATTTAATGAACTAATTCTTTATAAAGGCATACTTTGTTCTCACCTTTAAGTATGCTCTGCAGTTGGTTGAGGCTTATTGATGAGAATTTCGAACTCAACTAGGTTAATGTTTAGTCCTTTCATGGTATCTTTTTGCTGTACAATAGATAGGGACTTATGCAGAGAATTGGATGAGGTTGGGAGAGGTAGCTGCACTATTGCCATTAGGATGTAGGGAAGGAAAAATGTATATATTAGGAGAGAAAGGGCAAAAAGTATTATTCTATAATAAGTGTCTTTTTTTTACATTCTCTACTATAAGTACAATATGCTAGAATAAATAAAAAGTGAATGTACATATCATTTAAAGAATTACAAAATTCTTTAAAATTGTAGAAAATTTAAAGCAAAGGTGCTTGTGATTTTTACATCATTATTTTGATTGAAATCTAGTTTCCCCATAATTGAATTAGGAGATAAGCCCTACTGTAAACCAAGGGCTGTGGGAATATGTTTGATTTGTGGTTAAAACGCAGTACTTAATCACCACGAATTGTGTAAGTATTGACTAATTTTGGGTGTTTACCTAAATGTCCAAATATGTGTAAATTCTAATGCTTTTGAAATATGTTTAATTTTAATTATCACATATTTACAATTAAAAGATATATTTTTGGACATCAGGAATTAATACAGCATGTCACTTATCTTCAGGGACAAAGCACCAGAGCTCATTGTTACTTACCTGCTTATATTCCAGGTGATTTTACAGCGAGATGCTGCTCTCCATAGGGATGCTCATGCTGTCGGCCACACAAGTCTACACCATCTTGACTGTGCAGCTCTTTGCATTCTTAAACCTACTGCCTGTAGAAGCAGACATTTTAGCCGTAAGTACAATAAAATTTATTTTTGTCTAAAAGCATCCCTTAAAAAAAAGCTTTAAAAAAGTTCTAAATGATGGAATCCTATGAGCTGTTTACCTACAGACATATGGGCACATATGCATAGTTGTTACT
This sequence comes from Phyllostomus discolor, assembly GCF_004126475.2. NCBI lineage: Eukaryota > Metazoa > Chordata > Mammalia > Chiroptera > Phyllostomidae > Phyllostomus > Phyllostomus discolor. The sequence continues at coordinate 59,954,347 of NC_040904.2, forward strand.
TGAAAGTAGGAGGACCATACCCATCTTTTTATTGCTTAATAGCTAATTAAGATATAATGTTCAATAAGTACGTGACAAATGTTGCTCTTGAGAGTGTGTGTGTATTCCCAAGAGTGCTCATGCACATATATATCTACGTGCTGTGTATTTTTGTAGAATCTTACTGTTTTTCTTGATAATTAGTGTATCTGTAATGACTTTGATAATGTTATATTTAAAAATTGGATAATAATGGTTTGGTGACAATAAACTCCTTTAACTTTTTCTTGTCTGGGAAACTTTATCTGCCCTTCACCTCTAAATGATAGCTTTGCTGGGTAGAGCAATCTTGGCTGTGGGTCCCTGCTTTTCATGACTTTGATATTTCTTACCAGTTTTTTCTAGCCTACAAAGTTTCTTTTGAGAAATCAGCTGACAGTCTTATGGGAACTCCCCTGAGGTAACTAACTACTTTTCTCTTGCTGCTTTTAAGATTCTCTCTTATCTGTAACCTCTGGCATTTTAATTATGATGTGTCTTGGAGTGGGCTTCTTTTCATCTATCTTGTTTGGGTCCCTCTGTGCTTCCTGGACATATATGTCTATTTCCTTCACCAAATTAGGGAAGTTTTCTTTTGTTATTTTTTCAGATAGATTTCCAATTTCTTGCTTTTTCTCTTCTCTTTCTGGTACCCCTATGAGGCAAATGTTGGACTTCTTGAAGTTTTCTCAGATGTTGCTTATTCTGTCCTCATTTTTTGGATGCTTTTTTCTTTTTGTTGTTCTGGTTGGTTGGCTTTTGTTTCCTTGTGTTCCAAATCATTCATTTGATTATCGGCTTCATACAGTCCACTGTTGTTTCCCTGTAAATCCTTCTTTATTTTAATTAGTGTATCCTTTGTTTCTGATTAGATTTTTTTTGTGCTGTTGAGGTCCTCATTAAGTTCTTTGAGCATCCTTATGACTAGTGTTTTGACCTCTACATCTGAGAGATTGCTTATCTCCATTTTGTTTACCTCTTTTTCTGGAGTTTTGATCTGAACTTTCACTTAGGTCATGTTTCTTTGCTCATTTTGACAACCTCCTTGTATTTGTTTTTATGTATTAGGTAGAGCTGCTTTGACTCCATGTCTTGGTAGAGTGGCCTAATATAGTAGGTGTCCTGTAGGGTCTAGTGGCACAGCCTCTCCCAATACCCAAGCAGGGTACTCAAGGTGCGCCCTTTGAGTGGGCTGAGCACACCCTCCTCTTGTAGTTGAACCCTCCTCTTGCTGTTGGCTGATCAATGGGAGGGATTTACCCAGGCCAGTCAGCTGCAAAGATTGGTTGTGACCACTTCCCACGAACCTGACCATCCATGGGGATCAGCTGTGCAGGGGTAGGTAGGGTGGTGGTACCCTGATGTGGTCTGTAGTTGTCCACTGTGTGTGCTAGCCCTGGGGTTTCCTGGGTGGTATAGGCCTGTGTTTTGCCTGTAGGCCACCCTGCCTGAACTGTAAAAGAATCTGAGATGGCTGCTACTTGTGCTGGGCTTGAAGATTCCCAGGTGATATCATACTGTGAATCTAGGCTGCTAGTTCTGGGCCTGGGGCTCACTAAGGCTGGTTGTTGCATGTTTGAGAGGATTTAGGAAGTTGTAAAGCATGACCAGCTATTCATATGGAAAAGCAGCTTGGGTGTCTGTAATTTGGGTGGGGCAGAGTTTCTGGAAATCTCCAAGGCAGATCAAACACTGTTCACCAAGTTTATGGAATCTTAGATCAGTACCAGTCTGCCAGCTGTGTAGGGGGAGGGCTCCCATTGGCTTCTGCTCGCCTTGATGCCAGACACCTCAGCCTCCCCTGCACGCCACTTGTGCCTCTCAATTGCCAACCTGGCACAGGAGCCCAGAGAGAGTTGAGTCTGAGTAGGTGAATCCATGTGTGGGTTCTTTATGAGGAACTACTTGGGGCTCCAGAAGTTTCTTCCATCAACTCAATCCCTACTGCTTTTTGTGGCCAGACGTTGTAGGGACTTTATCCTCCTGGCACTGGACCCTGGGCAGGGGGAACTGGTGTGGTTGTGGGACTCTTTGCTTCCGAGATATCCCTCCCTAATTTTTATTCACCACACTTGGATGTGGGACCAGCCCATTTGTACCAGTCTGGATGGTACAAATTCTGTTCTTTAATTCTGTTCTTTAGTTCTTTAATTCTGTAGTTGTCAGAATTAAACTCTTTCATTCAACTCTATTTCTATGAGTTCTGAGTGATGGTTGTTCTATATCTTAGTTGTAATTTTGTTGTGGTTGGGTGAGGAGGTGAGCCATGTCTGCTTATGCTGCCATCTTGACCAGAAGTCCAAACCATTTACTCTTAAGTGTCCCTGGTTTAGGGAAGGTAGGGATTACTAACTAAATGGCTGCAAACTGCTTGTTTAACTGTTTGTCTCAGTTTCCCTTTTCTACTTGTCTGGCTTACTAGCCTGTCTCATATAGACAAAACAAAGTATTAGGTATAGCAGAACAGTCAGTTCTTGCCATCAGGGTTCCCTGTACTTCAGGTAGGTATGTGTGGAATGTATGTTAATGTTATCTAGTGAAGGAATCATCTGTGTAGGAGTTGCTTAAATAAGAACATTCCTAAAATTAGAGCTTGTAGCAATACAGATTTAAGTAAGTTGGTACAGATTGATTCTTGTTCCATTTTGGACAGGTATTAGGATTCTGCATTTGAAATGATAAAGTCAGTTTTAGTCATGCATTTGTATGCCAGATGATTTTATTTTTGGCAGTTGAATTCTCCCATTTAACTGTTAATTGCCTGAAACAGTACTTGTCCAACTAGTTGGTGAGTTCTAAGAGACTATTAGAGATGCCAGTATAGTGTGTGGCTAACTAGCCAGTAAGCTCCCTAGATCATGAGAACCTGGAAGGCAGGACTGTGTCTTACTAAACATGTTTCTGGTACCCAGTGCAAGTTACACAAGTGGAAGTCAGTAAATGTTTGAATTGATAGAGATTTAGTCCTTTCTTTTGTTTTTTGCTTTTCTTTTTGATTTTATTTATTTATTTTTAGGGAGGGGGAAGGGAGGGAGAAAAAAAGGAGAGAAACATCAACATGTGGTTGCCTCTCATGCGCCCCCTACTGGGGGCCTGGCCCGCAACCCAGGCTTGTGCCCTGACTGGGAATCAAACCTGCAATCCTTTGGTTCACAAGCTGACACTCAATCCACTGAGCCACACTTCAGTTCTTCAGTGTTTTTCTTAATAGCATTCATTCCTTGGTACTTTAGGTAGTTGTTGTTTCTGTTAGCAATTTTTTCTGCTTTTATCTCTTACCTCGTTTCTCTTTCCTTTGACCCAAAAGGAAATGTGAAATTAGTAATTATGTAGGTCTATACCTAGAAATATGGATCTTTAGACCTTGCAGGGGCATTCACACTTTAGAGATAATGAGATCAATGTTGAATATTCTGAGGCCCATAAGCTACAAGGGACTTGTTAGCTCTGAATAGTGCCATGGTCTTACTGAGAAGTGGTATCCATCTTATACAGCTTCAGAGAGTAGAGAGCAAAGCAACCCAAGTTTGGTTTACTCCCAATCTGCCTTTTGATTCTGTTGTAGGGATTTGTCAGAGAGAATTCATTGCTTGTGAGGGTCGGTAGGCAGAGTAGGAGAGAAGGACCCAGCGGTGTGAGTGGATTAGATTACATAGCATGGTAGTTAAGAGTTCTAGCAATTGAGTTAGACTCTGAGTTGAATTTAACTATCTTAAGTCACACTTAACTTCTTATGAAAATGAGATTGTATGATGCACAGTGTAAGGGTAGTGGGTTAAGAGCCAGGGTTCTGGGGCCAGACTGCCTGGTTCAGAATCTTGGTCCTCTAATTTACTAGAGCAAGTTATTTTCAATATCTGTGGTCTCTCTAAAAGGAGAATGACCATAATAATGCCTGATTTTATAGAGTTGTTGTAAGGATTAAATAAGTAAATACCTGTTAAGTGTTTAGTATGATGTCATAAATGTTTAATAATTGTTACTTTCAAAAGTAAATTACACCTTTTGTTAAGGCTGCTGTCAAAGCTGAGAACTGGTTAAGGAAAAGACCTTTTCAGAAATCAAAACTGTTATATGTATTAATCACTGAGGCTGGAATTCCAGAGAGGATGACTTTATTTTCTACTTCACAAAAGTTAATAGTCCCCTGATGGTGTGGCTCAGTGGGCTGGGCATCGTCCTGCAGACCAAAAGGTCACCAATTTGATTCCCAGTCAGGGCACATGCCTGGGTTGCAGGCTGCATCCCATTTGAGGGTGTATGGGAGGCAAACAGATTGATGTTTCTTCACACATCAATGTTTCTCTCCTTCTCTTTCTCTCTCCTTTCCCCTCTCTCTAAAAACAAATAAGTAAATAAATAAGAAAGATCTTAAAAACATTTTAGTAGTGAGCATGCTTTAATTTCAGGAGCAGCAGCCTCCCCTCTAATACTAAAAATGTAAAGTACTTTTGTGGTAAAGATGTTTCTATTTCTGTTGTTCATGGTAAGAACAGTTTTTGTTGTTGTTTTTAAACAATGTGATTTTGAGAAGCAGTGTGAGATAGTCCTTATTTCGCTATTAAGGAAAGAAAAAGCAATTTCAAAATGTGTCTCACTCAATAACAAAACTGATTCCAAGTCCTAGTGTTACAAGTACTACAGTTTAAGCTAGATATTTTATTTCTGAACTTCCGGTCAAAAAAGTGAAACTCTTCAATAATAGGAAATGGCATAATAATATGTTAGCACAGTTGTATATTTCCATTCCTAATTTTAAAGGTACCTTTTTGAAAACGTACTGCCTGCACACATACGTATTTTCCTTTGGTCAATCTATTTTATCTAGATCAATTTCTTTGTTTTACAGTAGTATCTTTTTCCTTGGAAGAGTTAAATGACTTTCTCAAGTTCAACACAAAGCTGATCAAAATTGAATGAAATCAATTAAAGACAGATCTTCTAATTAAGAGATTAGATGGTGATGATACAATAGCACTTTGTCAATCTAAAGCACTTAGTAATCATAGAGCACTCTGCAAATATGAATTAGTGTTACAGCAGGAGATTACCCAGAAGCATTGCTGGCCTCTAAGTATAATGCCAGGATGGTTATTCTAGAGGTAACACAATGGCTAGCTTCAGTGACCAAATCCAGATGCTTAAATCAGTTTATTGAGTTAGTTACAAATATACAGTGAGAAGTATAGGTAACAGATGAATATACTGAGACAGTTAGGATAGGGTATGAGTGGAATGCAAGAACCACACTATGTGAATCCTGTGTTATTGTTTCAGTTTGTCCAGTCCCTTTATGCTGCTTCAGCTTTCTCTGGTGACAGTGTGGTTACCAGGATCTGAGTTGAGGGTTAGCATGGGGACTTGACACATGGAAGGTGTCTGGATCCAACCTTTGTTTGCTCTGTTGGAGAGATACAAGATATTTACAAATGAACACCACTGTTACTTGCTTTTAACCCGAAGAGCTATTTATCTATCTGCATGTTGCTTGCGGATGACACAAGAGGCTCGAATGGTAATCACCAGTAGGTGTTTAATTTAGGGATGATGTAGCCATCAATCGGTGTGTGCGGTCTAATCCATGCTTTGTGAATATTTAAGGTTTACTTCATCCTTTCATCCTTTGCTCTCTATACATAACACTCTTGCTTTGTTCCGTCCTTTTTATCTCTATTCAAAACCAATGTGTTCAATTTTTTCTGTTTTTTTTTGCCATTATGGCAACTATCTTAACTTCTAATATACTATACCAGTTTTGTCTATGTTTCAAAAGTTACTTGTTTATTATCTTTGCTTAGTTTCATCTATATTTCTTATTTCTCTAATTAGAGATATAACAGATTGAACATTCTTAATACATCAATCTCACTTCACAATTATCATTTACTATTATCTTCCAAAAGCACACAAACCCTTATTTGGTTTTGTTTTGTTCTGTTTTTGTAGAGGATTGATAAATATTATAACATAGGAATCTAAATCCATAACAAAGGGGAAAGTTGCTCAGAGAGTTGGAATACCTTCAGCTCTCTATATGTATGTACTTCACTGAGTTTAGTCCTTTCATTGTTTAGCCCTAGATAAAAATGTTCAAATTATATAAAAAATGATAATACTTTAAAGGTATGATTTGATGCTCCTTCTTTCTCTGGGGAAAAAGCATTTTTCATAGCTACAACCAGAAATCCTGTAAATCTCTTATGTCAGACCTTTACAATATAGAGAAAATAAAATGGAATTCTTGCTGGGAAATAATCTGTTTAGAAAATTTCTTGCTGGGTATTGTCTGTGTGAAAAACTCAGAAAACAGTAGGTGGTTTAATGTCATAGAATTATTGCTGTTGTATAATTATTTTATGAAATAGGATCCAATTTAAGCAGCTGTGTATGTAGTAAATTATAGGTATTTCTTGATATTTTGATATGCATTTGCAAAGTTATTTTCCCTGTGATAAATGGAGATAATCAGAATTGTGGAATTGAAAACTCAAATAATTTAATAAACTTTTTGTTTTTAATGCCATGTGTGAATCGGTTGTAACTTAATTGTGTTTAATTTTACATTTAGTATAATTTTGAAAATGTGTCTCAGACATTTGATGACCTTCCAGCAAGATTTGGTTATAGACTTCCAGCTGAAGGTTTAAAGGTAAGAAAATTGTGATATATGATAAAAGCACGAGGTATTTAATAAGGTCATTTGATTGCTCTTTGTTTAAAGGATGAAAACATTTGTTACTATTTCTTATCATAAAACTCATACATATTCATTTGTACAGGGTTTAGACTATTTAAAAGGTATGAAGAAGAAAGTGAAAATCACCTATGATTGTATTACTCTGAACTAGCCACTGTTAATATTTTGGTATGCAGTATTTTAGACCTGTTTTCTAGGCTGTGTGCCGTGTGTATGTTTGTAGATGTGTGTGTGTATATTTCTGTATTGAATACATGGTTATATAGATAATGAACCTGTATTTAACACTAACAGGTTTTTCACTGCCTTTTTCACTTAATTGTATATCTAGAAAATCTTTTCATGTTTTTATTGCAATGACTGTGTTTTCAGTTTTTGGGCTTTTAAAAAAGATTTTATTTATTATTCTTTAGAGAGAGAGGAAGTGAGGGAGAAAGGGAGAGAACCATTGATCGGTTGCCCCTCACACTCCTCCAGTCGGAACTTGGCCTGTAACCTAGGCATGTGCCAGTTCACTGTTCGGTGCTCAATCCACTGAGCCACATCAGCCAGAGCAGCATATTTTTACATTATCATAAAACACTATAGATTTTTAAAAACTGATTGCTTTAATTTTTCATAGTGAATATTTAGATTGTCCAGTTTTTGCTGTTACAAACAGTGCTACAATGAATGGCTTTATTCTTTTGTAGTTGTCTGTTTATTTGCATAAGATACTTTTCTAAGTGTAGAGCTTTGTTTATGGAACACGTGTTTAAAATTTTGTTGGGATTCCAAGTGGCCCTTCCAAATTTAGTATTTGAAGCTGTTCTTTTTCCCATGCCCTTTTCAGTACTAGACATTACCCATTTTTTGTTAATTGATAAAAAAAATATCTAATGCAATTGACCGTCTTTGTTTTTGTACTTAGAAAATGCTATTTTTTCTTTCTACATCTAGGTTCATGGTTAGAAAGTATTACTCATATTATCTATTCCAAGGTAATATGAAGTTTTTATGTTACATAACTTAGTATACATAAAATTGTGTATATATATGCCACAGAATGATTTCAGCTTGTTCTAACTTTTAAAAAATTTCTTAAGTACTGTAAAACTATTCTCAGTTAGGTTGACAGGCACCTTTGGGAGAGGCATGTTAGTTTTTAATTTTTTAAAAGATTTTAAATTACTTTTAGTACATGTGCTGCTGAAGCAAGCATGGTTTGAATGATTTTTTTGAAATTTCCAGCATTGTATGACTATTTCTCATTGTAAAGGTATTTAAACAGAAGAGAAGTATACAGAGGGAAAAGGAAAAGCCTTCACCCCTTTGTTTACCTGCACATATCAATCCCACTCTTTTCTTTAGAGTTGAATATTAGGGTGTTAAACAATATTACAGACCTACAGATCCTTTTTTTCTGAATATGTACTGCTTTTAATTCATAAGTTTATAAACTCATAAAGTTCACACTTGTCCTTTGCCATTCTGTTTCCCCAAATCTAACACCTGGATTCTTCTGGCTGATGGACTGTAGACTGTAGTTACTAGCCATACACTTTAGTGAAATAAGCTATGAAGGAAGCTGGTGTCAATGTCAGAAATGTTCAGACTGCCCTGGTTGGTGTGGCTTGCTTGGTTGGAGTGTTGTCCTATAACTAAAAGGTTGCAGTTTGATTCCCATTGGATCCCTGGTCCGGGTGTGGGTGCGTGCAACTCCCCGTCTGGCTGCATGCAACCCCTGTTGGACACAGATATCCCTGGTGCGGGCACTGATTCTCTGTTTGGGCACATACAGGAGGCAAACGATGGATGCTTCTCTCTTGCATGGATGTTTTTCTCTGTCCTTTTCTCTCCAAAAGCATTGAAAAAAAAAATGTCCTTGGGTGAGCATAAAAAAAAGTTCAAACCTATAGTGACTTTTTATCTACTGTACTTTGCCATGTATAATGTGCACTTTTTTGCCCAAATTTTGGAGGGAAAATAAGGATGTGCATTATACATGGGTATATTGTTGCATACCATGGGTATAATAATGGGCATGCATTATACATGGCAAAATACATGTATATTTCTCCCCTAGTTCATTGAACATCCTTATAAGCAGTGTTTTTACATTCCATATCTGGTAGATTGCATGCCTCTCTTTGGTTTAGTTCTTTTTCTGGAGATTTTTTTCTGTTCTTTCATTTGGGACTTGTTTCTTTGTCTCCTCATTTTGGCTGCTTCTTGGTGTTTGTTTCACTGTATTAGGTAAATCTTATACTTCTCCCAGTCTTGGCAGGTGACCTTATGTGGTAGGTGTCTTGTGGAACCCAGTGGCTCAGCCTGGTGCTCCAAGAGTGTCCCTTGTGTGGGTTGTGTGTGCCCTCCTGTTGTGGTTGATTGCTGTTGGCAAGTCTGTGGGTGGGGTTGATCCTCAGGCTGGCTGGCTGGAAGGATTGGCTATGACCACAGTGTACCAGCTGCTGTACAGGGGCTAACCCCATGGAGTAGGATTTGCTCCAGTGAGGCTCTGGTGCCTACTGAGACAGCCCTTGGGGTATGTTGTTCACAGAGCTAATTGGGTGGTGTTCTGTTGTGGTCTGAAGGCAGCCACCTGGTATGTTGGTTTTGGGGCCTCTTGGGTGGGACTTCTGTGCAGGCCAAGGTCAGCCACTGCCTATGCTTGGCCCTGGGCCACTGGCAGGAGCTACAAAGTGATCCACAGCTGGTGGCTGCCTGTGCTGTGCTGGGAGGCATGTGGGAGAGGCAACAGGGCAAACTGAGGAAGGCCAAAACTGCAACTGGGCCTGAGGCCACTCAGCAAGAGGTACAGGGCATAATGTGGCTGTGAGGCACCTTTCCAGACCTTTCAGACCTTTGAGAGTTTTTAGAATGGTCTGCAGCACAAATGAGGCCTGTACCTGTGAGGAACAGCCTGTGAAAGAGCTTTGGGTGAGGCAGGTCTCAGGGAGTCACCAGCTTGGGGTTAGTGGTGTTCCCAGGTTAATGAATATTCAGATTTGGCGTCAGTGCTGGGCCTGGGTCCTTTCAGCAAAAGGCACACACACACTGAGGCCAGTTGTAGCCTGCCTGGGATCTGTGGACCTAGAGAGTTTTTAAGAAAGTCTGCAGCACCTGTGTCTGCAGGCCAAGTCAGGGCAGGGCTTAATACAGGAATAACATTTTCTGTCCCTCCAGGCCCTCACCCTGAAACCTCATAATCTAGTTTCTCCCCAGTATGTTTCTGGTGCCTTTCAAGCTGCTGTCCCTTCTCTGGAGCTTATAGTGAGTGTGAGTGAGATTGTGCATGGGCCTGTTAAAAGGATGCCTGGGTTTTCAGCAGCCTTTGGTCTCATCTGGATGGAGTCCCTGCTGATTTACCTAGCCAGATGTTCTGGGAACTCCTCTTCCTGGCACTGGAACCCTGCGCTGGGGAGTTCATTGTGGGACTGGGACCTGTCACTCCTCTCATGGGACCTCTGCAGCTGAGAAACGCCAGTTCTCAACTGTTGCATGTGGGTGTGGGACCAGCCTGTTTCACACCTCTGCCTGTCCTGTCAGTCTCCACGTGGCCTCTTTATATCCTTAGTTAGGGGAGTTTTGTCCAGCTAGTCTTTAGGTGGTTCTCCAGGTTGATTGTTCTATAATTTAGTTGTAATTTTGACATGGTCATGGGAAGAGGCAAACACAGTGTTTACCTACTTCCTCATCTTGACCAGAAACATCTCGTATGACATTTTTTATTCAGATTTTATCAAAATCTAAAATTTAATTGATTGATAAAAATATATAACAAAAAATTATTGGGGAGAATTCTAACAGTATATACAAGGAGAGATGTAATTCTGAGGTGAAAGGTACTCAGTTACTGCTCTGAATAATGTTACAGATGTAATACTTAATTTGTGAAGAAGTTTTTTGAAAACTTTTTAATACAGTTAAGGGCTTAACTTTTTTTAAAAGATTTTATTTATTTATTTTTAGAGAGGGAAGGGAGGGAGATAGAGAAAGAGAGAGAAACATGTGCAGTTGCTGGGGGTCATGGCCTGCAACCCAGGCATGTACCCTGACTGGGAATCGAACCTGCGACACTTTGGTTCGCAGTCCATTCTCAATCCACTGAGCTATGCCAGCCAGGGAGGGCTTAACTTTTAATAAGTATATAGCACTCACATTATTAAGTGCATTCTTATTAAGTGCATTCCTCAATGACATGCAAGAAAGACATGGAAGACATGGCTATCAAATTTGGAGATGCATGAAGCTTGGAATGGTTAATATACTAATGTTTTACCCTTGAGTCTTAGAAGATAGGTACTGGAAAGTAGAAATATAGCTTAGTTGCAACATGTTAAAAATTTGTTGAAACAACTGTGCTATATTTGCCAAAAACCTAATTTGGATGTATAGTGCTTGAATAGAAAGGGTTAAGTGTCTAAAACAGGTTAAAGAGTGGTAGTTTAGAGCACCTTTCTATGGTGTTGCCCAAGAAGTCCATATGTATGGTTTTCTTTATAAAATAAAAGACACATTTGTCATTGTCACCCATAACTTTTTTGATTTGGATATTTTGAGTATGTTGACTATCTCCCGTGTGGTATAACATTGATTGTTCTCAATCAGTATCTCAATTTGATCTCTATTAACTTCTCAACTGGTCTACCCAACTGTGGAGCATCGTTTAGCAAGAAATCTCCAGCACAAAATCTTGCAAACCACTTTTGACACGTTCAATCAGCTCCAGAGCACCTTCTCCATATACTTTACAAGTCTTTTTTTTTTTGAGTTTCAGTTGCATTGTTACCTTTCTTGAAATAATAAAGCATAATATGCCAAAAATGTTGCATATTTTCTTCCAACTTCAATATTAAAATGGCTACACAGAAATTCACCAATTTTGATAAGCTTTTTTTTAAATGCATGCTGATATGACAGCTGTGACAGTACAGTCTAACAAAATACTTTCGAATGAAATTAAAGACAACTAAGTACTTCTAGAGCCATCTTGGGGAAAAAGCCAAACAAACTTTTTGGCCAACCCACTATTTACTAGATGGGGCGCTGCCTGATTCATGAATTGTAGAATAAAGCCACATTAGATCTTCAACTTAAAAAAAAAGAGCTATAATTCCTATTTGTTGTTATATCAGTCAGATCATGTATAGTAGTACAGTCAGTTTTTGGCACCCACCTGAAATACACTAAAGTTTAAGAACCAACACAAGCAACACTTTTTCTGTTACCGCTAGCTATAGTTAGAATAATTTGCTCTATCCTGTGCAGTTGTGCTGCATGTTGCTTATACTTTGTTTCCTCTTATCTTATTGGATCTGTTAGTTCTTTACAGATATTAGCTGGGTAGACTCAGTCTAATCCATTCTAGTACTTAACCAGAGTCCTCATGAAATGTGACCCAGTGTATTCAGAGCATAGTGTTAAAGGAGCTTACTATGATATGAATTACAGTTAAAGGATGTTTTGCTGCCTAAGAGGAGACTAATCCCCAACTATTTGTAAAAAAGGAATTAAATGTGTCCTCCATATGAAAGTTATTGGTAGATTTTGGAAGAATGATTTAATAAAGAATTAGGGAAAAGGGCAGTGAATATTTTTAACATTATAGAAAATTATTGATATAAATAAAATCATCTGTCTCACATTAGGAAAATGTTAGCTAATAAAATCTAATTGATAAGTAGAACTCTTTTTGGTCAAGGTTTGAATGTAAAAATTGTGGTAGAAAGGTTGACATATTCATCATTTGAAATATTTGTATCAAATTGTGAAATCGATCTTAATTACCTTTTAGACTGTCATTTTTGCTTATTCATTTTTATAAATGTTCACTCCCCTCTTTGTCTATTTTGTACTTCACCCAGTGGTGTTTTTTTGTTTTTTGTTTTTCGTCTTGTCTGTCTTGTGGAGGCAATATAGCATAATGGTTGAAAGCATAGGATCTAGAGTTAGACTTCTGGAATTGCGTACCTGCTATATGTAACCGTGGGCAGATTACTTTTTTTGAGACTTAGATTCTTCATCTTTACAAGAGTGATGATAATAGTAGCTACCTCATAGGGTTGCAAAGATGAACTGAATTAGAACAGTTAAAGGGCATAGTACTTGACACACCATACTGAGTACCATGGCTCAACAAATGTTAACTGCTTGATGTTGCTGCAGTTATTAATTCATAACTTAAGGTATTCACTAAGAAAACAACTTATCACTTCTTCCTGCTTTTCCTTTTATACTCTAATGAAGGCAAAAATGGTCTGCTGCCTTGTATTTAGCACTTTTGTTGAATTATTGCTGCATGTACTCTTCTTAATTTTACTCATTTTATAGTTTGACATTCAGTGAAATCTGAAGGGAAGGAAAGTGAAGGCTCTTTTCAACCTGAAACAATATTTTGAACAAAACCACTTTATTGAGCATTCTAGCTTTTTATGACTTTATTAACCAGTGTAATTTATCAACAAAACTAATTTTTCCATAATGTTTATTTTACCCTGAAATGTTGCAATTCCTAATACTTTCTGAAGCACTAAGGCAAAATTATATTTGTATGATTTATGTTTAGATTATTTCAGTTAAAAAGTGGTAACCCAAACCACTTTGGAAAACTGCTTTATGGTATTTAATAAAGCTTAATGCCCTATGATCCTGCTTTACTGTGCATACTTCATGGATGCATACATGTGTTCATGAAAAGACTTGCACTAGATGTTTATAACAGCACTATTTGTGATAGCCCTACCTAGAAATTACCCAAATGCTCATCAGCTATAGAATAAATTTTAATAATAAATAAAAAAATGGGACAACTGTAATAGCATAATCAATAAAATATATTAAACTATAGAATAAATTTTGGCACATCCACACAATGTAATACTATATAGAAATGAAAATGAAAAATCTACTATGTATATCTCAACAGTGTGGTTTCTTAACAGTAGAGTTGAATCTGACAAATACAGTACTAAGAGAAAAATATCTAAAAGCGTTTACTATACGCTTTTAGGGTTCTGTGTATGCTGTGTCAAAGTAGGCCAACACTAATCTAAGCCCTTAAAAGTGCATGCAGTGACGCTGGGTACTGGGTTGGGGTGTAATGAGTGGCACGGAGGGCGAAGAGAATCTCTGCAGCACTGTTAATATTCTATGTCCTGACGCAGGGGCAGTCAGTTTGTGGAAACCTATCAAGCTGCAGAATTCAATTTTGTGCACTTTGCCTTATATAACGTCATTAAAGCTTTTAAAAGAATCAACATATTAACATATTGTAAGCTTACCACATTATGCATTTGATGATAATTTGAGGTATTAGTGTACGGCACTATTTTTGTGCAGAACCTTGTTTAATCATCAGAGAATTACAAGAACAAAGAGAAGAAAGGTGGTCATCCAGCTTGAGCCCCCCAGGCATTGGTAGTTTTCTTGAGCTTCCTACATAGTACTGGCATTAAGTTCTCCTTTATAACAAGATCTTGATCGTGGAATAAGAAGGGTTTGGCCCTAGAGCACAGGTGGCAAACACAAGGCCCACGGTGGAATCTGGCCCTCTACCTTGTTTTATCTGGCCTGGCACCTTGTTTCTACCCAGTGGCAGTGCCAAACTCCTTGTCCTTAGTTAAGGAGTAGTTACATTTATACAGTCCTAAAATTACATTTGGCCCTTTGAAGGCAACTGCGAGGCTGCTGTGGCCCCCCAGTGAAAATGAGTTTGACACCCTGAGCCTGGAGGGTGATGCTAGGCCTGTGGAACTCACTGAAGGCAGCACCTTCTTGGCCACTCCTATTTAAGGAACTTCTGCCAAATTAATTTGCAAAGCATGTTACTCCTCTTCATAGACTTTGTAGATGAAAGTAAATTTTCATGTAATTTTAAGTGACTGACACCCGATGGAAGAATAGGAATTAGTAATCTGTTTTAGCAAGTTATTTTTTTTTTGCATAATCAATAAGAAAAATAATGTTTAATTTAAGACCTTTTTAAAGAATTCAGTTTTTCATTAATGCTAATAATGTTTTTGTACTTCTAGCCTATGTGTATTTTTATATATTTTAAGAAAAAAATAATACATGCTTGTCATAACACATTCAACAATATAGAAGTGATTAAAAGCAAAAATCTTTTAAAAGTTCCACTTGTATGGTCTGTCTGTAACATAAATTTACTGACTCTAAGATACATTTTATTACCCTGTGTTTTAACATCTCTGAAATTGGGATGTGTTTTTCAATCGATGTCCACCAGGTTGCAGTCACAATGGTGCTGTCATCCAGGACATGGGAAATTTGGCCTTAGCTGCTCTTACTGTCTTCACTTGAGTTATATGCCTTAATAGTACTGCCCAGGTTCAGTTTAATTGCTGTTATAAGTGTCTTGAAAAGAACTGTGCTATGTGATTTGGCATTAAAGCAAAAAGTGTTTGTGTGTACATGAAGGTGCAGAAAAAGCAGCAGGGTATAAATTTAACATGAGCCAAGTAAATATCCATTGTGGGAATGATAACCACAGTCCTAGTAAAAACAAATGCTTTATGAAATCAAGAGGGGGAACTATTCTATGAATAAATTAAGGTATGTTAAACTTTATTCCTGAAACATGTGTAAAAGCATTCCCTATCACAAGCTAAGCAATGAAACTTCAGGCAGGAGAAATTGCCAAATCCTGTGGGATAGATGCTTGATGTGACCAATAAACCGTGCAGACTGTGGCTAAGGCACCGTGTGCCTTACTTCTTTTACCTGCTTCCTTTCTGTTTGTAAATGGATTTAATGAATTTAATCATCTTGATGCGTTTATTCACTGTTTTACATCTTTAGAGATAGTCATTTGGTTTTTCTGTTTTAATCTATTAATATAACATTTAATATTAATAAATTACATCTATTAATATAACATTTTGTGTTAACAAATACCATTTGTTAATATAACATTTTACATTAATACATTTTCTGATGTCAAACTATCATGTAGTTTTGGGAAAGCAATTTGCTAGTTTCTTTTTAAATTAGTAATTATAGCCATCTTTTCCATTTACTGTATATAGATTCACCTTATTTTTTAATGGCTTCATTATTTTTCTCTTGTATGAATATGTTATAGTTTCTCTTATATGAATAAATTATATTAACGTTAATAAATTATATTAACGGCTGCCTTATTGATGTGCATGGTTTCAAGTTTTTGCTATTAAAACAATGTAGTAGGTACCATCTTTCCACATATACCTTTATTAACTGAGGATAGTATTTCTATACAACACATTTATAGAAATTCTGTGTATTTTCATTGTTTCATAATATAGAATAAATGTAAAAGTTAATTTTAAATAAAAATAAGTGAATACTTGCAACTACAAAAAATTAATTTTAAGTAAGTATTTACTTGGTCTAGAAATGTCAGTTCATTGCTGGAAAATACGCCAACACGCTAATAATAGTGGTTGTCTTAGGGTAATAGGCTAATGTGTGATTTTTAAAAGAACTTTTAATAGCAAAAAGAGAACTTACTTAAAAAACCTAAATGCTTATGAAACCAATGACTACTTAGAAGTTCTGGGATTGTGAGCAGCTGGAGAGTGAAAACTGTGGTGTTGCCAGATAACTCATCTAACATAGTGCAAAACACGTAAAACAGATTCAAAAGTTGTTGATAGAAGCCAGTTGAATGAATTTTTTGAGGTTTGAAACTGAAAAATCTCACTACCAATTCTTTTTCAGGGTTTTTTGATTAACTCAAAACCAGAGAATGCCTGTGAACCCATAGTGCCTCCACCACTAAAAGACAATTCATCTGGAACTTTCATCGTGTTAATTAGAAGACTTGATTGTAATTTTGATGTAAAGGTAATGTTGCTTTTTAATTTTTTTGTTACTGTTTGTTTAGTTAGTATCTTAAATACTTTCTTGTTTCAGAATGGATTTTAAAAATTTACACAATTCATTCAGATTAAAAAATGAAAGAAGTGAGGACATAGGAAAATGAGATGGTGAAGGCAAAAAATACAGGAATAGGTTTACCTAAGTCTTATTCATTTGCTGTAAAATTGTATTTAAGCCTTTAGCAACCAGTGCAAAGAGAAAGAAGACCCCATTGGTTTCATGATTCACAGTTTTAGTATGACTGACAACAAGCAAATTGCCTAGTGTATAAATAATTACTTTTTTAAAAAGATTTTTTAAAAGGTTTTATTTATTTATTTTTAGAGAGGGAAGGGAGGGAGAAAGAGAGAGAGAGAAACATCAATGTGTGGTTGCTGGGGACCGTGGCCTGCAACCCAGGCATGTGCCCTGACTGGGAATCGAACCTGTGATGCTTTGGTTCGCAGCCAGCACCCAATCCACTGAGCTATGCCACCCAGGGTGTTAAATAATTACTATTGACTAAGAATTTCCAGGTGGTTGTTGGGTATCTTTGAACTGTAGTGGAATAGTGGAATCTTGTTTGATCTAATGTAGGAATGAAAATGCTAACCTTTAGTTTTATGTCTTCAGCCTTCTACTGTATCTGTATCTATGTTGACATTGGGGTTTCTCTGTTGTAATAAGCTGATCCTGTTACCTGTATAAAATTTGTCTCCTAAGTGTGGTTAAGCTGGTGCTTTAGATAGTAAAATAAAGCTTGCTGTAGGACTTCCCTACTATCATCAGCGCTACTATAAAGGCATGTGTTTGTTTTTGGACACTTTTAATACTGTTTTTACAAATCTGTTTTTGGACTATGCCTGAATTTTGTCTCTGCTCCTTTCATTTCCTAAAAGAAATAACACCTCCAAAACAAACTTACTAAAGGAATAGAAATAACTGTAGAGGGATTTGAAAATGTAGAACACTTTATAAATAATAGATATCGTTACTATTTTGTATTAGTTACAAACCTAAACTCTCAATTGCTTTTAAATAAGAAATAAATTAGAGCTTGAAGTCAAATGTAGTAGATTTCCTGCTCTCCAGAAATCTTATGTTCATAGTAGTTTGAATTTAAACCATTTTAAGATTTGATCCAAAACTAAGCTTTCATAGAGATTGTTCTAACAAAAATGAAGTGTTATTTGATACTTCATTAATTCCTTGCCTCTAAAAAATTAAACTAAATGCTGATTCCAAGGTTTATTACACTATTATGTTATGTGATTTTTTTAATCATCACCCAAGGATATGTTTATTGATTCTAGAGAGAGAGGAAAAGGGAGAAAGAGAGAGAGAGGAACATCAATCAGTTGTATCCTCTACATGCCCTGACCAGGGATTGAATTTGCAGCATAGTTATATGCCCTGACTGGGAATTGAACCTGCAACCTTTTGGTTTTTGGTTGGACACTCCAACCAACTGAGTCACCACCGGCCAGGGCTATGCTATTATAGTTTTTGCCTCAGTTCAGTTTTTGGTAAATAAAAACCAGAATAACTTTATTTTTAAATTTTATTTTTTCTTTAATTTTAATTCTATTTTATTGATTATGCTATTACAATTGTCCCAGTTTTCTCCTTTTGTCCTCCTTCACTCAGCATCCCCCACTACCTTAGGCAATCCCTACACCATTGTCCATGCCCATGGGTCATTTGTATAAGTTGTTTGACTACTCTCTTTTCTTTACTGTACTGTACCTCCCCATAGCTGTTCCTATAACTACGAATTTGTACTTCTTAATCCCCAGGGATTAAGAAACACCCTCTTCACCCATTTACCCCACACTCCCTCCCATCTGGCAAGCCTCAAAATGCTCTCTATATCCACGATTCTGTCTCTGTTCTTGTTTGCTTAATTTGTTTTTTAGATCCAGTTGTTGATAGGTATGTGTTTATTGACATTTTATTGTTTCTAGTTTTGATCTTATTCTTAAAATAAGTCCCTCTAATATTTCATATAATAATGCTTTGGTGATGATGAACTCCTTTAATTTTTTTCTTGTCTGTGTAGCTCTTTATCTGCTTTTTACCTGCTAAAATAATGGAAATGGCAGATTAAAAACTTATCAGTGTTTTGTGATTTAGAGATAACAGAGATAGGCAAATAAGATGGAGGAACAATTTTTGGAGGGCAGGAAATTACTTTGTTGGTAACATTCTAAAATAGAGCACTTTAAAAAAACTTGTTTTGTCGGCTGTTGGGAGAAGTGCATCTCAGCTTTTTAATTTATCTTGTCCTCAAGACAAACAGCAAAACAAGTATTTAGAAACAGTATTTGGATATGTGGAATGTCCAGAAGGCCAGTAAGAACATTGATCACATGCCAGCTGTTATTCTGAAAACAATCACTTTTACTTACACTGAGAAAAACTGTATCCTCTGAAAAATAAAGCTCTTTAGAGGAAAAGCAAAACAATGTTATTTTGTTTATCTTTGAAAAATGCTGTTCTTTACTGTTACAAGATTATTTGGAAATGTTAGTTTGGGGTGAGTATTTGAAGTTAAAAAAGACTTGGCTGGCTCTTTAGCAAATAAATTAAGGCTATATTAAATATTTTAATTAGGAAAACAACTTTTTAGCATTCTGAGACAGAGAGTTCTCCAAGGACTTATATTAGCATTTCCATGGGAAATATACCATTTAAAAATGTTCATAAAACACTCTGGTTATTTCAAGAACATTAAAATAACCACATAAAATAGAACTTTTCAAAACTGCACAAATTTTGGTGTCTATAACCAAATAAAATTATCACAAATCTGTCCATTGTCATTATAGTCCAGGTTATTTTAATCATATGATTTTAATGCAAAGTCAATGATTTCTTCAAATAGTCAATTTATTTTTAACTGAACTCTAAGGAAGCTTGGTAAACAATTGGTGCAGTGCATGTACTTCTGAATTTTATTATCATCTATGCTCTAATAATTACTTTTGAAAAATGTGGCTGCAAAACCATATAGGCCATTATCAAGAGGCTGAAAAGACAGATTATTTTCTTGGCCTTTTTTTTTTTTTTTGGCATGGATGTAGTTGCATTTGGATGGTAGATGATAAGGAATATGTTCATACTCATTTCAGTTGGAATGTGATGTTTACAACACTTGGTTGTGGTACAAACCCCTATTTTACCTGACTTTTGACTCTTGCAAATCACATTTGTGCTTCGCCTGTCCCTTCAACCTTAACCTTCAAAAATTTAGAAGGCCCTGGCTGGTGTGGCTCAGTGGATTGAGTGCTGGCCTGCAAACCAAAAGGTCACTGGTTCTATTCCCGGTCAGGGGACGTGCCTGGGTTGTGGGCCAGGTCCCCAGTTGGGGGCGTGCAAGAGGCAACCAGTTGATGTATCTCACACATCGATGCTTCCCTCCCTCTCTTTCTTCCTCCTTTTCCCTCTCAATAAAAATAAATAAATAAAATCTTTCAAATTCAAAATAAAAAAAATTATTTACAAGTTTCCATACATGCTGAGTAGTCTCTCCCCGTCTCTTGGTTTTGACCATGTTTTTCATCTGTAACATCTTTTCTCTGCTTGTCTGTCTGGGAAATTGGACTTCTAGGTGTAAGATGAAGTATCATCTCCTGTCTGAAACCTTTTCTGATTTTTCTCCAAGGAAGAACAAATCCCTTCTTTTATATAGTACTTATTTAATCCTGTGTCAGTCTCTTTCAAGAAAGAGGTAATGTTTTAGATTCTCTAGTTCTGGTGCCTAGTATGCTGTATGGTACTTGGTAGATGATTAATAAATATTTTCTGAATGAACTAATTAAGAAAACCCTAAGGGCTTACAATTAAATTTAACCAGGTTAAAGAATAAATAATATTATTGGAACCTTCTATTGGCTTCATGTGCACTTCGCTTAATGCTCTTGGGTATTTTTAAATTTAGGTATGTATTTGTCCCACAAATACTTTTCGGTAGGTCTACATATTTATGAGAATTTTTTAAAATTACAGTAAACTTTTAAAAGATTATTGGGATCTACATTGTAAGGTCATAATAATAAATATAAAAATATTTTCTGCAAAATTTTGATATATTATAAAATAGTCCTCCAGTTTTCCTCTCTAGGATTGCCTTTCATTGTCATTTTTCAGGCCTCCTAGTTAATACATTATATGGTATTTCAAAAAGGCACTTTTATTTCAGTAGTACTAAGTAAGTAGATATGACCTGGAGCAGAAAATAACCCCTGCAAATTATCTGAAAGTCACTTAATGTTGTCACTTGATTTTTCTGTCTTCTCTATAATCCTACAAAGTAATGTATAGATAGCACTTGTTATTAATCTACTTGAGAATTATGTTTAAAAGATTCTACTAAAAGAATGTGTTCAAAGATACTTGGTGGATGGAAACAGTTCAACCCACATTATGATTCAAACAACTTTTTGCTACTAGTTAGTTTACTCATTTGTTTTTTCTCCCACTCCTTAATTGATAAACATAACTGCATTTTAATAATTAGGTTTTTTTAGACACAAATTTATTCAATATTAAAACTTTAATAAAGCAAAAACATACTTTAAAATCAGAAATGTAATATTAAATGAAAGAAAAAAACTGGAGAATTAGTTAATTGCATGTATTTTACCCTAACCCAACGAAGCAGTGTTATTTTGGTAACTTTATTTACATACCTCTTCCCTACACGTTCTTTTGCTTCAAAATGAAGATATTCAGATTACTTAGATGCACTGTAAATGATGATTGTCTAATTAAGGAGGAAAATGGGACTGAAAGGAAGAGGGAAAGATAGTGTATATCGTTGAACTTCTGTTAATGAAGTGTCATTTTAGCCCAGTACTGTCTTTAGTGGAGTAGCTGTTCTCCACACAGCCTCTAGTGATACTAAAATAATGTGAGGAAAGAATGGTGTTGGAGTGGGATTTAATCTTTGCAGTTGTCTCAGGTTGGTAGAACTGCCCAAACCCAGTGTTTATAGCCAAGACAGTCAGAAGAGGCCAGGCTCTGAAACCACCCAGTATCTGTATTATGGTGTTTTTTTTTTTCTTTAAAAATCTTATTGTGTTTTGAAATATAGCATACACAAAAAAGCATTTATAATGTATGTATGTACAATTTAAATTATAGTAAAATGAATATGAGTACTTGCTACCCTGCTCTTAAGAGAGACCTGTTACTTAATAGTGTTAGAGTTGTTAAGTACTTCAAGCAGACCAAATTAAAAACTTTATTAGGTAAATTCTTCACCTTTTAGATTTTATTAATATATAGGTCATATTAAACTAGTATTAATATCTGATTTTTATGAAGGAGTTGCCTACTTATAATATTTTTACAGTAATTTCAGATGTTTTAGTAAAGTGATGTCAAGTGTACTATGAAGTGATTGCTTATTAAGCTGCTCATTCTGTCTTGTGTTTGAAAAAGCTTGTGATGGGAAAGATTTTTTGCTAAGGCCAGAACAAACCCCAGCAATACAGTGCATTTCTTGTTTCTTTATGTAGATTCTTTTCTTTTTGTTCCATAATATTTATTGTCTTTCCCTCTCTCTTTGATCCTAGCCTAGAAAACTCATAGGTATGTCTTTTCTTACTTCAGCTGCTGTGCAGTAGAGCTTTTTTTTACAGTGCCTCAGAACACCAAAATGAATAGGCAGCAAAGGAGGCACATAATCAGAGATCTGTCACTGGGTGGCGCTGAGCATCACAATTCTTATTGTAATTGCTCCATCAGTTATTTTTAAGTGCAGTAGGAGTCCCTGGCACACTTGGAAATTCCCAGTAGGCTGATGGCAAGTTCAGAGAGTTATTATTCTTGTGGTGCACAAGAAGTTCTCCCATCAAGCTTTATTTGCAGTGGTGGGTGGGTTGAAATAGAGCTTCTGCTGTATTAGGATGAGAACTGATTAAGATTTGATTGGATATGAGTCCTATCGGTATCCAAAAAAAATGTGAACTTAGATTCTTCATTTTAATATGTACTTTAATAGATAGGTAGCTAGAGAATATTATATGCATACTCTTGTTAAATTTAAATTGCAGTTCTGAAAATTAAATATTTAGGTAGCTTTTAACTAATGTAGTTTATTTTAAGTGGGACAGTTCATTTGTAGTGAATTTTTTTAAAGCATCTTTACTTCAAATTAATGATATGCATCAGAAATAGCCACACTTAAAGGTTTATTTGGATTTTCTTAACGTCACTGAGAAAAAAAAGGATTATTTTAGTTTTAACCTTTAGGACTAATCATTTGTCAGATACAGTATTAAAAGTTCATTGGAAACAGCCACACTTGAAACACCTATAAACTAATGACTGATTTTGTGATGGTATGTTGCAGAATATTATTGTTGCAGTGAGTGGAAAAGTACAAATCTCTTTTCTGATTTCAGGCAACCTACAGAACATTAAGAACTCACTATATGAGTGGGTTTCAAACATTTGACTGCAGCCCACACTAAGACATTTATTTTTACTCATGCCCCAATATATAACAACACACAGCCAATAATGGAGTTTTATGAAACTGTGCTTTTCTGTACTACTTATGATACACTGGTGTACAGATTTTCTTTTTACTTAAAAGTTCACCAGGATCTACTAAGTTATTTTATTGCCCACAATTTTCACTACCCATATATTTAAAAATTACTTTCCCATGTACCAAAGATTGACTTTAAATGCTACCTCTGAAGTCTTAATTGATTTTTAAAGTTGCCAGGATTCTGGCTTTTGTTATCTGCTGTACTTGAAATGAATAACTGTTCATACAGATACAGATTTTGCTGGCCTTAGAAAATTTTTTCTAATGAAACAAATAAATTCAGCTTTTTTCTAAGCCTGAATAGACACATACAGTTGTGAAGTGCCATTAAAAGGCACATCTCAGAACAACACCTAAAATATCAGATACTGTAATAAATGTCACAAAGCTTCAGTATTAAAATCATGTACTTTTCCTAAGAGTTTTTCTCAACTTTTATGTACTTAATTTTTTTTTAAGTTTAGAATCCTTAGATTTACTTCTCTGTTTCTTTGACCAAGGGTGGAATGCAGCTGGAGTGACTACCAGTCGTCTCCTAGTAGTAAGCACACAGAGAGGAAGTAATATTTGACACTTAACATTAAAGAGAAAAACCAGCTAAGGTCTGGTGAAGCTGTTCATGATTACAAGTCACTGGAAAAGGTCAAATTATAGTTGGTGCCATCTACTTGAGCAAGCTGGGAAAATGCAAAATATTCCAGTAAAATTTTATTCAAATTTCTGGCATCCTTTTAAGGTGAACTAACCAACAGATATAAGGAAATTTTATTTTTGTGGCATGTCTTGTTGGGTAGGGTAGATAGACAGTTACCTTAGTTGTGGTTTAGTTTGAAGAACAGGTATTTATATGAGAGAGATTCTCCTGGGCTTGAAATATGTACAAATAAACAAGGTAGTTCTTAAGGAGCATAAAGTCTGGCATTCAAAATGCACTAAGTGTTATCAGATCTCTGTTTTTCAAGGTGGTAATAAGTTTACTTTTCTGATAATTAATGTTTTTTAATAAAAACCGTAAGAAAATGATCTTTGTAATTGTAAGGTAATACTTTATAAATTATTTCAAAATCAGTTTTCTAGTATTGTGATTTTCACTTATCTTCAAGGTGTAGCAGGATTTTACTTTTATCTTTTTGAGAAATGGTGAAATGAGTATATTATTTTATTAATGAACCACGGTAATTGAAATTTATTCTACAGGGGTAGGGCACAAATAGCACCCCTTTTTTTAATACAAAATCTTTTATTAAAAAGTCATAAGCATGTAATTCTGTAACCTAACAATATCACACTCAGGCACACCATATGACATTTTAGGTGAAACGTTCAAATTAAAACTGTAAATCATTATACCTATACTATTACACTACCAACCACACTCACCCAGGAGTTACTTCTGCTGGACCCTGTATTTAAAGTTAGTTTATTTACCCTGGCCTGACTGAAATGTATCAGGTTTTTAGAGTACTCAGATGGATATTAAAAAAGTAATGCCCCCAAGGCATTATCCTGTTGAAGTTATCATTGTTAGTTATTCTCAAGTGTTTTATCTCAGACTACTTTAGAATGGTCACATCTTTTATGTCTTGTGATTTTCTCTTTCCCACAACAGCATTTTCCTACATGTCCACAAAATACAGTTACCACACTTACAAAATTTAATATCAATAAATGCTGTGAGTACATGTTTACATTTCCTAATTGTCCTCAAATTGGCTGACATAGGGGTTTTGTTTTTAACCATTTCAGAATCCAGTCATGGGTCACACATTAAATTAGTTGTCATGTCTCCTTTAATCTTGCAATAGTTTTTGATCCTTTTCCTCTCACTTTTCTACTATTGTGTTTCAGTTTAGATAACTTTTATTGCCTTGTCTTCAGATTTGCTGATCTTTTCTTCTGCATTGTCTAATCTTTTGTTCAGTACATCTAGTGAACTTTTCATTTCTGATAGTGTGTTTCTTCTCTAGAAGCTTTATTTGCATCTTTTAAAAAATATGTTTGTGCTAAGTGTGTATATATGCATATCTTCCATTTTTCTCAATGTTATATTCATATGTTTTAAAAAAGACTTTACTTATTTATTTTTAGAGAAAAGGGAAGGGAGAAAGAGAGGGAGAAAAACATCAATTGGTTCCCTTTCCACACCCCCAATTGGGGACTTGGCCCACAACCTAGGCATGTGCCAGGGTCAGGAATCAAACCAGCAATGTTTTGGTTCACAGACTGGTGCTCAGTCCACTGAGCCACATCAGCCAGGGTACTTCTTTCAAATCCTGGAACATAATTTATAATTTTATTATTTTATCTTCACCCAAGGACATTTTTTCATTGCTTTTAGAGAGAAAGCAAGGAAGAGAGAAACACTGATGTGAGAGAGAAGCATCAATTGGTTGCTTCCCGTAAGTACCCAGACTGGGGATCATAACACCCAGATTGGGGATCAAACTCACATCTGTTCAATTATAGGAAGATGCTTCAACCAACTGAACCACACAGATCAGGGCCATAATTTATAATTTTATATAATATATTTTGTTTCTGTAAATCAATATAATTATAATAAATTATTGTCTGTAGTAGCTCTTCTAAAGTTCTTGTCTGCTAATTCCATGTCTGTGTCATTTCTGAGTCTGTTGCTTTCAATTGATTTTTCTCCTGGTTATGTGCCACATTTTCATGTTTCTTTGCATGTCTAGTGATTTTTGATTGGATATTGGCCATTGTGTTATATTGTTGAGTGTCTGGGTTTTGTGGTTTTTCTTTAAAACAACTATGGGACATTTACACAATGGAATACTACTTGGCCATAAAAAAGAAAAAAGTTTTACCCTTTGCAACAGTATAGATGGACCTGGAGAACATTATGCTAAGTGAAATAAGCCAGTCAGAGAAAGACAAATAACATGATTTCACTCATATGTGGAATCTAATGAACAAACTAAACTAACAAGGCAAATGGGGACAAATTTATAGATAGAGAGCAGGATGACAGCTAGTGGTGGGGAGGTGATGGGGTGGAGAGATTAAGCAAAAAGGAAAAAGGACTCATGGACAACAATGTGATTGCTGGGTGGAGGGTAGTATAAGGAGACTAAATAGTAATGGGAAAAAATACCATAAAGATTAAATTTTAAAAAAAGACCAATTAATTTTGTTTTGCTAGCAGTTAAGTTACTGATGAGTTTTGTTTCTTCGAGGCTTGTTTTTAAAGTTTAAGTTGTTCAAGAGTAGCCTTTACTCTAGGACTACTGTTTTAGTTCTACTGCTAAGTTGTTTCTTCTAGGGCTTCCTCTGAATGCCCTGTGTGTTCAAGGTAGTTTCCCCTTTCCAACAAAGAGGTCAGAACTTGAAATTCTCCTAACCCTGTTTAAACTCAGAATTGTTCCCAATAGTTGTTCTTTCCACTTGAGATTGTTTTTCCAGTTTCATAGAGACTCACTATATAAATATACGTCTTTATATTCAAACACAGACTCAAGGAGCCCAAATGTATATTTCTGAGGTACTTTCCCTGCCTCTGTGGTACTTTGTATGATTTCAGTACTTTTAAAGTTATCAAGGATTGTATTAAGGCCTAACACATGGTCTATCCAGAAGAATGTGCACTTGTAAAGAATATTTATTGTTGAGTGCACTGTTGAATAGATATTTGTTAGGTCTAGTCAACTACAGTGATGTTTAAGTCAGAGATCCCCAACCCCAACCTGTCTGCAAGGGGAACTCGCCTGAGTTCCCCCTCCTGACCCCCCTCCTGAGCTCTTCCCTACGCCTGTCTGTGGAAAAACCAGTCCTTGGTGCCAGAAAGGTGGGGGACCACTGGTTTGAGTCTTCTCTACCTTGTTGATATTATGACTAGTTCTAATTACTATAGACATTCTCCATTATAGAAGTCTCACACTACTATTGATGGAATTTCTTTCCATCAGGTCTCAGTTCTTGCTTCATGTATTTTGGAACTCTGTAATTAGGTGTATAAATGCTTTTAATTAGGTGTATAAATGCTTCTTGATGGAACACATTGTAAAAAAATTTTTTTTGGTCTCAGTAACAATTTTTATCTTCAAGTCTAGTTTTGTACTATTTGCATGGTACATGTTTTTTCCTTTTATTTTCAAGCTATTTATGTATTTGAATAGTGAAAGTGAGTCTCATAGACAACACATAGATTAATTGTGTTTTTTAAAATATTTTATTTATTTATTTTTAGACAGAGGCAAAGGGACGGAGAAAGAGAGGGAGAGAAACGTCAGTGTGTGGTTGCCTCTCGTGCACCCACTACTTGGAATCAGGCCTGTAACATTTTGGTGTATTGGACGATGCTCCAACCAACTGAGCCACCTGGCCAGGGCTATGTAGCTTTCTTTTAAAACAAAAAAATAGTAACAAAAAATCTTCATACTGTTTTCATAATACTTAAATAGTTATATTTACTGATACTTTTTATTTGTGTGGATTCTGGTATTTTTTAGCCTGTCAGGCCTACTGATAGAATCTTTCAGTTTTTGTTTATCTGAAGATGTTTTAATTTCACTTTCACCTGTTTTTAGACTGTTCTGTCTTTTTTAAATGATTTTTTTCATTGTGTTTTCTATTACAGTTGTGCCAATTTTTTCCCTGTTGCCCCCTTCCACCTAGCCCACCCCTTTCTCCCACAGTCAATCCCCTCTTTGTTGTCTTTGTTCATGGGTCATTCATACATGTTCTTTGACTAATCCCTTCCCTTTCCTTCTACCATTCCCCGCACCTGCTCCCCTCCTACAGCTATCAGTCTCTTCCACGATTCCATGTCTCTGGTTCTATTTTTCTCATTAGTTTATTTTGTTCATAGATTCCAGTTATAAGTGAGGTCATATGGTATTTATCTTTCACTGACTGGCTTATTTCACTTAGTATAATACTCTCCATTTCCATCCATGCTGTCACAAAAGGTAGGAATTCCTTCTTTCTTTCTACTATGTAGTATTCCATTGTGTAAATGCACCACAATTTTTTTATCCTCTCATCTACTGATGAGCTTTTAGGCTGTTTCCAGCACTTGGCTATTGTAAATAATGCTACTATGAACATTGGGGTACATAAGTTGTTTTGAACTAGTGTTTCAGGATTCTGAAGGTATAATCCCAGCAGTGGAGTTGCTGTGTCATACGGTAGTTCTGTTTTTAATTTTTTGAGGAAATTCCATACTGTTTCCCACAGTGGCTGCACCAGTCTGCATTCCTACCAATGGTGCACAGGGGTTCCCTTTTCTTCACATCCCCCCCAGCACTTGTTGTTTATTGATTTATTAATGATAGCCATTCTGACAGTGTAAGGTGGTATCTTATTGTGGTTTTAATTTGCATCTCTCTGATGGCTAGTGATGTTGAGCATTTTTTCATATGTCTGTAGGCTATCTGTATGTCTTCCTTGGAGAAGTGTCCATTCAGGTCCTTTGCCTTTTTTTTTTTTTTTAAAGATTTTATTTTTATACAGAAGGGAAGGGAGGGAGAGAGGGAGAAAAACATTAATGTGTGGTTGCCTCTTGTATGTCCCCTCCTGGGCACATGGTCCAC